>NC_136273.1:104404899-104719899 GCF_964187855.1 Myxine glutinosa
CCCCCTTCCCACGCCGCCTCCCCCCAAGCCCTCTCCCGCCCACACATTCCCGATGTCCCTCACAAATGTTGTGTTTATGTGCTTCCCCTTCTCTCACCATCTTGTCTACCGCTACCCCTTTTATATACTTTGGTTCTTTGTCTGTTTGATTTGTTTGTGTGATAAATGTTAGCCACCATATATATGTCTGAACCTTGTGAGCGAAATATCTTGAAAACGAAACGAACTACTAACTTCTAATCTGGTGTGTGGGTGTATCTACGCATAAGGGAGAACACTTTTCGCTCTTTCACGAGCCTCGATCTTGTATGCAAAAAAAAGAAAGAAAAAAAAAAAGCTCTTTCACGAGCCTCGATTATGTATACAACAAAAAACAAACAAAACAAAAAAAACTCGCATCACTTCACCGACGGGGGACCGAGGTGTAACGCTTGTCATTCTTAATGCGTGGTGCTTGCTGATGGTCGTGCATAAATGCCACAGACTGTTGATCGGTCACGAGTTAAAACTTTTTGCCTAAAAGAAAGTGACGCCATCGCCTGATCGACGACACTATGGCGTACGCCTCCTTTTCGGTAGCAGAGTGTTTACGTTCACTTTCGCTCAAGGTGCACGAGAAGAATGCCACCGGCTTCCCCCCACTGGGTGAGCGTCGCTGCGATCGCGCAATTGGAGGTGTCTGTTTCGACTAGGAAGGGTATTGTCTCATCAGTGGAGGTCACACAGGTGCCTGATATGTTTTCCTTCAGCTGCTGGAATGTGGCCTTGGCACTCATCATTAGAGGAAAAACCTTCCAATCCACAAGAGGCCGAATCTTTTCTGAGTAGCCTTGGAGCCACTGTGAATAATGGACAAATAACCATAAGGCATGGCGCAAAGACGCACGATCACACGGAGTCGCCATGTCGAGCAAAGCACGCAGTCTCTTGGCAACCGGTTTTATCTCGCCTCCGGTCACCGTGTACCCGAGAAGATCTATCGTCTGGGCCGCATATTTTCATTTTTCCACGTTGAAAGTCAGATGGTACTGTTGCGCTACCCACAATAATCTGCGCAAGTTGGTATCATGGTCTTCCTGATTGTGGCCGCAAGCCGTCACATTGTCGACGTACATAAAAATGTCTTTCAATTGTTCTTTGGCAATAATGTCATCGATGGCACGCTGAAAACAAAATACACCGTTTGTTATGCCGAAAGGGATGCGACGAAATTGATAGAGCCTTTGGCCAGATTCAAACCATGTGTAGGGCCTGTCAGACTCACGTATCGGTATCTGATGGTACGCACTTCTTAAATCCAAGGTGCTGAATACCCGGTACTTAGCCATGTCCCATACCATATCATCCATTTTGGGCAATGGATATGCATCAAGCTGTGTGAATCCATTAATAGTCTGCGAATAATCCACGACCATGCGCCTCCGATGATTAGCCGTATGCACCACAAGCACCTGGACCCTCCACGGAAAACTACTAGGCTCTATAATGCCCTCCCACAGCAATCTTTTAGTCTCATCAGCAATGAACTGTGTGTCAGCACGAGTGTACCGTCTAGACTTTATGGTTTGTGGCTTACAGTTGGCAGTTAAGTTAGGAACTAGAGCAGGTGGCTCGATAGACATTTCCGCCAGACCGCAAACAGAAAGAGTGTTCTCCCCTACTCTGAATTGCATTTCCAATTGCCCATGTCTATGCAAAAAATCATGTCCCAGCAGCACATAGACGCATAAATTCGGCATGATCATGAGTTTTACATCGGGATACACAACATCATTGACAACCAAATTAACAATGCACATTCCCTTAGTGTGCGTCCACAGGCTTGCAGATGCCATGTAGATTCGCCGCATAGCTGGGCCAACCGTCCACCCGTGCCACTGGACCAGCGCTTGAGAGACACAGCTCGCGCTGCTGCTCGTGTCGATCAGTGAATCGGCAGCTTTTCCCTCGAGCACCGGAAGCACTGCGCTGGAGAGACTGCGAGACAGCACCGGCTCCACAGAGCGGGCAACACGCAAAGTGTTAGTTCCCGTGAGGGTAGTACGTCGCATCTTCATTGAGCGACAAACCTTCGCAAAGTGTCATTTTTTTTCCACAAGAATGACACAGCGCTTCCCGGGCGGGACAAAGAGCGCGTGAGTGCCGACGATTACTGCAGAAGTAACACTTTGTGTTCTGGGAAGGGGAGACAGCGGCAGTAGTACTCAGGCCTTCCTCTTCAAGAGCCAGCGAAGCATCGATTGCTCCCGGAGCAGCCACAGCGCCCGCAAGGGGTCGCTCAGAAATAGGAGCCCTCTCCATGTGAGCCTCAGTAGTTGCTCCCGCTGTTATGTAAGGTTGTCTGTACGCCTCTGAGCGAGTCTGAGCGAGCTGCAGGACGCGAGCCTGATCGTAAGCTTCCTGGAGAGTCATGGCTGTCTTCTCGAGTAATCTTAGCCATATAGCGGGTGACGAGAGGCCAGTCACAAAGGCATCTCACATCAAATCATCAGTTATCTCAGCTGCCGTTCATGCCTCCACCATGCAGTCCTTCCCGAGTCTTCTCAATTCCTGAAGATACCGTTCGAGGGGCTCCGAGGGATCCTGTCGTCGAGTAGCGAGCATGTGTCTTGCATACAAAGCACTACGAGGTTTTACGTAGATTTCTCTCAAAGCCTCCACAGCGGTCTCGTAAGTCTCACAATGTGAAATGTAGTCAAACACGGTGTTGGACACGTGATAGGTGAGTACAGAAAGTTTTTGCTCCCCGGTAATCTCCGGCACAGTGGGAATATAATTTGGCAAGGCGCGAAGCCAGTGCTCCCATTGGCTCACAGCATCCGTCGCCTAGGGGTCCCCGCAGAACTTCTCGAGTCTCAGTGGCCTGTCCATGGAACTCAAGCAAAGGAGATGATTTCAATAAAAAATGTAATGGTTTCAATTACAAACTCCTTTAACATATTGAGTTTTATTGAACTCAATCCTCCACGTCATCTACAAAACAATAATCACATTTTAGCCGGCGACCATATAAAATGCCATATGTAAAGCAAGCCATATAAAGAAGCGTCATTTAAACTTACCAGTTCAAATTCGGTCACAAAAGACAGACAGTTCCCTCACTCTCAGGCCAACCCTCTTATAGGCACATTGCTTATCCCACCACCAGAGAGGGAACTACAACGGATCTTAACCTTTATTTCATCACAACAGGTTGTTCAGTTCTTTCTGAGTAAAGCCTACTTGAATGATTTCAATGGTGTAAAGCCTCTTCTATACTTCCTACGGCTTATTACAAGCAGTGTCCCATACTTACTACAGGGGCACTCACAAGCATAGTTGTCAGCGAGTTTCCCGGAAGCATTGACGGAAAGAGAGTGACAATCATATGTGTGGGAAAGTTGCTTTTTGGTCAGGGTCACCCAGATAGCTCAGATGGCAGAGCACTGGTACCAGGGTCACCCAGATAGCTCGGATGGCAGAGCACTGGTACGGTTCACCAGAGGACCTGGGTTCGATTCCTGGTCTGGAAATTTTCCCACATATATCAATTTAATTATTTAATCCTGATCATTAGATGTATTTTTCTGCCACATGGAGTTGCGTTAATGCCGATGCTTTCCCACTCCCTCGCAGCCTGGTGGTCTCAGCACCAAGTGTGTTAAGAGTGGGTACACCTTTCACCATGACGGCACATGCAGAGGGGGCAACCGAAGACGTTCGTGTAACGCTCTCTATTATGGACTCCGGAAACCTTCTGGAGGAGGTTCAGATGGTTCTCAGCAAAAAGAACAATTATGCAGACATCATCAACGTAAAGGTCTGTTCACTCAATTTCTCTTTTTTTTTCTTTTTACGATGTTCTTATAATTGGTTTAAAATTCAAAGGTGTGATTGAACAAACTTGAAGGAGGCTTAACAAGGGGAACATGAGAGGAATTGAGTGGAAGGTCGAGTTGTGGTGAATCTGCATTTTGGGAGTTTTCAGAAGAACTGGATTGCTGAAGAATGTGTGAGACATGGACGGGAGGATGAAAGAGTTCCACTTCAAATTACAAAAGTCTTTTTATACACTGTATTATAATTTTTTCAAAGTGTATAATGCCTTCTAATTATTTTGAAATGTATACCATCTTATATATTTTTTCAAAATGTACATCATCTTATAGTTTTTTTAAAAATGCATGTGGTGAAACGAAACGAGGCGGTTCACCAAAACTCCAAGCTGTGAGCTTTTATTCACTTGAATGCGACTGATCTACAAAGAAAACACAAAAGCTATTAAGCAAGCATCTCTGGCCACTTTCATTAGCATTACGCCATTGCAGAGATATTAGCAAATATAGCACAGATCTTGCAACAACCTTACCAACTCGAAGACACAAGAGAGCGGGATGACCCATCCTTACTCATAGCTGGTATATAAATCCTCCCCATGCGGTCGGCGTCGGAATAGCATCATGAGTAACGCTTTTGGAGAAGGAGGGCATCCCTCGGATGGAACCATCTTACTTCACGACATTGCACACCACCAAAAGGTAATTAAATGTAATAATTTATACTAAAACTTTTATTTTATAATTTCATCTTATCAAAAATATTTTATCTTATGTTGCTTATCTTTTATCTTGTTCTTATTACCTTGTATTTTATCTTGTTTGTAGTAATATTTTATGTTGTAATTTTATAAAAATGTACAGTCTTATATCTTTTCAAAATGTACACTGCCTTGAAATTTAATCAAAATGTACACTGCCTTGAAATGTAATCAAAATGTACACTGCCTTGAAATTTAATCAAAATGTACACCACCTTGTAATTTTATCAATATGTACACCACCTTGTAATTTTATCAAAATGTACACCACCTTGTAATTTTATCAAAATGTACACTGCCTTGAAATTTAATCAAAATGTACACTGCCTTGAAATTTAATCAAAATGTACACCACCTTGTAATTTTATCAAAATGTACACTGCCTTATAATTTTATTAATATTTACATCACCTTGTAATAATTGTGGGTGGATATAGCACATAAACATATTTCGGTGATGCTGTGTGACAGATTTTGCCCAAAGGAATGGATGCACGAAGAAAGACATTTGTTGAACTTGTGGTTGAGTGCACAGGAGGTGGTTGCAAAATGAAAAAGAGCGTTGCTCTTCTAGTCTCTTTTGATGGTGGACACTTGTTTGTACAAACCAACAAGCCTGTGTACAACCCGACAGAGAAAGGTACAACTTGAGCTTGTATTGCTAATGAGACATTGCTGTTACTAAGGGTGGGGGAAGACCAAGTGGTTGGGTTTCATAGGTTGTACCGAGTGTTGAATTTATTGTGGAAAGCAATGGCTGAGCCACGTCATGATGGAACACTTGTGTTGAGATTGGAGTGAAGGTAGCTCGTATCAACACTATAACTCACAATGGATTGAACAGGTGTGGACAGGTGCAGTCGTGGCCAAAAATGTTGGCACCCTTGAACATTTTTCAAATAACTCGATTTTCTCCAAAAATAAGTTGAAATTGACAAAATTATTTGGTCTCCACAATTCTTTATTTCACTGTTAATATGACAGAACCTTTGTTTTTAATTCAGAACTTAATATATCCTTTTAAATCAGAAAAAAAGAAGAAATGGCATTGACAAAATTATTGACACTCGAGAGTTAATATTTGGTAGCACAGACTTTGGACAAAATAACTGCAGTCAAGCGCTTCCTTTATCCATGAATGAACTTTCTACACCTCTCTACTGGCAGTTTGTCCCACTCTTCTTGTGCAAACTGCTCCAGTTCTCCCAGATTTTAAGGGTGCCTCCTCCCAACTGCTGTTTTCAGATCTCCCCACAGGTGTTCAATTGAATTTAGATCTGGACTCATTGCTGGCCACTTCAGAACAGTCCAGCGTTTTGTCTTGAACCATTCCTGGGTGCTTTTTGAAGTGTGTTTGGGGTCATTGTCCTGCTGCAAGACCTATGACCTTCAACGGAGACCGAGCTTTCTGACATTGGGTTGAACACTGCGCTGCAAAATGCCTTAGTAATCTCCTGATTTAATGATGCCATGCGCACATTCAAGGTACCCAGTGCTAGAGGTAGCAGAGCAACCCAAAAACATCACTGAACCTCCTCCATGTTTGACTGTAGGGAAGGTGTTCTTTTCTTTGAAGGCTTCATTTGTTTTCTGTACCTGGAGGGAGGAGTGGGATTGAAGAGAGTGAGGGAATTTGTTCCAGAGGTGGGAGAAAAGGGGAATAAAAGAGTGAAGGTGAGCAGAGAGTCTTGATTTTGGAAGTTTAACCATAAGAGGGTTGCTGGCAGATCTTGTGCGACCTGTAGGAATATTGGGGGGACAGAGCACAAAGAGAGCTGGGGGAGCAAGGCCGGAGAGGAGTCTGTAGAAGACAGAAAGACCACCTACCTGCCTGCGGTGAGAGAGTGAAAGGCCCTCGGAGATAGCGTCATCGCGGGAGATTCCAATGATTCTGAAAGCTTTGGTTTCAACTGCGTGAAGATGAGCTACGTGTGAGGCAGGAGCACCAGCCCAGAGGGAAGAGCAGCATTCCATTGAGCTGCGGATGAAAGCCTTGTATGTGGTGAGGAGCTCAGGTGTGCCAAGGAAAGACTTCGCATGACGAATGATGCCCAGTCGGCGACTGGCTTTGGAGGCCAGCTTGGAAATGTGGTTTTCCCAGGAAAGATCATGGCAGATTGTGAGACCCAAAAGCTTGCGTGACAGAACTTTGTCAAGAGGATTGTTCAGAAAGTAGATGGGAGGGTTGTCCAGATGGTCTTTTCGGAGCGACATAGTAAGATTGTGAGATTCGTCAGGATTGAAAGACAGGTTCCATTTGTTTGACCAGTCTGTGATTTTGTCCAGGTCTGCAGAGAGTGAGGAGGCTGCAGACTGCCGATCTGAGGAATGAGGTATGGGGCGGCAGAGAGTGGAGTCATCAGCAAAGAGATAGAGAGGATTTTCCAGAGAGTTGGAGAGATCATTGATGAAGACCAGAAAAAGCACAGGGCCCAGAACACTACCTTGGGGAACTCCAGCCTGAACAGGAAGGGGGAGATGATGGAAAACCATTCAGGGCCACACGTTGACTACGACCAGAGAGGAAGTCCGCAAGCCATGTGTGGAGATTTCCATGGATACCATAAGAGGAGAGTTTGGTGAGCAGAGCGGGGTGCCAGAGCGTATCGAAGGCACGTGAGATGTCAAGGGTGACAGCTCTGATTTCCTGTTTGGCATTGACGACCTCCACCCATTGTTGAGACAGCAGAAGCAGCATGTCCAGAGTAGATTGACATGGTCCGAATTCAAATTGATGATCCGAGGTCAAGCCATTGGAGAAAAGGAAGGATTTGATGTCCGAAGCGATGATGGATTCCATGACCATGCTGATTTTTGGGAGCAGGCTGATTGGTCTGCAGTTGCAAGGATCTGTTTTTGCACCTTTTTTTGTCTAAAGCGGTAATGTTGGCTGATTTCCAAAAGCCAAAAGCAATTGCTTTGGCAAAAGCTCTAATTTGGTCTCATCTGTCCATAGAACATTCTCCTCGAAGGATTTTCGCCTGTTCAGGTGTGTTTTGACAAACTCCAGTCGGGCTTTCTCAGCAGTGGGGTCCTTCTGGGTCTCCTACCATAGAACCCCCTTTTATTGAGTTGGTGATTGATGGTGTGAGTTGAAACTGTCGTACCTTGTGCCCGAAGGTCAGCTTGAAGGTCTGTTTGGCAGTTGATCGAGGTGCTTCATCCACCAATGGAACAATCCTTTGCTGCAATCTTCGATCAAGTTTTCTCTTGCGGCCACGTCCAGGGAAGTTGGCTCCAGTGCCATGGGCCTTAAACTTCCTGATAACATTGCGTACGGTGGACACAGGAACATCAAGGTCTCTGGAGATGGACTTGTAGCCTTGAGATTGTCCATGCTTGGCTACAATCGTGTGTCTGACCTCCTCAGACAATTCTCTGGTTTTCTTTCTTTTCTCCATGCTCATCGAGGTCCACACAGGGACACAAAACAGCAGAATGCCTCCTTTTCTCTATTCAAACTGGTTGAATGAGTGATTTTTATATTGCAGGCACCTGCATCTCACCACAGGTGAGTTCAATTCCAAAGTAAATGAGAATCACCTGCTTGAAATCTAATTATTTTAACAACTTCTAAAAGATGCAATAATATTGTCGGGGCCATTTTAGGATTTCTGTGTGGATTAAGCTAAGATTTAGTAATTTTTTTTCAGCTTTGTTTGTTTTGTTCCACTGTAAACCAAAGAAATACATTTGTGGATACCAAAATATTTTTTAGTTTCAACAATTTTCTGGAAGGAATGGTGCATTATTTGAAAAAGTGCAAGGGTGCCAATATTTTTGGCCACGACTGTGTGTAACATGAACAGAAAGTTTGTCTTTTCTTTATGCTTGATGTGATCGAAAGGGTGTACCAACGTTGATGGGTCCACATCCTTTTCCATTCCATTCCACAGTGAGGTTCCGTGTGTTTCCTTTGGATCTGAACCTCGTACCATCAAATAATGAAGTCACCATCGACATTATTGTGAGTAAGATGGAGTTTTTCACCTGAAAGTTCCTTCCTCACATTTTGAAGACGTGCAGACTTGCTCGTCTTTTTCATCCCATTTCCATCGATAACCTCCCATGATTGCTCCCAAAGCATGTATTGTACACCGCACCTTTCCTATGCCGTCTCCAGGCATTGCAAATCGTCATTGCCGGGCACCGAAGGGGGCTCGGCAGTGACGCACGCTGAAAGGGAGTACTCAGTTTTCACTCTGGTTGTTTGTTTTCTTGCTTTCTTGTTTGTTTGTTTGTTTGTCCGGACGATATCTCAGCCATCCTTTGAGCTAGGAAGCTGAAATTTCGGCACAATAGTGAGCAAGTCCTTTGTCAAAAACAGTATTTTTTGTTTTTTGATTAATCAATTAATTGAGGAGTTATTTAATTATTAGCGATTAATTAAGTACTTATTTAATTAATCAAATTTCCTTTCTCTTCTGACCATTAACTCAGGCACCTTTTGAGTTAGGAAGCTGTTATTTGGACATGCCAATGACCAGGTGATTTGATTGCAAAGGCTATTTTTGATTTATTAATTAATCAATTAATCGATTAATTATTTAATTATTCGATTAATGACTAAAATGTTTTGTTTTTTTTCAGTTACAGATTCTGATGAAATGGTGGTGGTTCATGTGTTCTCTGACCGAATTGATTAATAATTTAATTTTTTTATGATTATTATTTATTTATTTTCATTATTAATCATTTATTTATTTTCTTTCTCATTTGGCCAATATCTCAGGCACCTTTTGAGCTCGGAAGCTAATATTTGGACATGAGTGACCAAGAGATGTGGCTATCAAGAATATTTTTGATTTATTGATTAATCAATTAATCAATTAATCGATTAATTATTTAATTATTCGATTAAGTACTAAAAAAATTTTTTTTTTTTTTCAGTTACAGATTCTGATGAAATTGTGGTGGTTTATGTGTTCTGTAACCGAATTGATTAATAATTTAATTTTTTAATGATTATTATTTATTTATTTTCATTATTAATCATTTATTTATTTTCTTTCTCATTTGGCCAATATCTCAGGCACCTTTTGAGCTGGGAAGCTAATATTTGGACATGGCAGTGACCATGTGATGTGGCTATCAAGGATATTTTTGATTTATTGATTAATCATTTAATCGATTAATTATTTATTGATTAATTGATTAATTTATTGATTAATCAATTAATTATTTAATTTTTTATTATTGACTTCTTTAATTAAATTTCTAAAAGATACATCTTCGGATGAAGCACTTGTGGTTTAGTTATGCGATTAGCCAATTGATTAAGAAAATATTTTGTGATAATCTTTTATTGATTTTAATTATACGATTAATCAATCAATTAGTGTACACCTCTCCCTCCCAATGCAGCCCCAATGAGCTGCACTGCGGTATTGCCGGGCGCCGGAGGCGCCCTGGCAATGCTGCGCTGTAGGATATTTAATTATTTGGCATGGGGGCGGTGTACTTTGAATGTATGTGTACTTGTTTAGTTATTTTATCTTTCCTTAAACCACGTGGTTTACGATACATCTATTTGCTGTGTACACAAAGGGGTGAAGGTCTGCCCGTGCATACATGGGGGACATGGGGGACGTGGGCATTTGTACGAAACACAAGGGTCAAGGTTTCACATTTTTTTTCTTTTTAAATAATTCTTTTTCAGGTCTAATTTATTGTTGTCTTCCCAGTAGCTTTGTTCTGAAGCCTTTTGTCAGATTGTCTGCCATTTACCCCGAGACATGCTCCAGTTGAAAGTTTTTGCTGGATTGTTTGCTGACGTCTGTTTCAAGTATCCCGCTTGTTACAGAGCCCCGATGGCGTATTGGTGCAACGAAAGCAAAGTGTTGCAAGGAATATTATAATAAGTGGAAACAGTTTTAACATCCCTCCAATAGCAAAGTAAGTTGCACTTCAATCCACATGTTTTTAGAGCTTCAGTTGGTGATTTGCTTGATGAAAACTTAATTTTTTTTCTCCATCACCGTCAATTTTAAATGTATATATATATATATTTGTTTGTTTGTTTTTGTTTTACTTTGTTGTCTTTCTTTATTTAACATCCCGTGTGATCCTGGCCACGTTTACCCTATTTCTACCACAAAGATCTGGGAACTGGCGAATCGTGGCACATTACACCAGCTTCCCGGGGGTCAATGCAACTGCAGGATTCGAGGTCAAAGAGCATGGTACGTTCACCCTCCTCCTCCTCTCTCTGTTTGCCCGTTCTTTGTGTGGTTCGTAAATAATTTATTTCTCACATCTGTTTGCTCACCCTTCCCAAAACGCATGGGTAACCTTGGCATGGTTTGCCTTGCATTACTATCTGAACATAGGGATCATGATTATTGGATTCCAGCTTTAAAGTCCCTTTTTGTTTTCTTTCTTTTTTAATACAAGATCGAGGCTCGTGTAAGAGCTAACATTAATCACAAAAAACAAACGGACACATAAGACATATAATAAAGGGAGCGGCAGACAATATGGGGAGAGACAGGGAAGCACACAAGTACAACAGTAGAGAACAGGGACATCGGCAGATCTGTGGGAGAGAGAGAGAGGACTTGGGGGGAGGAGGCGTGGGAAGGGGGAGGTGGGGGGGGGGGGGTGGGAGAGGTATAAAACACTCAAACGGTATTTCAAATAAGTGGATCTGGGGTATTTTATCAGAGACATCGGGGGTAGAAATCGGGGTTTGTCAACTGTCAACATCGGTTTGTCAAGACTAGACATCGGGGGTAGAAAAGATCAAGGTTTTGGATGGGGGAAGATCAGAGATGGTGGTGAACAGCTGTTTTAAACACCTGGAGGGAGGAGTCGGATTGAAGGGAGTGAGGGAGTTTGTTCCAGAGGCGGGAGAAAAGGGGAATGAAGGAGTGAAGGTGAGCAGAGAGCCTAGATTTTGGCAGTTTCACCAGAAGAGGGTTGCTGGCAGATCTTGTGCGATCTGTAGGAATATTTGGGGGACAGAGCACAGAGAGAGCTAGGGGAGCAAGGCCGGAGAGGATTCGGTAGAAGACAGAAAGACCACCAACCTGCCTGCGGTGAGTGAGTGAAAGGCCCTCGGAGATAGCGTCATCGCGGGAGATTCCAATGATTCTGAATGCTTTGGTTTCAACAGCGTGAAGACGAGCTAGGTGTGAGGCAGGAGCACCAGCCCATTGGGGGGAACAGTATTCCATTGACCTGCGGATGAAAGCCTTGTATGTGGTGAGGATCTCAGGTGTACCTTCTTGACAGAACTTCTTGAAGAAGATTGTTGAGAAAGTAGATGGGAAGGTTGTCCAGACGGCCTTTTCGGAGAGACATAGTAAGAGTGTGAGATTTGTCAGGATTGAAAGACATGTTCCACTTGTTTGCCCAGTCTGTGATATTGTTCAGGTCTGCAGAGAGTGAGGAGGCTGCAGACTGCCGATCTGAGGGATGAGGAATGGAGCGGCAGAGAGTGGAGTCATCAGCAAAGAGATAGAGAGGATTTTTAAGAGAGTCGGAGAGATCATTGATGAAGACCAGAAAAAGAACAGGACCCAGAACACTACCTTGGGGAACTCCAGCCATAACAGGAAGGGGAGATTCGAGAAATCCATTCAGGGCCACACGTTGACTACGACCAGAGAGGAAGTCTGCAAGCCATGCGTGGAGATTTCCACGGGTACCACATCGGAGAGTTTGGTGAGCAGAGCGTTTTTGCACCTTTTTTGTGTAAAGCAGAAATGTTTGCTGATTTCCAAGATGCTGGCAGATGACCTTGAGCAAAAGAGAGGGTGAAAAGAACAGAGAGAGGGTGAGATAGAGCGGAAGAGCAGGATTTTCGGACCCGTGGGCTGATGCCGTCTGTTCCAGCTAAAGAATCATCATCGAAGTTTGACAGAAACTTGTCCACCTTGTCAGGAGTGAGGGACACATAGTCCAGGAGCAGCTGGGTTTGACTGGGTACGGTTGGTACAGAGAGACGGGTTTGGGACACAAGATTTTGAGGCAAATACACAGTTGAGGCATTCAGGTTTTTCACGTGCGGAGTCAGCTGTGTAGCCATTTCAGGTAAGGGAGGGGATGGAGGGGGAACAAACACCAGAAACGGATTTGTTCAGACGGCACCAGGATTTGGAGGAGGGAGACAGGTTTGAGAGTTCAATCTTGAGATTAGAGAGATATTGTTTCCTGGCTCTCCTGAGGGTAGACACACTTGTTCCGAGCTTTGTGGAAGGAACTGAGAGTTGTTTCAGGGCAATTGCCTCACTACAAGATTCAGTGTACCATGGACAGGATAATTTCTCCATTGTTTACTGATAATGTCCTTGAAATTAATGGAAGTGCAATGATGTCTCCTATTGTCCTTCCCCTGCATGTGATTTATGGATACGCTTCAACATGAACCTGACACCAGCATATTTAAAATCGATGAATTAAGGTACTTTAGGAGTTGCGGAAGGCGAGAAGACGAGGCCATTTCATAGGGTTCGAAGCTCGTTTATTCGTACAGAAATCTCCAGCACTCTAAACGCGAACGGAAGTGGTACAGCTTTTATAAAGCCAAAACCCTCTTCGGAGGGCGTGGTTCTACCACCGCGCGTGCGTCACTTCCACACAACCAAAAGCCCCACAGGCCCGTGCACGTGGATTATGACCAAACATAAGGTAACCGTCACATGCGAATAAGTTAACCACGACATGCGAATAAGTTAACCGCGACATGCGAATAAGGTAACCGCTACATGCGCCCCCCCCAGAATGCACTCCCACGGGCATGTACGTAGTTTGCAGGCGCGCTCGGCAGTGCCGAGAAGGCTCGAGCAGTGCTCGGCCTCGGTACGCGTGAAAAAACGCCGCCGTGGGGTTGAGCCGACCAAGGGGCTGGTCAAGGCCTCGGGGGAGGCTGCCGAGGTTCCTCGCGTGCCTCCCGAGGTTGCAGTTCACGGGCGTGCTCGGCAGTGCCGAGAAGGCTCGAGCAGTGCTCGGCCTCGGTGCGCGCGAAAAGGGGTTGAGCCAACCAAGGGGCTGGTCAAGGCCTCAGGGGAGGCTGCCGAGGTTCCTCGTGGGCCTCCCGAGGATGCAGAGTAGGAGTAGCAGTTGCGCGAGTTGCAGCTTTCGACACGCGAGCTGTAGCTGTAGAGTTTTCGCGAGTTGCGAGCAGCAGTGCGCGTGAAGGTAACGAAGCAGCCGTGCCGCCAACGTCAGTGCGCGCACAAGTGATGAGCAGCAGTGCCACCCACATCTCGTAACTGCGTTCCTTCGGAGGGTCCTGGAGCAGGCTCGCCCCTCTGGTCGTAGAGGAGGAGCCGTGCGCGGTGCGCGAACCACATGGCTGCTCATCGTTTCCGAAACTCCGGCAGTTCGATCGAAACTGCGTTCGAAACCGTGCCCGCATCCGTTCGGGAGAAGCCAGTTTAGTCACCAGTTTAGGTGGCTTCCCTGGCCAGGGCGCGCTTGCCGTGTTCGTTTGCAGCCCCCGAATCCGTTCGGGGGCAGCCGGGGTCACCAGTTTAGGAGTTGCGGAAGGCAGGAAGACAAGGCCATTTCGTAGGGTTCGAAGCTCGTTTATTCGTACAGAAATCTCCAGCACTCTAAACGCGAACGGAAGTGGTACAGCTTTTATAAAGCCAAAACCCTCTTCGGAGGGCGTGGCTCCACCACCGCGCATGCGTCACTTCCACACAACCAAAAGCCCCACAGGCCCGTGCACGTGGATTATGACCAAACATAAGGTAACCGTCACATGCGAATAAGTTAACCGCGACATGCGAATAAGTTAACCGCGACATGCGAATAAGGTAACCGCTACAGTACTAACTAGAACGCCACTCAGTAGAGCGCATACTCCCGCCGTGGGTCAAGTTGGAATAGTACTATTTCACAAAAGTTTGAGGGAGTAGTTCAGTGACAACACAAGACAAGACAACACAAGACAGACAATGCACAGCTGTATATTTAGAATATATAGAAGATAATGTTGAAAAAAAAAAACAAGGCAATTTCACTTACATTTTCGGATTCAGTGTTCAATTCTATATAAGTGAGTGTATTTTGAGGCGACTTCAAATAAAATTGTAAGCCAGGAAAACGTTCGTTTGATTCCTTAGAGATACAACATGTAAAACTGGCCCAAACGTCAAAACAAAACTCGCTCATTTTAAGTCGTACAAGCTAATGCGACCACTCATTATTCTTGGAAGAATCCCGTGCACATGCTGGTCACACTTATAAGTCACCTAAGTCTTTATAAGTTCATCAAATACTGACACCGCGATTGACATTCGCTGAGGTAAATGTTGATATTGAAGGAGCTGTGGCTCCCACGTCGATCGAAAGAATGGACGCGACAAAAAGCTTGAATTCATCTGAGCTGCTTTATTAGAATCAAACACTCAGGCACTCTGGGAAAAACGTTTTACGGTCGGCAATATATATCTATTCCGCCAGGGGGTTTGCCCAGGCCTGGCGCCAGGGGGCGTGGCCCCGCGGGCCGGCTGCGGCCTGGCAAGCCGAGGGCGAGCCTGCCCGGGCGTCCCGACCGAGGCCTGGCAAGTCGAGCGCGGGCCTGCCCGGGCGTCCTGGACGAGCCCGGCCTGGTGATCGCTCCGCGTCCTTGATAGGTGCAAGGCGATTGTGTAACCCCAGCGGCAGCCGCTACACACGTCCCCCCAGAATCGACTTGCACCGGCAGGGTCAACTTGAGGGGGGTCCTGATGACCCGGCCGAAGCGACCCCTGGTGGGTCGTGGGAGGGGGTCCGGTGAGGTGGTGGGCGGTCGAGTGGGGGGCACCGTGGACGGGGGGCGGCCTCGCCGCGGCGGGAGGGCCACCCGTGGTGGGTGGTCGACGTCCACGTGCGCCGGCTTGAGGCGGTCCACTGCAATCCGGTCCGACCTGCCGCCGATGTCGATGACGAACGACTTGTCGTCCCGTCGCAGCACCCGGAAGGGCCCGTCGTACGGCGGCTGGAGTGGCCGCCGATGTGCGTCGTGACGCACAAAAACATACTCCGCGGTGCGGAGTGCTGGGGGGACGTAGGACTGGGGGTCACCGTGGTGGGATGTCGGCACGGGGGCAAACCGTCGGGCGGCCTCCTGGAGGTCCGAGCGCTGGCGAGCTGCGGACCAGGGGCTGGTAGCGTCGGGCACGAATTCGCCCGGGACGCGTAGCACCTGGCCATAGACCAGCTCGGCGGTGGATGCCTGGAGGTCCTCCTTGGGGGCCGTGCGAAGGCCCAAAAGGACCCACGGCAGCCGGTCGGCCCAACCGCCGTCTTGAAGGCCGGCCATGAGCGCGGCCTTCATGGAGCGGTGGAATCGCTCGCACAACCCGTTTGCTTGGGGGTGGTAGGCCGTAGTACGGTGGAGCTTGACCCCCAGGTTGCGGGCGACCGCGCCCCACAGCTCGGAGGTGAACTGTGGTCCGCGGTCTGACGAGATGTCCGCCGGTGCGCCGAAGCGGGCGACCCAGGTGGCGATGAAGGCCTGCGCCACGTCGGCGGTGGTGGTGGAGACGAGGGGAACGGCCTCCGGCCACCTGGTGGTCCTGTCCACCATGGTGAGCAGGTGTGTGAACCCTCGTGATGGGGGAAGGGGGCCCACCAGATCCACGTTGACGTGGTCGAAACGTCGTTCGGGCACGGTGAAAGGTGCCAGCGGGGCCTGGGTGTGTCGGTGGACCTTGGCCCGTTGGCAGGCGGTGCAGGCGCTGGTCCAATCGCGGACGTCCCGACGAAGGCCGTGCCAGACGAAACGCGCCGACACCAGCTTCTGGGAAGCTTTCCGGCCCGGGTGGGAAAGGCCGTGGAGGGAGGCGAAGATGCGGCGTTGCCAGGTGACGGGCACGATGGGGCGAGGCCGGCCTTGGGAGACGTCGCAGAGCAGGACAGTGTCCGCGCAGGGGATGTCGGCCAGGCGGAGGCCCGTGTCCGCCGCCCGGAGGGCTTGCACCGTGGTGTCGGTGGTTTGGTCCGCCGCCATGAGCGCAAAATCCACGCCCAGGTGGACCGCGTTCGCGCTGGCCCGGGAAAGACAGTCGGCCACGGCGTTGTTTTTGCCGGCGACGTGCCGGATGTCCGTGGTAAACTCCGACACGGCGGAGAGGTGGCGCTGTTGGCGGGCCGACCATGGCTCCGTGACCTTGGCCATGGCGTAAACCAACGGCTTGTGGTCGACGAACGCCGTGAAAGGTCGGCCCTCCAGGAGGTGGCGGAAATGGCGGACGGCCAGGTGTAGACCGAGGAGCTCCCGGTCAAACGTGCTGTATTTGAGCTCGTTCGGCCGGAGCTGCCGGCTGAAAAAAGCGAGTGGCTGCCAAACCCCGTTCACCCATTGCTCATGTACGGCGCCCACCGCGTAGTCGGAGGCATCCGTGGTGAGGGCGATGGGAGCGTTGAGCACCGGGTGAGCGAGCAGTGTTGCGTCGGCGAGGGCCCGCTTTGAGCTTTGGAAGGCCGCATCCATTGCTGCGGACCAGGCGATGTCGTGCTTGGCCGGCTTGCCCCGGAGGGCTTCGTAGAGGGGCCGCATGAGTTGAGCAGCGCGGGGCACGAAGCGGTGATAAAAATTCACCATTCCCAGGAATTCCTGCAGGGCCTTTATGGTGCGGGGACGCGGGAAAGTGGTGATGGCCTCGACCTTGGTTGGCAGCGGCACAGCCCCGTTCTTGGTGATGTGGTGCTCGATCCCATGCCGTACTGCGACGGCCGAAAACGTCGGCCGCGTGAGGGCCGGGAACTCCGCGAGCAGGCGAGCAAACTCGTTCGCCGCCGGGACGGTGCATGCCAGCTCGGTCGGCGCGGAGCTGCTCAATGTGCATACCAGGGAGCTGAAGGTTTCAGCGTTGATTAAACGACGCCGTTGGACGTCCACCAGCAGTCCGTGTGCGCAGAGGAAGTCGGCGCCGAGCAGAGCCATGGGCACGTTGGCGGTTACAAACGTCCAAGCGAAGCGTTGGCCGCCGAAGCAGAGGGTGACGTTGCGCGGGCCGAAGGTGCGGATAGTCGATCCGTTGGCCGCAACCAAGGAGGGGCCGCAAACCGCGGATTGCCTGTCCTGGTCAGAGGCGGGCATGACGCTCACTTGGGCGCCGGTGTCGCACAGGAAGCGCCGTCCGGACGCTTTATCCGTGATGAACAGTAAGTTGCCCGTGTGACTGTGGCCGTTTCCCGACCCGCCGAAGGTGCACGGGGGTCGGCATGTCCGGGCCTTCTGTCCGAACCTGGCATGATAGGAACACCACGCTTGGTCGGGTGGAGGCTTCGGACGTCGTGCTGAACGTGGTCGGCTCGGTATAGCGGCCGCCAATTGCGTCGGCAGTTCGGCCGTCGAACGCGCCGGGTGCTCGGGCGCCATGGATGGTGCATCAGGCGGCGGCGGGTCCCATGTCGCCGCTGCGATGCGCTGTCCCGCGGCGGAGATTTTGTCGGCTTCTCTGGCAAGGGCCCGGGGATCTGTGATCGTCGTGCTTGCCAGGGCGAGGCGTACCGGGTTAGGCAGCTGACGGAGGAACAGCTCCCGGAACAGGAATGCCGGAGAGTGCTCGCCGAGCAGCGAAAGCATGTAGTCCATTCGCTCGGAAGGGCGCGTGTCGCCGAGCTCCGGCAAATCGAGCAGGCGCCGTGCGCGTTCCGCCGCTGGGAGGGCGAAAGCATCGAGGAGAAGCTTCTTAATCGCGCCGTATTTGTCCGCGGCTGGCGGTCTCTCGAGGAGGCTCAGGGCGCGGGCTGCGGTGGCTGAACCGAGCGCAGCGACCACGTGGTGGAAGCGGGTGTCGTCCGCCGTGATGCCTCGCAGGGCGAACAGGGACTCCGCTTGTGCGAACCAAACCGCCGCGTGAGCCTCCCAGAAGGTAGGCAGTTTAAGGGCGACTGCCGTGTCCATGTCGGTAGGTCACCAATGAAGGAGCTGTGGCTCCCACGTCGATCGAAAGAATGGACGCGACAAAAAGCTTGAATTCATCTGAGCTGCTTTATTAGAATCAAACACTCAGGCACTCTGGGAAAAACGTTTTACGGTCGGCAATATATATCTATTCCGCCAGGGGGTTTGCCCAGGCCTGGCGCCAGGGGGCGTGGCCCCGCGGGCCGGCTGCGGCCTGGCAAGCCGAGGGCGAGCCTGCCCGGGCGTCCCGACCGAGGCCTGGCAAGTCGAGCGCGGGCCTGCCCGGGCGTCCTGGACGAGCCCGGCCTGGTGATCGCTCCGCGTCCTTGATAGGTGCAAGGCGATTGTGTAACCCCAGCGGCAGCCGCTACAATATCTCCTCTGAGGTGAAAACAAACAAACAAAAAAAAAAACCAGTTTTAAAGCATTATACGTATCAAACGATACATTTTATGAAACGGGGAATCCGAATACACACTTTGGTGGTTTTAACATGACAGAATATGTCTTTATTAGAAAAAAAAAAATAACCTTGAAGGCGATGCTGCTAATAAAATACACCGCTCTAACGCATAACCACGAGTTTAAACTACATTTACAACAAATATGAAAACTATTTTCATATCACAATGTTAAATATAGAATATATAGAAGATAATGTCCAAAAAAAATGAGCCCTATCGTCCAGTGGTAAACAATCCTTCAAAAAATTCCTTTATCCGGAATAATATCCTGAGCTTCACCAAAAACTAATCAATTCTTCCTTATTCCAAGGGCAATCATCCCACCAACTTTCATCCAAATCCGTTCAGAACTTTTCCAGATATCTTGTTCACAAACACATGAACACACACACGCACACACGGACACGATCGAATGCATTACAACCTGGCGGGAGTAATTATGCAAACATAACGTGCTGATAATGTTAGAAAAGTGAGCAAGAATATAACTAGAGCATCCCGAGGGGTATCTGCACGAGAGCATCCCGATAGGTATCTAGACGAGAGCATCCCGATAGGTATCTGGACGAGAGCATCCCGATAGGTATCTAGACGAGAGCATCCCTATAGGTATCTAGACGAGAGCATCCCTATAGGTATCTAGACGAGAGCATCCCTATAGGTATCTAGACGAGAGCATCCCGATAGGTATCGAGACGAGAGCATCCCAATAGGTATCTAGACGAGAGCATCCCTATAGGTATCTGGACGAGAGCATCCCGATAGGTATCTGGACGAGAGCATCCCGATGGGTATCTGCACGAGAGCATCCCAATAGGTATCTGGACGAGAGCATGCCGATGGGTATCTGGACGAGAGCATCCCGATGGGTATCTGGATGAGAGCATCCCGATGGGTATCTGGACGAGAGCATCCCGATGGGTATCTGGACGAGAGCATCTCGATGGGTATCTGCACCAGAGCATCCTGATAGGTATCTGGATGAGAGCATCTCGATGGGTATCTGCACGGGAACATCCCAATAGGTATCTAGACGGAGCATCTCGATGGGTATCTGCACGAGAGCATCCCGATGGGTATCTGGACTAGACACTAGAGCATCCCGATAGGTATATAGACGAGAGCATCCCGATAGGTATCCAGACTAGAGCATCCCAATAGGTATCTAGACGGAGCATCTCGATGGGTATCTGCACGAGAGTATCCCGATGGGTATCTGGACGAGAGCATCCCGATGGGTATCTGGACTAGACACTAGAGCATCCCGATAGGTATATAGACGAGAGCATCCCGATAGGTATCCAGACTAGAGCATCCCAATAGGTATCTAGACTGGAGCATCTCTGTCAGTATCTAGACTAGAGCATCATGATCGGTATCTAGACTAGAGCATCTCTTTAGGTATCTGGAGGAAAGCATCCTTATCGGTATCCAGACTAGAGCATCCCGATAGGTATACAGACTAGAGCATCCTGATAGGTATACAGACTAGAGCATCTGGATAGGTATCTAGACTGGAGCATCCCGATAGGTATCTAGACTGGAGAATCCCTATACGTATGTAGACAAGAGCATCTCTATAGGTATCTAGACTAGAGCATCCCTATAGGTATCTAGACTGGAGCATCCCTATAGGTATATCGAGACGAGAGCATCATGATAGGTATCTATACTAGAGCATCTCTTTAGGTATCTGGAGGAAAGCATCCTTATCGGTATCCAGACTAGAGCATCCCGATAGGTATACAGACTAGAGCATCCTGATAGGTATACAGACTAGAGCATCTGGATAGGTATCTAGACTGGAGAATCCCTATACGTATGTAGACAAGAGCATCCCTATAGGTATCTAGACTAGAGCATCCCTATAGGTATCTAGACTGGAGCATCCCTATAGGTATATCGAGACGAGAGCATCATGATAGGTATCTATACTAGAGCATCTCTTTAGGTATCTGGAGGAGAGCATCGTTATAGGTATCCAATCTAGAGCCTCCCTATAGGTATCCAGACTAGAGCATCCCGATAGGTATACAGACTAGAGCATCCCGATAGGTATCTATTCTGGAGCATCCCTATAGGTATTGTTACGGATTCGTAACTTCCGTTATTGGGGTTTTCACCCACTTGACATGTTTCTGATATTAGGTATTATTATTATTCTCAAAAGGTGCATTATTCAGGAACAGCTATCTGAAGTTTAAACGGTTAACTTAAAATGATACAGGAAATCGTGGACCGGAAAACGACAAGCGAGGAGGAGGAGGCAGTGAGAAAAGTCGGAGAAGAAGCAGGTTGTTTTGCGTTCTGGATCGAACGTTGTCGAGGAAGAGACACGAGTGAACTTTGGGTTTCCTGGAAAGGGATTCCGCGATAGAGTTGTTATCGTTGTGACTGATCAAACCTGCGTGTCAGGTTGGCGTTGGATTCGGAGGAACCATCGTCGTGTGATTACGTTTCAAGTACGAGCCGTCCGCCATTTTGACTCGTGCGCTTCGCGCGTCGAGCAAACCTTCCTTGCTTCATCAACCGTTTCCACCGCGTTCAGACGTATCTGTGGTGTGTGTGTGCACCGAGGCTTCTGACGATTACTTTGCGGCTCGCCGACCGTGAACAGTGAAAGTTCGTACCTGGAGGGGGCCTTTGGATTTCCCAGTCGCCGTGAGTGCGCCTTTGTGCCGCTTTAACCACGTGACCCCTTTTCTCCGCTTTGGGCCGCGTGCGCCTTGGTGCCGTTTTGGGTCGCGTGTCTGTGCCTGCCCTCGGAACGAGATTCTGGTTTAGAGTCGACATCGTTCCGTTGATCACTGGCGGGGACGAACTCTGAGCTCAAAGACGGGAATATAGAGACATTGAGGAAGGTTCTTTCCACTCAATTGGAACACTGTGAGTTACCTTATGCATGCTAGCTGATGGAATATAGAGTGCACTCTTAATTGTCATTTGTGGTAATGTTATTCCTGTGTGATTTATAATATATTATTGGTTTGTTCATAACCATTGGTGTGGTTTCCTTACTGATTTCGACACGGAATAATATATTTTTCTGCCGTGGCCCCTCCCGGGGTTCGGAGGTATACCGAGACCAGGAGGTCGTGGAGGAACACGTAACAGAAATTGGGGGCTCGTCCAATTGACTCGTGGGCTCGAAATTGGGTCTGCTTCCGGGATCTAAAAATCCCCTAAATTTAGTCCGGGAAAGAATTCCCTAACATTCCCAGAATTCCCAAATTTGGAACTTGTTCCAACATTCCCAAATTTTTCCCAAAAAATATTTTAAAAGTTTTTGTTTTTTAAAATTTATTGTGTGAAGGTTAACAGGTGTTAACAATAGTCACCATGGAGTTTGACGCAGAGAAGTTTGCAGTGACCCCTAGTGAAGCACAGTTCAGAGCGTTAGTAAAATCGGACCTCTTGAAATTGCCCAAACATTTTAGCTTGGAGGGCCGAACTAATATGAGGAAGGCAGAGATGCAGACAGTGCTGACACGATCTATGGTGGGATTAGGAGCATGGGAAGAGGTAGCCTGGGATTGGTTACCCGAGGAACAAGAAAATGTGGAGCTCCAAAAAATGGAGATGCAATTGCAGAGCGAGGAAAGAAGAGCAACACAGGAAAGAGAACTCCAGGAAAGGTTAAAAGCAGAGGAAAGGAAAGCAGAAAAGGAAAGAGCAGAACAGGAAAGAGAACTCCAGGAAAGGTTAGAAGAGAAAAAAGCACAAGAAAGAGCAGAGGAAAGGAGAGTTGAAAGAGAACTCCAGGAAAGGTTAGAGGAGAAAAAAACAGAGGAGAGAAAAGCTGAAAGGGAGTTAAGGGACCGTGAAATGGTGCTTCAGCAGGAAATTAGACTCAAGGAGCTGGATGTAATGAAAGAACGGGGAGAGGTACCATCCATGCCGACTGGTTCGACACCTAGTCAGAAAACCTGGGATGTTGGCAGACATGTGAGGCTGGTTCCACCCTTCAATGAAAAGGAGGTAGCCAATTTTTTTTCACACTTTGAGAAAGTGGCTCAACTGCTAAACTGGCCTGAGGAGTCCTGGACCATATTAGTGCAAAGTGTTCTGGTGGGTAAAGCTCAAGATATTTATTCGGCTTTACCGATTGACCAATGTGCAGATTATGAGATTTTGAAGAAAAACATTCTCAAGGCCTATGAATTGGTCCCGGATGTGCAGATTATGAGATTTTGAAGAAAAACATTCTCAAGGCCTATGAATTGGTCCCGGAAGCTTACCGGCAAAAATTCCGGAATGCCAGGAAGAGGGAGAGTGAGACCCATGTGGAGTTTGCCAGAATGAAAGAAACCATGTTTGATAGGTGGTGTGATTCAAAAGGGGTTGGGAAAGACTTCGAATTATTGCGACAATTGATCCTGGTGGAGGAATTCCAGCAGTGTGTCCACGAGGACATTAAAGTACATCTAGATTCTAGAGGAAAGGAAAGTACCAAAGTTGTATGAGGCAGCAACCATGGCAGATGACTATGCCTTAACCCACAGGAGGGGGTTCCACAAGCCTAACTTCTCTCCTAGACCTAGCCAGGGGAGCTATGGTACCTCAGGGGCGGAGAACGAAAATTCATGGGGGCGGCCTCGAGATGACTATGAGGACCACTCTGATACCACGACTTCGAGAAATCAGAAGACAACAGTTCCAAGGCAGGCATATCCTTTGGGGGGCCCGATGCAGATCACGAGTTTTTCCTCCGGGCCTACTTGTGCTTTTTGCAAGAAACCTGGACATGTGATGTCCCAATGTTATGCCCTGAAAAGGGGAAATCAGGAGCGGAGTCCGACTAGTATGACTCCAAATGCAATGGCCATTGTGAGAAATCGCCCTCAAAAGGGTTACCAACCATTTATTTCAGAGGGGTTTGTGTCACTGGATAGAGCCTCGACTAACAGGAGACCTGTTAGGGTATTGAGGGACACAGGAGCACATCAATCTTTAATGCTTGAAGGCATCTTGCCATTGTCAGAGGAGACGGCAACTGGTGATAGTGTTCGTTTACAGGGGATTGGTGGCTGTGCTAGTGCTCCACTTCATGTCATCCATTTGGAGTCCGATTTGGTGTCAGGACCGGTCACCGTAGGTTTACAAGCCACTCTTCCTGTAGAAGGGGGGTATCTGTTGTTATCGGGAATGATTTGGCCGGTGGTCAAGTTTATGGTAACCTGATGGTTGTTAAAAAGCCCAGTAGGGAAAATAACACCACACCAGTTAGGGATGGCGACAAATGTAGCAAGTTATTTGTAGGTGGATTGAACTTCAAAACAAAGGAAGAAGTGCTGACCTCTGTCTTCAGCAAAAATGGACCGCTTTTGGAAGTGCGGTTGGTAAAAGACAGGGAAATGCACAAGTCAAGAGGGTTTGGCTTTGTCACGTTTGAAAGCACAAAGGACGCCAAAGAGGCAGAGAAGAATTGGAATGGTAAGGATTTGGAGGGTCGGATCATAGCCGTAGAGAAGGCAGGCCGTAGGCGGCGAGGGGGCTACAGAGGAGGACCACGGAGTAGTGGTGGTGGCCGCAATCGATATTATTATGGAGGCTTCCAAAGTTATGGCAGCTCCCGAAGGAAGGATTATCAGAGCAGTGGCCGAGAAGGAGACCGCTATTCATGTGACGACAGTGACAAGTGGTCCAACCGTGATTGTTAGGAAAGTTAGAAAGAGTTGAAGCACTGAATGCTGCGGAGCAGCCGAGCCAAGATTCCTACACGGATCAACCGTGAACGCCACGTTCTTAAAGGCGTCCCTGTAGTGAACTTTCCTACACGGACGAACCCTGAACTTCACGTTCCTAAAGGCGTCCATGTCGTGAATATTTCCAGGCCTCACCACCCAACCACCATGGAACCTGGCTCTCAGCTCGGCCTCTGGGGAAAAGTGCTGTAGATTTGCTTGACTTTGGGACATTTCTTTGACTTTGGGATTTTTGATCACCACCCCTCAACCTTCATGCAAATGAAACTAAAAGTGAAAAATCAGAGGTTGATGAGATGGAGTTGGCTTTGCAGGAGTTCAAATTGGAAATTGAACATGTAAAGGGCAGGGATAATGTCGTTCCTGATGCTTTGTCCAGAGTGAATTAACTTTAGAAATCTCTGTGGGTTGTGTGAAGATTTGTTGCTTTATTTTTGAGATGTTGATAATATAATTGTTGCTCATGGGAATTGGTGATTTGGGTTGTGAGTTTATTTTTGTTTGTTTAAAGAGTTTGCAGGCAAAGAAAGTTTTCGCTGTGTTCAAACTTTCTTTCTTGTGGGGAGGAAGTGTTACGGATTCGTAACTTCCATTATTGGGGTTTTCACCCACTTGACATGTTTCTGATATTAGGTATTATTATTATTCTCAAAAGGTTTATGATTCAGGAACAGCTATCTAAAGTTAAAAAGGTTAACTTAAAATGATACAGGAAATCATGGACCGGAAAACGACGAGCGAGGAGGAGGAGGCAGTGAGAAAAGTCGGAGAAGAAGCAGGTTGCTTTGCGTTCTGGATCGAACGTTGTCCAGCAAGAGACACGAATGAACTTTGGGTTTCCTGGAAAGGGATTCCGCGATAGAGTTGTTATCGTTGTGACTGATCAAACCTGCGTAACAGGTTGGCGTTGGATTCGGAGGAACCATCGTCGTGTGATTACGTTTCAAGTATGAGCCGTCCGCCATTTTGACTCGTGCGCTTCACGCGTCGAGCAAACCTTCCTTGCTTCATCAACCGTTTCCACCGCGTCCAGACGTATCTGTGTTGGGTGTGTGCACCAAGGCTTCTGACGATTACTTTGCGGCTCGCCGACCGTGGACAGTGAAAGTTCGTACCTGGAGGGGGCCTTTGGATTTCCCAGTCGCCGTGAGTGCACCTTTGTGCCGCTTTAACCACGTGACCCCTTTTCTCTGCTTTGGGCCGCATGCGCCTTGGTGCCGTTTTGGGTCGCGTGTCGCGTGTCGAAGACGGGAATATAGAGACATTGGGGAAGGTTCTTTCCACTCAATTGGAACACTGTGAGTTACCTTATGCATGCTGGCTGATGGAATAGAGAGTGCACTCTTAATTGTCATTTGTGGTAATGTTATTCCTGTGGGATTTATAATATATTGTTATGGATCTCTACGTCGGCCTTCTTCCCCTTAAGAAGGGGGGATTAATCCCCTTGTTTGTGACTGACCGACGTGAGTCCTGACGCTGCACAGCTCCCTCCGGAGAGGCAGGGGCGCAACCCCGTTCGCAACCGCGGACAGATGTTAATTGCCGAGCGGTTTAGCAACCGCAGCACGAACTATTAACAAGAACTAGACCCGATTCCTATTCGTTGGCCAAATCGTGCCACAGGTTTCCAATGGGGAAATCACTAAAGTGACCGGACGAGCATGAAGAAGAAGAACAAAGGTAGGAAATACAAATAGAATTTATTACTAACTATTATTTACAAGTCAAAAGAACCAAGGAGAAGGAAGGATAATCAAATAATTTTCAGAAAGGATGGAAGGACCAGAAGACACAGAGCAATTTCTAGCTTACACTAAACAGTCTTACTTATACCCCAGGACAAGACAAAAGACAGACTATGGTCAGACTCACATGAATGGATGGATGAGGCCAGGCACGGATGACTGGAAGGGGAGGAAGGTTCGGCTGGACACGGGAGGACGGCCGGGCCGGGAGTGAGCAGCCGCCGCCCTTCCTCAAAAGCAATGCTGCCGTCAACGCTCAAGCTGCTGTGGTTCAAGCTCCGGTGGTTCAAGCTGCTGTGGTTTCAGAGCTGCGGTGGTTTCAAAGCTCCTGCGTGCTTCTATCTTCCTCCTCAACTCGTCTCAGGTCGGGTGCGTCGCGTGCTCTCCAAGGACTAATCATGGGGGGGCGTCCCGCCGCGGGTTATATAGGCCACACCCTCGAACCTTCGCGAACCTCCCCGATCGTTCTCTCTCCGCCCTTGTAAGCCAAACCCCTCGTCCTTGGTTGGTTAATCGGGGCTGGCTCACTCCTCCCCTCTATGACGAGGTGCGGAGACATGCCTTTCTTCTCCGAACCGACCGCGTGCTCAATGGAGGCAAATGCAGTTGGTAAATGCTGACAAATGGGGAATTGAAAGGGGATTCTATCTTAAATTGAATTCGGTGCAATGGAGTGTCAACTAATGGGCAACAGAGCCATAAACTAATACACACCATAAGGAGATAACTATTTAAAAGGATATATGATTTGCTACGTGCATGTATAGGGATTAACTAGGAGGACGACCTTTGACCTTTACACTGCGGAGGGTGATATTTACAACAATTCTCATTACACTTACAACAATACAAAAAAAAAAAACACAGGATTCTCAGATCCGCAACAATATTATTGGTTTGTTCATAACCATTGGTGTGGTTTCCTTACTGATTTCGACACGGAATAATATATTTTTCTGCCGTGGCCCTCCCGGGGTGCGGAGGTATACCGAGACCAGGAGGTCGGGGAGGAACACGTAACAGTATCTAGACTGGAGCATCCCTATAGGTATATCTAGACGAGAGCATCACGATAGGTATCTATACTAGAGCATCTCTTTAGGTATCTGGAGGAGAGCATCGTTATAGGTATGTAGACTGGAGCATCCCTATAGGTATATCTAGTCTAGAGCATCCCTATTGGTATCTAGACTAGAGCATCCCTATAGGTATCTATACTGGAGCATCCCTATACGTATCTATACTAGAACATCTCTTTAGGTGTCTGGAGGAGAGCATCCCTATAGGTATCTATACGAGGGCATCTCTTTAGGTATCTGGAGGAGAGCATCCCTATAGGTATCTATACTAGAGCATCTCTTTAGGTATCTGGAGGAGAGCATCCCTATAGGGGAATCTATACTAGAGCATCTCTTTAGGTATCTAGAGGAGAGCATCCCTATAGGTATCTATACAACAGCATATCTTTAGGTATCTGGAGGAGAGCATCCCTATAGGTATCTATACTGGAGCATATATTTAGGTATCTAGAGGAGAGCATCCCTATAGGTATCTATACTAGAGCATCTCTTTAGGTATCTAGAGGAGAGCATCCCTATAGGTATCTATACTGGAGCATATATTTAGGTATCTAGAGGAGATCATCCCTCTACATATCCATACTGGAGCATCTCTTTAGGTATCTAGAGGAGAGCATCCCTATACGTATCTATACCAGACCATCCCTATAGGTATCTATACTAGAGCATCTCTTTAGGTATCTAGAGGAGAGCATCCCTATAGGTATCTATACTAGAACATCTCTTTTGGTATCTAGAGGAGAGCGTCCCTATAGGTATCTATACTAGAGCATCCCAAGTATGTTGGTTGTTCTGAATATGTTTTTAAGCCTTCACTTTAAATCTTTTTTATCTTTTCAGTTCTGCCCAGATATGAGGTCAAAGTGAAGCCACAAAAACATTATTTTGAGGCAACTGACAAAAGTATGAAAGTCAGCGTGACAGCCAGGTAAGGCACCACGTGTTCTGTGATCCACTTTGAAATCCGTTGCATGGCAAACAAAAAAAATTGCAACTGCTACCTCATTGCAACTTTAAATGTATCTGTACTTGTTTTCCTTTATTTCCAACACACGCTTCGTTTGTCGAAGACTTTTCCTTTCCCTCGGCCCTTTCCGACCTACCTCCAGGACGCGTCGGTAACAATTTTTCACCCTCCTGGTTTTATTGAAGGCTTTTCCTTTCCCTCGGCCCTTTACGACCCCCTCCAGGACGCGTCGGTAACAATTTTTCACCCTCCTGGTTTTATTGAAGACTTTTCCTTTCCCTCGGCCCTTTCCGACCTCCTCCAGGATGCGTCGGTAACAATTTTTCACCCTCCTGGTTTTATTGAAGGCTTTTCCTTTCCTTCGGCCCTTTCCGACCCCCTCCAGGATGCGTCGGTAACAATTTTTCACCCTCTTGGTTTTATTGAATGCTTTTCCTTTCCCTCGGCCCTTTCTGACCCCCTACAGGACGCGTCGGTAACAATTTTTCACCCTCCTGGTTTTATTGAAGGCTTTTCCTTTCCGTCGGCCCTTTCCGACCTCCTCCAGGACGCGTCGGTAACAAATTTTCACTCTCCTGGTTTTATTGAAGGCTTTTCCTTTCCCTCGGCCCTTTCCGACCTCCTCCAGGACGCGCCAGTAACAATTTTTCACCCTCCTGGTTTTATTGAAGGCTTTTCCTTTCCCTCGGCCCTTTCCGACCCCCTCCAGGACGCGTCGGTAGCAATTTTTCACCCTCCTGGTTTTATTGAAGGCTTTTCCTTTCCCTCGGCCCTTTCTGACCCCCTCCAGGACGCGTCGGTAACAATTTTTCACCCTCCTGGTTTTATTGAAGGCTTTTCCTTTCCCTCAGCCCTTTCCGACCCCCTCCAGGACGCGTCGGTAACAATTTTTCACCCTCCTGGTTTTATTGAAGGCTTTTCCTTTCCCTCGGCCCTTTCCGACCCCCTCCAGGACGCGTCGGTAACAATTTTTCACCCTCCTGGTTTTATTGAAGGCTTTTCCTTTCCCTCGGCCCTTTCCGACCCCCTCCAGGACGCGTCGGTAACAATGTTTCACTCTCCTGGTTTTATTGAAGGCTTTTCCTTTCCCTCGGCCCTTTCCGACCTCCTCCAGGACGCGTCGGTAACAATTTTTCACCCTCCTGGTTTTATTGAAGGCTTTTCCTTTCCCTCGGCCCTTTCCGACCCCCTCCAGGACGCGTCGGTAGCAATTTTTCACCCTCCTGGTTTTATTGAAGGCTTTTCCTTTCCCTCAGCCCTTTCCGACCCCCTCCAGGACGCGTCGGTAACAATTTTTCACCCTCCTGGTTTTATTGAAGGCTTTTCCTTTCCCTCGGCCCTTTCCGACCCCCTCCAGGATGCGTCGGTAACAATTTTTCACCCTCCTGGTTTTATTGAAGGCTTTTCCTTTCCCTCGGCCCTTTCCGACCCCCTCCAGGACGCGTCGGTAACAATGTTTCACTCTCCTGGTTTTATTGAAGGCTTTTCCTTTCCCTCGGCCCTTTCCGACCTCCTCCAGGACGCGTCGGTAACAATTTTTCACCCTCCTGGTTTTATTGAAGGCTTTTCCTTTCCCTCGGCCCTTTCCGACCCCCTCCAGGACGCATCGGTAGCAATTTTTCACCCTCCTGGTTTTATTGAAGGCTTTTCCTTTCCCTCGGCCCTTTCCGACCCCCTCCAGGACGCGTCGGTCACAATTTTTCACCCTCCTGGTTTTATTGAAGGCTTTTCCTTTCCCTCAGCCCTTTCCGACCCCCTCCAGGATGCGTCGGTAACAATTTTTCACCCTCCTGGTTTTATTGAAGGCTTTTCCCCGTCCATTGTCCTTCCCCCGCCCTCCCTCGGTTCATCGGGAGAAATTCCTCACCTCGGAAATGATGATTGTTGGAGACTGCTCGCAGCACGTCCGACCAGTGCCCTTCCCCCACCCTCTTTGGTTCATCAACCATCTTAGTCCATGGGCCAGGTCAGATATCGGTACCACCTGGGGTGACCAAACCTAAGTGGTACTAAAATGTTTATTGGGTCAATATAAGTACATTAAGATGTGATAGCCTTTCCACACTGGCAGCTTTGTCAGTTTTTTGTAAAAACTTCAAATTCACCCAATAGCGGCATTGCGTAATTCATTTAAATCTTGCGGTATGCAAAGATCACATCTAATTTCAGTCAACACAGAACTAAAACCATGTGAGAAATGCTACTATATTGTAATTATTAAACATCAGAGCAAAATAAATGCATTTCCTATTTGTCTGTTCTTTCTTATTGGATAATTGTGTACTCACGTTCAGCTTTTTTTCTAGGAAGAGTTAATTGCGGATAGATGTAAGCTTTTTTTTCAGCTCCTTTGATGGAACTGGTGAGATATCTGGCGATGTAAGTTATCTTTTGCAGTTCTAATTAAGGTTAATTAAGTTTGATTAGTTAAGATCAGTTAGCTATGGTAATATCCTTTCCTTTTCTAGGATTAACTTACCAGTGAGGTCAAGATGTGGCAGATCTTAGATAAGATTTTGTTTAGCTTTCAATGGTAGTCAGAACAAAGAATGCATTGGATTGCTGGAACACGGATTGCTGCTTGTACATTGCAGGTGTCTTCTGTAGTGTGTTGACGTCCTGAGGTGTACATGATGGATCCACCAAGTAGAGATGAAGGTGCCACCCTGCCAAGGAAGCGAGCACGCACTGACTGTATCATTCATTGCTCTAATGAAGACTCCGACTCCCTGGTGTCACCACAATATCTGGACTCATGGAACACTTTGCTCAGGGCTGCAGAGATCAGACAGCATGCTTCACTTCTGCATATAGCCAAAGGCATTGAAGAAGGACAAATACCACAATTGCAGTATCATCGCAAATGCCGTAGCATTTTCACCATGAAGAAGTCTCTTGACTCTCTCCTTTCCAAAGACCCCAAAGATGAACCTGGAGAGGTCAGTTCAAGAAGATCAGCTAGGGATGCATCAGGTACATCAAGAGTGTATGATAAAATCTGCATTTTCTGCAACAAGTCGAGCAGATACCTAAAAGGACACAATACAAGGGAACCCCTCATCCAGTGTGTTGAGTTACGTGCAGATGCCAGGGTTCGCAACGCAGCAACCAAAAAACTGGATCCAAGAATCCTTGCCTTACTGAGCAGAGACCTTGTTGCTGCAGAGGGACATTACCACAAGTCCTGCTACAAACTGTACACAAAAGACGAGTCTTCTGCCAGCTCTGGTGCAGGTGAGGAGAATGAACAAAGAGAGGATGCAGAGTATGAGGAAGCAGTGAGACAAGCCTACGAGGAACTCTTCTTGTATATCAGGAATGAATTCTTTCCCAATCCTGAAATACTGCCTATGACAGACCTCACAGGTAGGCTAGAGAGATCCATGAACGCACACGGCATCACCCAAATGAAACCCTCAACGAAGAAACATGTTCGTCGTAAGCTGGAAAGTGAGCTGGGAGGATCCCTCTACTTTGTCTCTGATGAGAAAGGAAAGATTCTCCTCTATCCAGACAGCCTTTCCATGGATGATCTTGCCAAACAAGCCCACAACATGAAGAAGGATCTGCAAGAAGCAAGGACTGCCAGCTCTGGAGATGTCTTAACCAAAGCAGCAATGTAGCTGAGGAAACAGATCAAGAAGCAAGACGTCAGTCAAGCATGGCCACCCAATACAGAGCAGAGTGTCATTCCCGAATTGGTCAAGGAATTCCTGTATACCCTGCTGACTGGAGAGTGTGACTGTGCAAATCTCTCCAAGAGAGTCCAACGTCTTGCCACTTCTTTTGGCAGTGATTTGGTCTTTGCTGTCACCCGTGGCGTGTCACCCGAAACGTGAAACTGTACTTCATTAAATAATGTTAAGAGCCAAAGAAAAAGTGTCATGGATGCATGTTGATTCTACTGAATCAAAGACCTTGCTTAAAACAGGAAACCTAGAGTCTGATTTGTCACAGGGTGTGACTTGACAAAAACATAAATATTTTGTTCAACTTGCATAAATATTTTGTTAAGTTAAGTTCGAATTTTTTTGAAAACAACCCACTTCATCTACAAAATCTGCCTCTATGTACGAGAATGACTGCCTACATTCGTGATACTGGTAAGAAAGGATCCCTACGTGGTATTTTATGCTTGTCTGTGACTGAACTGATTCTTAACAGAAAGATTGTGGTGTGAGAATAAAGGATAGTGGTAAAGTGTGTGTTCGCGCCTTTCATCCATGGGGCATGTCCATTACAAGAAGTGATAAACTCTAAAAGCTGTGAGTCTGCAAGGGCTATCATATCAAAATGCAAACTAGAGACGTATAGCAAGGTAAAAACACCAAAGGGAATTAGTCACCCCGGGTGGTACCGATACTGGAAATTTGGGATCCTGGCCCATGGACTATATCCCTCACCCCCATTTCTCTTCTATTTATCAATTGACCATTCTTTAATATTTCTGTTCGCAATATGGACATTGACGCTGATGAAGTATTGATGAAAATCCAAGATAGCGTCACATCCAAGATGTTAAAAGATATTTTAACCCAAGAGTTTGGCTGAGAAGGCCACAGTGACGAGATGAAGGGTAAATCCTGGACCTGACACAATGTGCACAAAATGAAATGTGTCCCAATGTGACCGTACCTGCTTACCTGTGACCCAATTGTGGAGCAGATACACTTTTGGAAAGCCCGTGGCTGGACGAGTGCTGATTCGATTTGGTCTCAAAGATGCGGATGGAGACAAAATCTTAAATCCAAACCTCAAACAGTTTCAGGTAATAACAATTGTTATTATCATTCAGGGTGTACAGGTGTTGTACATGGATGTCTGTTCGGCAGTAATTGTGATAACTTGGCACTTTTAGGTGTTCAGCTCCATCCAGTGTGAAGCTCATGCAGCCATCTTGTTCAGGTTATCTTGAACTAGGCTAGCATCTTGCTTTGTTTGAATGGTCAGATAGATTGTGGCATCCTCTCCCAACAGTTCGACGATAATTTGTTAGGGAATGTAGCACTTTTAAGGATTGTAATTGTCTGCTGGTCCCAGAAGAATGAAATGTAAATGAGCTTTGGGAGTGCACACTGTTTTAAAATTTGCAGTGCTGAAGGGAGTTTCTACTGATCCTCTTGTTTGTTCCAGCTTCGAGATGGAAAGGTGAATATGACTCTGCAGGTGGAGGAACTGATAGGATTCTTGCAGCCAAGGCTCAGCCTCAATGACTTAGCAGAAGCGCACTTCTGCATCGTCGTATCAGCCACCATAATCGCCGATTCTAGTACGTCACGAATTGTCATACGCGATAATATGACAGAAAAAAACCTTCAATGGATTTGAAAAACCCTTTTGATTCGTGGATTTTGAATCTCTTTCAATCTGATCATTCAATCCTACTGTCCATGGCATACTCCAATGACTATCTATCATCCATAACCATATCTATCATATCGACCATAATCACTGTCTATAACATACGTCAATAACTATCTATCATCCATAACCATATCTATCATATCGACCATAATCACTGTCTATAACATACGTCAATAACTATCTATCATCCATAACCATATCGGTCATATCTACCATAATCACGGTCTATATGATACTCCAATGACTATCCATCATCCATAACCATATCTATCATATCTACCATAATCACTGTCTATAAGATACTCCAATGACTATCCATCATCCATAACCATATCTGTCATATCTACCATAATCACTGTCTATAACATACTCCAATGACTATCGATCATCCATAACCATATCTGTCATATCTACCATAATCACTGTCTATAACATACTCCAATGACTATCGATCATCCATAACCATATCTATCATATCTACCATAATCACTGTCTATAACATACTCCAATGAATATCGATCATCCATAACCATATCTATCATATCTACCATAATCACTGTCTATAACATACTCCAATGACTATCGATCATCCATAACCATATCTGTCATATCTACCATAATCACGGTCTATAAGATACTCCAATGACTATCAATCATCCATAACCATATCTGTCATATCTACCATAATCACGGTCTATAACATACTCCAATGACTATTTATCATCCATAACCATATCTGTCATATCTACCATAATCACGGTCTATAAGATACTCCAATGACTATCCATCATCCATAACCATATCTGTCATATCTACCATAATCACTGTCTATAACATACTCCAATGACTATCGATCATCCATAACCATATCTATCATATCTACCATAATCACTGTCTATAACATACTCCAATGAATATCGATCATCCATAACCATATCTATCATATCTACCATAATCACTGTCTATAACATACTCCAATGACTATCGATCATCCATAACCATATCTGTCATATCTATAAGATACTCCAATGACTATCCATCATCCATAACCATATCTGTCATATCTACCATAATCACGGTCTATAACATACTCCAATGACTATCTATCATCCATAACCATATCTGTCATATCTACCATAATCACGGTCTATAAGATACTCCAATGACTATCCATCATCCATAACCATATCTGTCATATCTACCATAATCACTGTCTATAACATACTCCAATGACTATCGATCATCCATAACCATATCTGTCATATCTACCATAATCACGGTCTATAAGATACTCCAAAGACTATCCATCATCCATAACCATATCTATCATATCTACCATAATCACTGTCTATAACATACTCCAATGACTATCGATCATCCATAACCATATCTGCCATATCTACCATAATCACTGTCTATAACATACTCCAATGACTATCGATCATCCATAACCATATCTGTCATATCTACCATAATCATGGTCTATAAGATACTCCAATGACTATCCATCATCCATAACCATATCTATCATATCTACCATAATCACTGTCTATAACATAATCCAATGACTATCTATCATCCATAACCATATCTATCATATCTACCATAATCACTGTCCATAACATACTCCAATGACTATCTATCATCCATAACCATATCTATCATATCTACCATAATCACTGTCTATAACAAACTCCAATGACTATCTATCATCCATAACCATGTCTATCATATCTACCATAATCACTGTCTATAACATACTCCAATGACTATCTATCATCCATAACCATATCTATCATATCTACCTTAATGATTGTTTATAACATACGTCAATGACTATCTATCATCCATAACCATGTCTATCATATCCACCATAATCACTGTCGATAACATACGTCAATGACTATCTATCATCCATAACCATATATATCATATCTACCTTAATGATTGTCTATAACATACGTCAATGACTATCTATCATCCATAACCATATCTATCATATCTTCCATAACCATATCTATCATATCTTCCATAATCGCTGTCTATAACATACTCCAATGACTGTCTATCATCCATAACAATATATCTATCATATCTACCATATTCACTGTCAATAACATACTCCAATGACTATCTATCATCCATAACCATACCTATCATATCTACCATAATCACTGTCGATAACATACGTCAATGACTATCTATCATCCATAACCATATCCATCATATCTACCATAATCACTGTCCATAACATACTCCAATGACTATCTATCATCCATAACCATATCTAACATATCTACCTTGATGATTGTCTATAACATATGTCAATGACTAGCTATCATCCATAACCATATCTATCATATCTACCTTCATCACTGTCGATAACATACTCCAATGACTATCTATCATCCATAACCATATCTATCATATCTACCATAATCACTGTCGATAACATACTCCAATGACTATCTATCATCCATAACCATATCTATCATATCTACCATCATCACTGTCGATAACATACTCCAATGACTATCTATCATCCATAACCATATCTATCATATCTACCTTCATCACTGTCGATAACATACTCCAATGACTATCTATCATCCATAACCATATCTATCATATCTACCATAATCACTGTCGATAACATACTCCAATGACTATCTATCATCCATAACCATATCTATCATATCTACCTTAATGATTGTCTATGACATACGTCAATGACTATATCTATCATCCATAACCATATCTATCATATCTACCATAATCACTGTCGATAACATACTCCAATGACTATCTATCATCCATAACCATATCTATCATATCTACCATCATCACTGTCGATAACATACTCCAATGACTATCTATCATCCATAACCATATCTATCATATCTACCATCATCACTGTCGATAACATACTCCAATGACTATCTATCATCCATAACCATATCTATCATATCTACCATAATCACTGTCGATAACATACTCCAATGACTATCTATCATCCATAACCATATATATCATATCTACCTTAATGATTGTCTATAACATACGTCAATGACTATCTATCATCCATAACCATATCTACCATAATCGCTGTCTATAACATACTCCAATGACTGTCTATCATCTATAACCATGTCTATCATATCTACCATAATCACTGTCGATAACATACTCCAATGACTATCTATCATCCATAACAATATATCTATCATATCTACCATATTCACTGTCAATAACATACTCCAATGACTATCTATCATCCATAACCATACCTATCATATCTACCATAATCACTGTCGATAACATACGTCAATGACTATCTATCATCCATAACCATATCCATCATATCTACCATAATCACTGTCCATAACATACTCCAATGACTATCTATCATCCATAACCATATCTATCATATCTACCTTGATGATTGTCTATAACATATGTCAATGACTATCTGTCATCCATAACCATATCTATCATATCTACCATAATCACAGTCGATAACATACTCCAATGACTATCTATCATCCATAACCATATCTATCATATCTACCATAATCACAGTCGATAACATACTCCAATGACTATCGATCATCCATAACCATATCTATCATATCTATCTTAATGATTGTCTATAACATACTCCAATGACTATCTATCATCCATAACCATATCTATCATATCTACCTTGATGATTGTCTATAACATATGTCTATGACTATCTGTCATCCATAACCATATCTATCATATCTACCATAATCACAGTCGAAAACATACTCCAATGACTATCTATCATCCATAACCATATCTATCATATCTACCATCATCACTGTCGATAACATACTCCAATGACTATCTATCATCCATAACCATATCTATCATATCTACCTTCATCACTGTCGATAACATACTCCAATGACTATCTATCATCCATAACCATATCTATCATATCTACCATAATCACTGTCGATAACATACTCCAATGACTATCTATCATCCATAACCATATCTATCATATCTACCTTAATGATTGTCTATGACATACGTCAATGACTATCTATCATCCATAACCATATCTATCATATCTACCATAATCACTGTCGATAACATACTCCAATGACTATCTATCATCCATAACCATATCTATCATATCTACCATCATCACTGTCGATAACATACTCCAATGACTATCTATCATCCATAACCATATCTATCATATCTACCATCATCACTGTCGATAACATACTCCAATGACTATCTATCATCCATAACCATATCTATCATATCTACCATCATCACTGTCGATAACATACTCCAATGACTATCTATCATCCATAACCATATCTATCATATCTACCATAATCACTGTCGATAACATACTCCAATGACTATCTATCATCCATAACCATATCTATCATATCTACCATAATCACTGTCGATAACATACTGCAATGACTATCTATCATCCATAACCATATCTATCATATCTACCATAATCACTGTCGATAACATACTCCAATGACTATCTATCATCCATAACCATATCTATCATATCTACCATCATCACTGTCGATAACATACTCCAATGGCTATCTATCATCCATAACCATATCTATCATATCTACCATAATCACTGTCGATAACATACTCCAATGACTATCTATCATCCATAACCATATCTATCATATCTACCATAATCACTGTCGATAACATACTGCAATGACGATCTATCATCCATAACCATATCTATCATATCTACCATAATCACTGTCGATAACATACTCCAATGACTATCTATCATCCATAACCATATCTATCATATCTACCATAATCACTGTCGATAACATACTCCAATGACTATCTATCATCCATAACCATATCTATCATATCTACCATCATCACTGTCGATAACATACTCCAATGACTATCTATCATCATATAACCATATCTATCATATCTACCACAATCACTGTCGATAACATACTCCAATGACTATCTATCATCCATAACCATATCTATCATATCTACCATCATCACTGTCTATAACATACTCCAATGACTATCTATCATCCATAACCATATCTACCTTAATGATTATCTATAACATACGTCAATGACTATCTATCATCCATAACCATGTCTATCATATCTACCATAATCACTGTCGATAACATACTCCAATGACTATCTATCATCATATAACCATATCTATCATATCTACCATCATCACTGTCGATAACATACTCCAATGACTATCTATCATCCATAACCATATATCTATCATATCTACCATAATCACTGTCGATAACATACTCCAATGACTATCTATCATCCATAACCATATCTATCATATCTACCATAATCACTGTCGATAACATACTGCAATGACTATCTATCATCCATAACCATATCTATCATATCTACCATAATCACTGTCGATAACATACTCCAATGACTATCTATCATCCATAACCATATCTATCATATCTACCGTCATCACTGTCGATAACATACTCCAATGGCTATCTATCATCCATAACCATATCTATCATATCTACCATAATCACTGTCGATAACATACTCCAATGACTATCTATCATCCATAACCATATCTATCATATCTACCATAATCACTGTCGATAACATACTGCAATGACGATCTATCATCCATAACCATATCTATCATATCTACCATAATCACTGTCGATAACATACTCCAATGACTATCTATCATCCATAACCATATCTATCATATCTACCATAATCACTGTCGATAACATACTCCAATGACTATCTATCATCCATAACCATATCTATCATATCTACCATCATCACTGTCGATAACATACTCCAATGACTATCTATCATCATATAACCATATCTATCATGTCTACCACAATCACTGTCGATAACATACTCCAATGACTATCTATCATCCATAACCATATCTATCATATCTACCATCATCACTGTCTATAACATACTCCAATGACTATCTATCATCCATAACCATATCTACCATAATCACTGTCTATAACATACTCCAATGACTGTCTATCATCCATAACCATGTCTATCATATCTACCATAATCACTGTCGATAACATACGTCAATGACTATCGATCATCCATAACCATATCTATCATATCTACCTTAATCACTGTCGATAACATACGTCAATGACTATCGATCATCCATAACCATATATATCATATCGACCATAATCACTGTCGATAACATACTCCAATGACTCTATCATCCATAACCATATCTATCATATCTACCTTAATCACTGTCGATAACATACGTCAATGACTATCGATCATCCATAACCATATCTATCACATCTACATAAATCCATGTGCTGTATTCATTTATCCAATGTGTACTCATGTCAAAGTTACATCAATCAATACACCGTCCAATTCGGAGCAGACGTCCAGTCTGTCCCATCTGTTGACATTTTCTGGTGAACATAAAGATCTCAGTGACTTTCGAAAAGAGCAGGCGATTGTGCGTCAGTACCTCATTCAAATTTTAATTAATTAATTAGTGGCACAGCCTTAAATCAGTTGTGATGCAACAAGCAGTCCGACTTGGTCACTAAACCAGGCTGGACAGTTTACTTTTTGCACCCCACTGATACACCGGATCTGGCCCCGGATCTTCACCAAAATCGAATCAAGTTTTTCTTCTCACACACCTAAACTTCCCACCAAGTTTTGTTGGAATCTGTCCATTATTTTTGAGATATCCTGATCACAAAAAACAAATAAACAGGGGTAAAAACACAACATCCTCCATCTTTGGTCGCGGAGGTAATGATGAAAACATAACATCCTCCATCTTTGGTGGTGGAGGTAATGATGAAAACACAACAGCCTCCATCTTTGGTCACGGAGGTAATGATAAAAACATAACATCCTCCATCTCTGGTGGTGGAGGTAATGATGAAAACACAACAGCCTCCATCTTTGGTGGTGGAGGTAATGATGAAAACACAACATCCTCCATCTTTGGTCGCGGAGGTAATGATGAAAACATAACATCCTCCATCTTTGGTGGTGGAGGTAATGATGAAAACACAACAGCCTCCATCTTTGGTCGCGGAGGTAATGATGAAAACATAACATCCTCCATCTTTGTTGGTGGAGGTAATGATGAAAACACAACAGCCTCCATCTTTGGTGGTGGAGGTAATGATGAAAACACAACAGCCTCCATCTTTGGTGGTGGAGGTAATGATGAAAACAACATCCTCCATCTTTGGTGGTGGAGGTAATGATGAAAACACAACAGCCTCCATCTTTGGTGGTGGTGGTAATGATTAAAACACAACAGCCTCCATCTTTGGTGGTGGAGGTAATGATGAAAACATAACATCCTCCATCTTTGGTGGTGGAGGAAATGATGAAAACACAACAGCCGCCATCTTTGTTGGTGGAGGTAATGATGAAAACACAACAGCCTCCATCTTTGGTGGTGGAGGTAATGATGAAAACAACATCCTCCATCTTTGGTGGTGGAGGTAATGATGAAAACACAACAGCCTCCATCTTTGGTGGTGGAGGTAATGATTAAAACACAACAGCCTCCATCTTTGGTGGTGGAGGTAATGATGAAAACATAACATCCTCCATCTTTGGTCGCGGAGGTAATGATGAAAACACAACATCCTCCATCTTTGGTGGTGGAGGTAATGATGAAAACACAACATCCTCCATCTTTGGTGGTGGAGGTAATGATGAAAACACAACAGCCTCCATCTTTGATGGTGGAGGTGATGATGAAAACATAACATCCTCCATCTTTGGTCGCGGAGGTAATGATGAAAACACAACATCCTCCATCTTTTGTGGTGGAGGTGATGATGAAAACACAACATCCTCCATCTTTTGTGGTGGAGGTGATGAAAACACAACATCCTCCATCTTTGGTGGTGGAGGTAATGATGAAAACACAACATCCTCCATCTTTTGTGGTGGAGGTGATGATGAAAACATAACATCCTCCATCTTTGGTTGCGGAGGTAATGATGAAAACACAACATCCTCCATCTTTGGTCGTGGAGTTGATGATGAAAACACAACATCCTCCATCTTTGGTGGTGGAGGTAATGATGAAAACACAACATCCTCCATCTCTGGTGGTGGAGGTAATGATGAAAACACAACATCCTCCATCTCTGGTGGTGGAGGTAATGATGAAAACACAACATCCTCCATCTTTGGTGGTGGAGGTAATGATGAAAACACAACATCCTCCATCTCTGGTGGCGGAGGTGATGATGAAAACACAACATCTTCCATCTTTTGTGGTGGAGGTGATGATGAAAACATAACATCCTCCATCTTTGGTTGCGGAGGTAATGATGAAAACACAACATCCTCCATCTTTGGTCGTGGAGTTGATGATGAAAACACAACATCCTCCATCTTTGGTGGTGGAGGTAATGATGAAAACACAACATCCTCCATCTCTGGTGGTGGAGGTGATAATGAAAACATAACATCCTCCATCTCTGGTGCTGGAGGTAATGATGAACTGACGAGGACTATATGTTTCGTAGAGGAGTGAGTGCTATCGTTGATTGTGAAGAATTTAGTTTGGTAATATTGTAAAACATAGTAATCTATGAATATCCATCGGGATTATGACGAACATTGACTTGAGGTCCCTTTGTTGAGGAGATTATTTTATGCTAAGATGAGATGAGGTGGATTTGTTTGAATGTTTCAGGTGGTGAGGTTCAAGAAGGTGAGGTCACAAACATACGTGTCGTGAGAACACCTTATGAAATTTCACTGGAGGGATCTTCACTCCATTTCAAGCCCGGCTTCCCCTACATCCTTCAGGTATTGGTAGCCCATTGTTACCGTCCTTGTTTCTAGTGGTTCTTCTCCAATTTTGTTATTTGGTCCATTACTGTTCTTGTTTCTAGTGGGTCTTCAATTTTGTTATTTGGTCCATCACTGTTCTTGTTTCTAGTGGTTCTCCAATTTTGTTATTTGGTCCATCACTGTTCTTGTTTCTAGTGATTCTTCTTCAATTTTGTAATTCAGTCCATCACTGTTCTTGTTTCTAGTGGTTCTTCAATTTTGTTATTTGGTCCATCACTGTTCTTGTTTCTAGTGGTTCTCCAATTTTGTTATTTGGTCCATCACTGTTCTTGTTTCTAGTGATTCTTCTTCAATTTTGTAATTCGGTCCATCACTGTTGTTGTTTCTAGTGGTTCTTCAATTTTGTTATTTGGTCCATCACTGTTCTTGTTTCTAGTGATTCTTCTTCAATTTTGTAATTCGGTCCATCACTGTTCTTGTTTCTAGTGGGTCTTCAATTTTGTTATTTGGTCCATCACTGTTCTTGTTTCTAGTGGTTCTCCAATTTTGTTATTTGGTCCATCACTGTTCTTGTTTCTAGTGATTCTTCTTCAATTTTGCAATTCAGTCCATCACTGCTCTTGTTTCTAGTGGTTCTTCAATTTTGTTATTTGGTCCATCACTGTTCTTGTTTCTAGTGGTTCTTCAATTTTGTTATTTGGTCCATCACTGTTCTTGTTTCTAGTGGTTCTTCAATTTTGTTATTTGGTCCATCACTGTTCTTGTTTCTAGTGGGTCTTCAATTTTGTTATTTGGTCCATCACTGTTCTTGTTTCTAGTGGTTCTCCAATTTTGTTATTTGGTCCATCACTGTTCTTGTTTCTAGTGATTCTTCTTCAATTTTGCAATTCAGTCCATCACTGCTCTTGTTTCTAGTGGTTCTTCAATTTTGTTATTTGGTCCATCACTGTTCTTGTTTCTAGTGGTTCTTCAATTTTGTTATTTGGTCCATCACTGTTCTTGTTTCTAGTGGTTCTCCAATTTTGTTATTTGGTCCATCACTGTTCTTGTTTCTAGTGATTCTTCTTCAATTTTGCAATTCAGTCCATCACTGCTCTTGTTTCTAGTGGTTCTTCAATTTTGTTTTTCGGTCCATCACTGTTCTTGTTTCTAGTGGTTCTTCAATTTTGTTATTTGGTCCATCACTGTTCTTGTTTCTAGTGGTGCTTCTGCAATTTTGTTTTTCGGTCCATCACTGTTCTTGTTTCTAGTGGTGCTTCTGCAATTTTGTTTTTCGGTCCATCACTGTTCTTGTTTCTAGTGGTTCTTTAATTTTGTTATTTGGTCCATCACTGTTCTTGTTTCTAGTGGTTCTTCTGCAATTTTGTTTTTCGGTCCATCACTGTTCTTGTTTCTAGTGGGTCTCCAATTTTGTTATTTGGTCCATCACTGTTCTTGTTTCTAGTGGTTCTTCTGCAATTTTGTTTGTCGGTCCATTACTGTTTGTTTCTCGTGGTTCTTTTCCCATTCTGATTATTCGGTTCATTGCTGTTCTTGTTTCTAGTGGTTCTTCAATTTTGTTATTTGGTCCATCACTGTTCTTGTTTCTAGTGGTTCTTCTGCAATTTTGTTTGTCGGTCCATTACTGTTTGTTTCTCGTGGTTCTTTTCCCATTCTGATTATTCGGTTCATTGCTGTTCTTGTTTCTAGTGGTTCTTCAATTTTGTTATTTGGTCCATCACTGTTCTTGTTTCTAGTGGTTCTTCTGCAATTTTGTTTGTCGGTCCATTACTGTTTGTTTCTCGTGGTTCTTTTCCCATTCTGATTATTCGGTTCATTGCTGTTCTTGTTTCTAGTGGTTCTTCAATTTTGTTATTTGGTCCATCACTGTTCTTGTTTCTAGTGGTTCTTCTGCAATTTTGTTTGTCGGTCCATTACTGTTTGTTTCTCGTGGTTCTTTTCCCATTCTGATTATTCGGTTCATTGCTGTTCTTGTTTCTAGTGGTTCTTCAATTTTGTTATTTGGTCCATCACTGTTCTTGTTTCTAGTGGTTCTTCTCCAATTTTGTTTTTCGGTCCATTTCTGTTTGTTTCTCGTGGTTCTTTTACCATTTTGATTATTCGGTTCATTGCTGTTCATGTTTCTAGTGGTTCTTCTCCAATAATGTTATTTGGTCCATAACTGTTCTTGTTTGTCATGGTTCTTCTCCAATTTTGATATTCGGTCCATTACTTTTCTTGTTTCCAGTGGTTCTTCTTCAACTTTGGTGATTAATCCAATACTGCTGGTATTAGGTTCATTTCTGTTCTTGTTTCTAGTGGTTCTTCTCAAATTTTGATATTCGGTCCATTACTCTTCTTGTTTCTAGTGGTTATTCTCCAGCTTTGTTATTCAGTCCATCACTGTTCTCGTCCAGTGGTTCTCCTTCAATTTTGGTGATTACTCCAATACTGTTGGTATTAGATTTACTAGCAGAGTACCCGCCCTACGGGTGATCTTGTTCCAAGCGTGTAACACATTTTTCTGCCATCGGCTATTTTCTGCTGACACACCAATTTGACTTGGATTTCTTGCTGATTTCCTTTGGTGACATTGCTCTTGCTGATTTCTGTTCAACTTAGGTGTCCTTGGTTTTTGAGGCATCTCAATTTTCCAGAAAAAAAAAAAACATGCCTTAACTCTGTGTTTGCCTCAAAATCTTGTCCCAACCCCGTCTATCTCTGTACCCACTGTACCCAGTCGAACCCAGCTGCTCCTGGACTCTGTGTCCTTCTCTTCTGACAAGGTGGAGAAGTTTCTGTCAATCCTCGACTCTGATTCTGCAACTGGACCAGACGGCATCAGCCCACGGGTCCTAAAATCCTGCTCTGCCGCTCTATCTCACCCTCTCTCTGTTCTCTTCACCCTCACATTTGCTCAAGGTCATCTGCCATCTGCTTGGAAATCAGCAAACCTTACCACTTTACACAAAAAGGTGCAAAAACAGATCCTTGCAACTACAGACCAATCAGCCTGCTCCCAATTATCAGCAAGGTCATGGAATCCATCATTGCTTTGGATATCAAATCCTTCCTCTTCTCCAATGGCTTGATCTCTGATCATCAATTTGGATTCAGAGCAGGTCACTCTACTCTGGACATGCTGCTTCTGCTGTTTCAACAATGGATGGAGGTCCTCAATGTCAAACAGGAAATTAGAGCTGTGGCCCTTGACATATCACGGTCTGGCACCCCGCTCTGCTCACCAAACTCTCCTCCTATGGTATCCATGGAAACCTCCACACATGGCTTGCAGACTTCCTCTCTGGTCGTAGTCAATTTGTGGCCCTGCATGGAATTCTTTCATCTCCCCTTCCTGTTCAGGCTGGAATTCCCTCCCCAAGGTAGTGTTCTAGGCCCTGTGCTTTTTCTGGTCTTCATCAATGATCTCTCTGACTCTCTGGAAAATCCTCTCTATCTCTTTGCTGATGACTCCATTCTCTACCGCTCCATACCTCATCCCTCAGATCGGCAGTCTGCAGCCTCCTCACTCTCTGCAGACCTGGACAAAATCACAGACTGGTCAAACAAGTGGAACATGTCTTTCAATCCTGACAAATCTCACACACTTACTATGTCTCTCCGAAAAGACCGTCTGGACAACCCTCCCATCTATTTTCTCAAAAATACTCTCCAAGAAGTTCTGTTGCTCAAGCTCTTGGGTCTCACAATCTGCCATGATCTTTTCTGGGAAAACCTCATTTCCAAGCTGACCTCCAATGTCAGTCGCCGACTGGGCATTCTCTGTCATGCGAAGTCCTTCCTTGTATTCTTGTATACAAAAAAAGAAAAAGACCCAAAATACCCCAAAGATCCAATGGCCAAAGACCAAAATATCAAAATGACCCCAAGACTGAATAGACCACAAAGACCCCAAAGATCCATAAAGTCCCAAAAAACTACAAAGAATGAAAAGACCGCAAAGAATGAAAAGACCCCAAAAACCAAAAAGACCCCAAAAACTGAAAAGACCCTGAAGACCCAAAATACCTTCAAAGTGAAACTGAAACGCAATTTCTTTTTTCTGAAAAAATTTGGCAATCTTTAACCAAGGTGTAATTTGAAGGGAATTTTTTTTATTTACCAATTACAAAGTGCCGAAAAACACCCTAGAGCCTAGACTGTCGGTTTTCGACATTGCCAGTGACGTCACATTGTGAACTCACCGTGATCCTGCCGGCGACTGTTCATAGAGAAACAGCGCATTGCGAGCTCGGATTCAAATACTGATTGGGGATGAACGGGAGGGAGGAGGGAGGAGTGTTGGGTGATCGTGGGGTATTGTTAGCTCGTTTGATGGTTGACAGGGGATAGTGAGGGGATGGTGGACTGAGGTGAGGGGTGTGGGGCGGTCATGAGTATTGTTAGCTAGGATGACGGTTGAAGGGGGATTGTGGGGGGGAAGGTGGAGTGGGGTTGTTTGGGTATTGTTAGCTAGAGTGATGGTTGATGGAGGAATGTGAGGGGTGGTGGAGTGGAGTGAGGGGTGTGGGGTGATCATGGGTATTGTTAGCTAGGATGATGTTTGATATTTCATGTTTATTTTTTTTTCATTTTTTTTTTCTTAATACAAGTTCGAGGCTCGTGTAAGAGCTAACATTAATGACAAAAAAAAACGGACACATAAGACAAAATAAAGGGAGTGGGAGACAAGATGGAAAGAGAGGTGGAAGCAAACAAGTACAACAGCAGAGAACAGGGACATCGGAAGATCTATGGTTAGGGAGAGGGCTTGGGGGGAGGAGGCATGGAAATGGGGGGGAGGTGGGAGAGGTATAAAACACATGGACACTGCTAGGACTTCCAGGAAAGAAGTCGGAATTTCAAAAAAAAAAGTGTGTCTGGGGTGAATTAACGGGGGTAGAAAAGATCAAGGTTTTGGATGGGGGAAGATGAGATATGGTGGTGAACAGCTGTTTTAAAGACCTGGAGCGAGGAGTGGGATTGAATAGAGTGAGGGAGTTTGTTCCAGAGGCAGGAGAAAAGAGGATTGAAAGAGTGAAGGTGAATAGAGAATCTTGATTTTGGCAGTTTAACCACAAGAGGGTTGCAGGCAGATCTTGTGCGACCTGTAGGAATATTTGGGGGACAGAGCACAGACAGAGCTGGGGGGGGGGGGGGGCAAGGCCGAAGAGGAGGTGGTAGAAGATAGAAAGACTACCAAACCCGCCTGCGGTGAGTGAGTGAAAGGCCCTCGGAGTTAGCTTCATCGCGGGAGATTCCAATGATTCTGAAAGCTTTGGTTTCAACAGCGTGAAGCCGAGCTAGGTGTGAGGCAGGAGCACCGGCCCAGAGGGGGGAACAGTATTCCATTGAGCTGCGGATGACAGCCTTCTATGTGGTGAGGAGCTCAGGTGTGCCAAGGAAGGACTTCGCACGACGGAGGATGCCCAGTCGGTGACTGCCTTTGGATGCCAGCTTGGAAATGTGGTTTTCCCAGGAAAGATCATGGCAGATAGTGAGACCCAAAAGCTTGAGTGACAACTACTTGGAGAGGACTGTTCAGAAAGTAGATGGGAGGGATTTCCAGACGATCTTTTTGGAGAGACATAGTGAGAGTGTGAGATTTGTCAGGATTGAAAGACATGTTCTACTTGTTTGACCAGTCTGTGATTTTGTCCAGGTCTGCAGAGAGTGAGGAGGCTGCAGACTGCCGATCTGAGGGATGAGGAATGGAGCGGCAGAGAGTGGAGTCATCAGCAAAGAGATCGAGAGGAGTTTCCAGAGAGTCGGAGATATCATTGATGAAGACCAGAAAAAGCACAGGGCCCAGAACACTGGTTTGGGGAACTCCAGCCTGAACAGGAAGGGGGAGATGAGAGCAATCCATTCAGGGCCACACGTTGACTATGACCAGAGAGGACGTCCGCAAGCCATGCATGGAGATTTCCATGGATACCATGGGAGGAGAGTTTGGTGAGCAGGGCGGGGTGCCAGACCATATCGAAGGCACGTGATATGTCAAGGGAGACATTTCTGATTTCCTGTTTGGCATTGAGGACCTCCATCCATTGTTGAGACAGCAGAAGCAGTATGTCCAGAGTCGTGACGTGGTCTGAAACCAAATTGATGATCAGATATCAATACATTGGCGAAAAGGAAGGATTTGATATCCGATGCAATGATGGATCCATGACTTTGCTGATAATTGGGAGCAGGCTGATTGGTCTATCGTTGCAAGGATCTATTTTTGCATCTTTTTTGTGTAAAGCGGTGATGTTGGCTGATTTCCAAGCTGATGGCAGATGACCTTGAGCAAAAGAGAGGGTGAAGAGAACAGAGAGAGGTTGTGAAAGAGCGGCAGAGCAGGATTTTAGGACCTGTGGGCAGATGCCGTCTGGTCCAGTTGCAGAATCAGAGTCGAGGTTTGACAGAAACTTCTCCACCTTGTCAGGAGAGAAGGACCCAGAGTCCAGGAGCAGCTGGGTACCACTGGATAAAGTGGCTACATGGAGAGATGGGATGTCTTAGGGGTCTTGGTTCCTCTGGGTCCTTTGGGGGCATTTCGAGTCCTTGGGGTATTTAGGGTCCTTGGGGTATTTGGAGTCATTGTGGTCCTTTGGGACCTCTGGGTCCTTTGTGTCTTTTGCATCCTTTGGGTCTTCTCGGTCTTGTTGGTCCTCGGTGTGTTGAGGGGAGTGGGGGGTGGGGGGTGGGGGGTGGGGGGGGGGGGTCTAATGGGTCCTCTGGGTACTTTATGTTAAGTGTTTCATGTTAAATTTTTGGGTGGAGTCAGGTCAGCTGTCCAACCAATGGATGAAGAGCGGACATACATACAGTCACATGAAAAAGTGACCCGATGTAAAGTTTTGACTCTTTCAACATATTTCAACATACAGCTATTTGATCTTCTTTTCAACAATATTGATAGCTAAAGGTGATATAATATAACACTGGGGTCGGCAACCTTAGGCACGCGTGCCACCATAGGCACGCGTGCCACCATTGGCACGCGGCAGCGTAATCATTGGCACACTGGCGAAAGCCAGTGCCCTCTCTGCTGCATGCCAAATCACCTCTTGAACAGCCATTGGCTGTTGCGCGTGTTGCACGATAACAGTATTCCGGTGTGATGGTGCAAGGTGATGAGGTAGATGGATCAGAGCAGAGTCACCATTCCAATTCCAAATTATTTTACTGGAATAATAATCAAAGATGCACAACATGAGATGCCGGCCTGGCGCATTCAAACACAATATTCGCGGCAACCGGATGTGCTGTAAGAACAGTGGTGTTGTTCACAGCAGATAGTCCGAGGCTGCATCTCCACTCATTATTATTATTCGGACTGGTTTCTGAGTTTTAATATCAATCTCGTCATTATTTTGAGCTTTTCTATGGGGTGGTAGTAATGAAAATGGGGGTAGTAGTTTTTCTCGTAACACGCGGCCTGTCTTATTTAGTTTGATTGACGGTACGGCCTCCCGCTCACATTTCCCACAGGAATTGCAGTGAAGCGGTTCAGGTTCGGTAGATGATGGCAACCCCGCTAGCTAAGAAAGCTGAAGTAAAGGTTCCGGCATTCCAGCCCTCATGGGCAGAAGAGTGGGGTTTTGTTTTTCAGAAGGACCGTGCTGTGTGTACTTTATGTTTTGAAAATGTTTGTCGAACGTCGAGTGTTAAGCGCCATTTTGAGACAAAGCACGAGAAAACTTTCAAAGATCAGGCAGACAAGGCAGAATCCATCAAACGTGCCGTGTCCAGGTATGGGAAGCAAGCCAACACCCTCAAAATCTTTGCCACTGCTAAAAACCATGCGACTGAAGCAAGCTATCGCATTGCTCATTGCATTGCGAAACGCGGAAAGCCATTGACTGATGGCGAATATATTAAGGAGGCTTTTCTCTGTAGCTCCGAGGTTCTGTTTGAAGGCTTACCAAACAAAGAGACAATCAAATCAAGAATAAAAGATATTCCCATGTCAGCTAGAAGTGTTGAGCGACGCATCAAAGAAATGGCAGAAAATGTCAGCGTGCAGCAAATAGCTGGGTTAAAAGATGCTGTGGTATTTAGCATTGCACTTGACGAGAGCGTGGACGTGAATGACATACCACGTTTGGCAGTCATGGCAAGATACTGTGATTCGACTGTAAGACAGGAACTCTGCTGCTTAAAGCCAATGTCTGACACAACAAAAGGTGAGGACATAGCCAAGGTGTTTATGGAACATTTTGAGGAGCGAGGGATTGACATCAGGAAGATTTTTGCAGTGACAACAGATGGCGCCCCGGCCATGGTCGGGAAACAGAGGGGAGCTGTCAGATTAATTGAGGAAAAAGTCGGTCACCCCATCATGAAGCTCCACTGCATAACACACCAAGAAAACCTCTGTGCAAAGATGTCAAATTCAGATCTTAATGAGGTTATGGCTACGGTAGTAAAGGTTATTAACTTCATAGTTAAGCGATCTGCTCTGACACACCGACAATTCCAGTCCCTGCTCGAGGAAATGGACTGCACATGCAAAGATATCCATCTCCACTGAGCGGTTAGGTGGCTAAGCTGCGGAAAAGTTTTGGAGCGGTTTGTCAGCTGCTTTGATACCATCAAGGCCTTCCTGGCTGAAAAGGGCCAAAACTACCCAGAACTTGAGGACGAGAAGTGGGTTGTGAAACTTATGTTTCTCACGGATATTACGGGACACCTCAACGAGCTCAATCTCCGACTGCAAGGTGCAGGGCAAACTGTTTTGGCCATGTTCGACACATGGACGGCTTTTGTCGGCAAGCTAGCAATCTTTTCAAGCGATGTTGCTACCTCCACTTTCCGCTACTTCAGACACGTAAGGGAGCTGTCCTCGCAGCACAGCATCAGCACCGCTGAAATATGCAAATACATGAGCGAGCTCGAGTCAGAGTTCACAACACGATTTGGGGACTTTCAGAAGTATGGACCCATGTTCTCTTTCTTGATCAAGCCAGACAGCTTTGATGGACACGAATTGGATTTATCTCTGATAGACTGGTTGGATACACAGGACATGGAAATGCAGCTGATTGAGCTGAAGAGTTCAACACTGTGGGTGACTAAGTTTGCAGAGCTACGGAAACAACTAGAAACCACGGCAGTGCAAGATCACGGAACCTGCATCTTCACCTGCTGGACATCCGTGCCGAAGACGTTCAGCTGTCTCCGGAACGTTGCACTGGCTTTGCCGTCAGTCTTCGGGTCGACGTACCTCTGTGAGCAGATATTCTCACACACGAAGAACGTGCAGCAGCCCCTCCCGCAGTCGTTTGACAACCGACCACTCCGAAGCATGTGTGCAACTTAAAGTGACTAACTACAACCTCCAGATAATGGAGCTCAGCAAAGGAAAGCAGGGCCAGGGATCACACTGACTGGTAGGCATCTGTTTATTTGTAGTACACATGGGTTTGCATATTATATGTAGCTGTTTGTCCATCTCTTTTTGTCCAACTCAGATGTGGATGTTTTCATGAGGATGGCAGCATTCTTGTATAGTACTGCTATTTCTGTTTGATACACTTTATTCTCCCTTTTTGACATTTGTTCCCAATGCAATACTTTGTAAATGAGTTACTGAAAGCAGTGTTTTGAAATGGGGTCCATGCATATAATTTGTAACCTCATGGGGGGCAAATTTTACAATGATAAAATGATCATTACAATGTCCTGATTATGAGAGATAAATGTTTATTTGAAATGTTGTTGCTATGCATGTAGCCTATATGGATGTTGTTGCTATGCATGTAGCCTATATGGATGGAATTTAAATTCCATGTCTGTTGGAAATATATTTTTGATGTGATGTCATAATTAAACTTAATGTTAAACTTAATGTTGATTATGGCACACGAATTAACAAGAACATTTCAAACTGGCACCATGTCAAAAAGGTTGCCGACCCCTGATTATTATAACAAATATGATGAAACATTTACATTTTGTAGTCCATTGTATAACTTAAATAAACATAAATGCAAATTTTGCATGTGGCAAAAGTAAGTACACCCCGACATTTATCACTACTTCAAATACCTAAAATTAGAATCAGGTGCACCAGCTCAGGTGCAAATGATTAGAACATCGTTAGAGAGGATCTTGGAGGAACCTGTCTTATTTAAACCTCAGACATTTAGTTTGGTTTTCTCTTTGTTGTTGAAGTGTGCCTCGTCACCATGCCTCGATCAAAAGAGCTCTCTGAGGCCTTCAGAAAGAAGGTTAGAGATGCCTACGAGTCTGTTAAGGGATTTAAAAAGATCTCAAAACAATTTGAAATCAATCATTCGACTGTCCGGAAGATCATCTACAAGTGGAGAAGATTCCAAACAACTGCCAACTTGTTCAGGCCAGGCCGCCCCAGCAGGTTCAGCCCGATAGCAGACCGCAAGATGCTGAAAGAAGTCTCAAAGAACCCCAGAATGTCATCACGGGACCTACAGGTAGCTCTTGCCACTGTTGATGTCAAAGTGCACGAGTCTACCAATAGAAAGAGGCTGCACAAATTTGATCTACATGGGAGGTGTGCCAGGAGGAAACCTTGCTGTCCAGAAAGAACATCAGGGCAAGACTAAAGTTTGCCAATGAACACCGAGGCAAAGACCAGCACTTCTGGAGCAATGTGCTCTGGACAGATGAGTCTTTTAGAGCTATTTGGCCACAGTACCAGAAGACATGTTTGGCGAAAACCAAAGACAGCATTTGACCACAAGAACCTGATACCAACTGTAAAGCATGGTGGGGGAAATATTATGGTTTGGGGCAGCTTTGCTGCATCAGGGCCTGGGCAGCTCACCATCGTAGAATCCACGATGAATTCTTCATTGTACCAGGGGGTGCTTGAGGTTAATGTGAGGTCATCTGTCGGAAAGTTGAAGCTCAACCGAAGGTGGACCTTGCAACATGACAATGACCCTAAACATACCAGTAAATCCACCAAGGAATGGCTGAAAAGAAAGAAATGGAGGGTTCTGGAATGGCCAAGTCAAAGCCCGGATCTAAATCCCATCGAGATGTTGTGGGGGGATTTGAAACGAGCTGTGTATGCAAGAAACCCCTCAAGCATCGCACAGCTGAAAGAATTCTGCATGGAGGAGTGGGCAAAAATTTCTCCCAGTCGATGTCAGAGACTGGTAGACAGTTATAAGAAACGCCTACTTGAGGTTGTTTCTGCCAAAGGGGGCAATACCACCTATTAGAGCCAAGGGTGTACTTACTTTTTCCACATGCGAAATTTGTTTTTATGTTCATTTAAATTATACAATCGACTACAAAATGTAAATGTTTCATGATATTTGTAATATTATATCTCCTTTATCTATCAATATTGTTGAAATGAAGATCAAGTAGCTGGATGTTGAAATATGTTGAAAAAGTCAAAACTTTACATGGGGTGTACTTACTTTTTCACGTGAATGTACAAACACTTGCTCCATTATATATATATATATATATATATATATATATATATATATATATATATTGTTGTGGATATGAGAATGGTTTGTTTTTTTTGTTGTTGTAGTGTAAATTGTTGTAAAGATCACCCTTTGTAAATGTCATGATCCTTGTAAATACCTCCGTAGTGTAAAGGTCAAAGGGCGTCTCGGTAGTTATTCCATGAAACACCACATTGCAGGACCCGATAAAACCCTTGTTCAGTAGCTTATATCTTATTATTTGTCTTAGGGTAAGGCCGTGTCTCCCATTAATTTAAATACTCCATTGCACCAAGTGAAATAAGAGTAGATCCCCTTTCATTTCATTTCAATGGCCAACTGCATTTTGGGCGGTTTTCTTCAACCACCATTGGCCACGAAGCAAGGTTGGGGAAGAAAGGCATGCCCGCCCGTCGTCATCAAGGGCGGAGCCATAGGGTCGCGCGACCAACCAGGGCCGAGGTGAGCACACCGATGGGCGTGACCTGAAGGCCGGCGGCTTAATCGCTGGAGGCGTTATAAAAGCGCGGGCGCAAGAGTGATGAGGAGCACGTAGAGAGGTCCATGACAAGAGCTGAGTTGGTCGTCAGGGGTGGTCAGTGGTTGCGTTGAGTGGTTGCGTTGAGTTGTCAGTGGAGAAAGAGTGGTTGGACCAAGAAAGAGAGAGGAGAGAACCCGTCACGCCAGACCCCCCACCAGCGCGTCGGCTCCACCAAGCAGCTCCGACCCGTGATCCCGCGCACACGACAGGCTCGGTGGCATCAGCGGCCGTCGAGGTCCAGCCCGACGTCCCGTGCGGGATCAAGCTCCAGCCAGCTCCGTGCTGTCCTCCCCCTCCAGCCACACACCTCCTTCCAGCCAATCCACTCAGCAATTCCCCGCGTGAGTCTGTGTCTTCGTTTGTTCTGTCCTGGGTAGTAATTAAGCCTGTTAGATAAGTTAATAATTTGCACTGTGTCACCTGCGTCTCATGTCCCTGTACATAATCGTGACTGCTCCTTTTTGCTTATGTGTAAATAATAATAAACCCAGTTACGCTTCTGTACGTCTTCTTCCTCTTTGCATTCGGTCACTTTAGAGTTTTCCAGATTGAGTAGCTGTGGCGCGATACGGCCAACGTTTGGGTAAATCGGGTGAATCGGGGAACAACTGTTCCCGCGGTTATACCTCCGCTCGGTAAAAATAACATCCTAATCCGCGGACCGTAACAATATATATATATATATATATATATATATATATATATATTACTGTTCTTGTTTCTAGCGGTTCTCCAATTTTGGTGATGAATCAAATGCTGCTGTTATTTCGGTCCATTACTGTTCTTGTTTCCAGTGGTTCTTCTTCAATTTTGGCGACGAATCAAATGCTGCTGTTATTCGGCCCATCAATGTTCTTGTTTCTCGTGGTTCTTCTCCCATTTTGGTGATTAATCCAATACTGCTCTTGTTATTTATTTTAAATACCTCTCGCCTCAGGTCATTGTGCACCGAGTGGATGGTGAGAAGGTGAGGATTCCGGTTAAGGTGTTGGGGTCAATGACCCTCAGCAATGGGAGGAACCAGGACATTGAAGAACATCTGATGGAGATCGTCACTGGCGCAGAGTCTGAGATGACCTTCATACCTTTGAACACACGAGAAACATCAACTCGCCTTTCAATAACGGTCTGATCATTCATTCATGCATGATGTTTTGCCATTGGTTGTTTCTCTACTTATCTTAATCTTTCTTTAGTTGGAGCCTGAAATGACAGGCAATAAGAACGTTAATGGAATCGTAAAAACATCTTTGCTTTTAAAATATTTCAAAAAGTTGGTAATAAACAGTGTAGAGTTGAAGGATTATTACAATACAATGAAGTGTATGTGAAGGGTGTTTCCCTGAAGAATGCCTTTTTCCTGAAATGAATCGCGCGCTCACACATACCGCAATGTGAACGTACAAGTGATTATAATTAATTGTAGCAAGTCTCAACAACGCGTGCGCTGCGAGGTGAAAAGTCTTCAAAAAATCTCCATTTTTTCTCATTTTTTAAAGATATGACCGAAAAACTCGTCGCTCAAAGGATCGCCTGTGTCATGTTTGGAATTGCACGCAAGCTTTTTGCAGACACTCTCAGGCCCGTTAAGGCTGCACAGCGTTGGCTTTGTTTTGCATTATTTTCACAGCGTTGGCTTTGGGCGATGGCCTGGAAATTCGCCAGACCTCAATCCAGCGGAGAATATTGGAGCCATTATGAAAGAGCGAGTTGAAGACCGCTTGTTGGATTTTTCGGAGAGCAAACAGTGTTCCCGTGACCGTTTAATGGATATAATCAACAAGGTCTTGGAAGGAATGAAAGGTGATACTGACCTCTTTTGCAATTATTTGTTGAGGTTGTTTCGAACGCGTTTGAATCTTGTGAAAACAGCTGGCCGAAAATCGATTAAAAATAATTATTAAAGTCTGAGGTGTGCATCCGGTCGGGAAAAAAGGCATTCTTTAGGGAAACACCCTTTACAGAAGAGGCGTAGCAATGAGGACAACGCCCAGGTATAGGCTATTAGGGGCCATGAGTTTGAACCCAATAATTTGACTGTTGATTTGACAATTTGATTTGACATATACCTGAGTTTGAACCAGGGTATAGGCTACTAGGGGTCCTGAGTTTGAACCCAAATACTTTCAAAGATTGTAATTCTCAGCTAGTCTCACAAGAATCACCCTCTTGCTATCACATTTGCAGTTGGGTCATCCATACAAACTCAACCAGAGCCTTGTTCAACCCCTCAGATTTTGTAAGAAAACTTCACCTGGAGGTTTTGTATCTGCTGAGTTTTAAAATACCAGTTATTATTTTTATTTTTGAATTTCCCCTTTCACCTGTGACCTAGCAGTGGTCAACCTAAAGTGAAAAGTGGCCTTGACCAGAAAAATGTCCCTGGGCTCGAATTAGACGCTACTCCGCCATATTGTATAGCACTTCGATTGACTCGTCATGAATAGGGCTTTCAAAAATAGAATATCAGGAACCATTACCTCACATTTGGCATGTTGCTGGACAAGGAGTAAGTGGCCAATTTTATTTGAACTAGAACCCACCCCTTTACCATCTTGGGGATGCAGGTTCTAAAATGCTCGTATTGCTGTAAGAACCTGAGGGACCAGTCTTCCAAGTTTTGTGAAACACCTGTTTTAAAGTCAAATAAACAAACATACATACAAACTCAGGTCATTAAACCCCTCTGAAATTTTAATTTTTGAGAAAGACATACATTTACATATATACGTACACAGCGCCTTCAGAAAGTATTGTGGAAAAAGTGATAAAATATGTTAGTATTGCTGCATGAACAAGAAGAAAATGTGATGAAAGTCAAGGGGTGTGAATACTTTCTGAAGGCGCTGTGCATATGTATACATGCATACATACATATACATACATACACACATGCATACATACATATACATACATACACACATGCATATACATACATACATACAAAACATACACACCCACATACATATACACCCACATACATACACACCCACATACATGCATACATACTTATACATACAAACACATGCATATACATACATACATACAAAACATACACACCCACATACATACACACTCACATATATGCATACATACATACATACATACATATACTGTACAGACATACCTACATACTGCACATACATATGCTGTTCATACAGACATACATATACTGCACATACATACATAGTACATATACTGTACATACATACATACATGCAGATACTGTACATACATATACTGTACATACCTACATACATACATATACTGTACATACATACATACAGTCACGTGAAAAAGTAAGCACACCCCATGTAAAGTTTTGACTTTTTCAACATATTTCAACATACAGCTATTTGATCTTCATTTCAACAATATTGATAGATAAAGGTGATATAATATAACAAATATCATAAAACATTTACATTTTGTAGTCCATTTTATAATTTAAATAAACATAAATGCAAATTTCGTATGTGGAAAAAGTAAGTACACCCTTTGCTCTAATAGGTGGTATTGCCCCCTTTGGCAGAAACAACCTCAAGTAGGCGTTTCTTATAACTGTCTATCAGTCTCTGACATCGACTGGGAGAAATTTTTGCCCACTCCTCCATGCAGAATTCTTTCAGCTGTGCGATGTTTGAGGGGTTTCTTGCATGCACAGCCCCCCGCCCACCCACAACATCTCCATGGGATTCAGATCCGGGCTTTGACGTGGCCATTCCAGAACCCTCCATTTCTTTCTTTTCAGCCATTCCTTGGTGGATTTACTGGTATGTTTAAGGTCATTGTCATGTTGCAAGGTCCACCCTCGGTTGAGCTTCAACTTTCCGACAGATGGCCTCACATTATCCTCAAGCACCCTCTGGTACACTGAAGAATTCATAGTGGATTCTATGATGGTGAGCTGCTCAGGTCCTGATGCAGCAAAGCTGCCCCAAACCATAATATTTCCCCCACCATGCTTTACAGTTGTTATCAGGTTCTTGTGGTCAAATGCAGTCTTTGGTTTTCGCCAAACATGTCTTCTGGTACTGTGGCCAAATAGCTCTGCCTTTGACTCATCTGTCCAGAACACATTGTTCCAGAAGTGCTGGTCTTTGCCGAGGTGTTCATTGGCAAACTTTAGTCTTGCCCTGATGTTCTTTCTGGACAGCAAAGATTTCCTCCTGGCACACCTCCCATGTATCCCATGGCACACCATTTCCATATTCCACCTCCTGGCACACACCAAGCCCTGGTGTTGGGCTAGCGGCTAGGGTGCCGGCTTAGGATCCTAGGATCCTGGGTTCGAATCCCGGTCAATCGCTGAATTAACGCCAGGGGGGTTGACTCAGCCTGTCATCCTTCCGAGGTCGGCAAATTTTGAGTACCGGTTCACTGGTAATTCCCTGCTTGTCGTTAAAGGCGGCAAAAAGGGTTGGCGTCAGGAAGGGCATCCGGCCGTAAAACATTGCTTCAAAAAGGGGACCAAAAAAAAAAAAAACAACAACCACAGTTCCCGAAACAGGCCAACCCCCGCTTGCGGGGAAAAATGGCCTCTAAAGGTGTTTTTTTTTTGTTTTTTTACACCTCCCATGTAGATCAAATTTGTGCAGCCTCTTTCTAATGGTAGACTCGTGCACTTTGACATCAACAGTGTCAAGAGCTACCTGTAGGTCCCGTGATGACATTCTGGGGTTCTTCGAGACTTATTTCAGCATCTTGCGGTCTGCTCTCGGGCTGAACTTGCTGGGGCGGCCTGGCCTGAACAAGTTGGCAGTTGTATGGAATCTTCTCCACTTGTAGATGATCTTCCGGACAGTCAAATTATTGATTTCAAATTGTTTGGAGATCTTTTAAAATCCCTTCCCAGACTCGTAGGTATCTATAACCTTCTTTCTGAAGGCCTCAGAAAGCTCTTTTGATCTAGGCATGGTGACGCCGCACACTTCAACAACAAAGAGCAAACCAAACGAAATGTCTGACGTATAAATAAGATAGGTTCCTCCAAGATCCTCTCTCACGATGTTCTAATCATTTGCACCTGAGCTGGTGCACCTGATTCTAATTTTAGGTATTTGAAGTAGCGATAAATGTAGGGGTGTACTTACTTTTTCCACATGCAAAATTTGCATTTATGTTTATTGAAATTATACAATGGACTACAAAATGTAAATGTTTCATGATATTTGTTATATTATATCACCTTTATCTGTCAATATTGTTGAAATGAAGATCAAATAGCTGTATGTTGAAATATGTTGAAAAAGGCAAAACTTTACATGGGGTGTACTTACTTTTTCACGTGACTGTATACTATACATACATACATATAAGGTACATACATACATACATACATACACATACATATTGTCATGTGTCTGCCCTGCAGTGAACACCGCAGGGTGACACGGATGACCAAACGAGCTTTAACTCCAAGGCGTTCAATCCAGTGGCAGACCTTTGTTATAAGAGGTGGGAAGGGGGGGGGGGGGGGGGTGGGGAGGAAGTGTGGCCAACAGCTTCCATAGTAATGGACCAGTGCTGCCTGGTCTCATAACTTTTCTTCGGATAGATTAAATCCTCGACATGCATACATACACATGCATACATACATATGTATACATACATACAAACATTGACATGCATACATACATATTGTCACGTGTGTCTCCCTGAGTTTGAATCATACATACATGTACATACATACACATATGCGTCATCCGGTCCTACTTAGTTACAGGAAGGTTGTTGTGAGAAATCAAGATCTACAACATTGTCCCTATAGTAGGTTTAATTCAGTTTCGATCTCTGGCAACACCTGTAAGAAATCATCAAGCTTTGTATTAGTATTCCGTAATCATGGAAGTAGCAATCAATTAGCAATTAGTGCAAGCAAGCCTGGAACATCTAGATATACGCACCATTCGAGTACACACCATCACACAGAATAAATGTCACAGGAATGTATCGGAGCGATGTTCGTCCACGTTCTTATAGAAGCCTCTCAGTGGTTGGAGACAGCATAACACCTGGGTTCAACTTAGACACAATTTCATTACATTCTCCCCGCCGTTAAAACTACACTTCCGCTAAGGCAGAAATCAAGCTAGCAGCACTTAGTAGCAGAGTAATATCAGTGAGCAGCAGTTGCCAGTCCATGTCAGTCAGACCCAACCATAGCGGTCAGGACAGCGAATCTCTCTCGCGGCGCGGGTCCGGTAACTACTGGGTACTACATCCCCAAGACCGGAGTCCCCCGCATCAGAGTAGCCGCCTAAATCGGGTGATGGCAGTGGCCCCGCAGGGCCAGCCGGATCGGTTGCATGTAGCGGTGAGGAAGCCGGCAGATACTCCATGGGCGGATCAACAGGCGGATCAACGGAATCGTAAGCTGGTTCGTCAACTTCCCCGCATGGGGCCAGGTGGCGTACTGAGTCCGTCGACTCCCGTCCATTGGGCAACAACACATGAGCGTGCTTGGGGTTAGCTTGGAGAACCTGCACCTTATCCACCAGCGGGTCATATTAACTCATGCGAACTGCCCGTTTGAGAAAAGCCGGTTCCGGCTCAACAAGTCAACCCGCTAAAGGTCGGGCACTACTCGAATACCTCGGGTAACGAAACATCCGTTCGTGGGGAGTTTGATTGGTATCAGTACACAATAAAGTCCTGATCGAGTTTAATGCCCCGGGTAGTGACCAAGCCCATTTGTCTAGTCCTCGGCTACGGGACTTAAGACTCAGTGTAACAGCCCCCCATATAATGCTATTAAAGCGTTCGACCTGTCCATTCGCCTGTGGCCTATATGGAGTAGTATAGCTAGAAGCGACATTATGCTGGAGCAAGAAGTTCCTCACATCCTGGGACAAGAACACCGCGCCTCGATCAGTATGCACATAGGCCGGATTCCCAAACATAGAAAACAAGTTCTGCAGGCACCGGATAACGGTAGCAGCCGACATATCTCCGCATGGGAAAGCAAAAGGGAATCTAGAGAACTCATCAACGATCGTGATTAGATAACGAGAATTACTCGAAGCTGGTGACGCCGGCAGTGGTCTTTTGAAATCCATCGCCAATCTCTCCCACGGCCTAGTGGCTTGGACTAGCGTGCCCATAGGAGGGTTGTAGAATCGGGGTTTGAGTTCAGCGCATGCGGAACAAGTGCGACAGAGCTGACGAATATCCTCAACGGAATAGGGCAAGTTACGACTGCGCACGTAATGAGCGAAACGCGTCACGCCGGGATGGCACAAGGTGTCATGAAGAACGCGCAGGTCCTCAAAAGAGGTGAGGCTCGCACACATCACCGGCCGTGATAAAGCATCGGCAACATGGTTATCCCGCCCTGGGCGATATTTGATTGTGTAGCAGAAATCGGCGAGCTCGATCCGCCAGCGAGTGATTTTCTCATTCTTAATGCATTGAGCATGCTGCGTGTCGTACATAAATGCAACGCTCTGTTGATCTGTGATAATCTGGAAACATCGTCCGAGCAAATAGGGACGCCAACGCCTGATCGACTCGACGTTCGCATACGCCTCCTTTTCAACAGACGAATGTCGCCATTCCGTGGAGGAGAGAGTCCTTGAAAAGAAGGCCACAGGGCGCCTCCCCTGAGAGAGTGTCACAGCTATCGCATGATCCGACGCATCGCTTTCCAAAACAAAGGATTTATTTTCGTCAATCGTCGACACAGCGGCACCAGCGATGTTGGACGTAAGGCCATGAAAAGCGGCCTTGGCAGCGAGACTCATGGGGAACGCATCGCAATCCACAAGTGGGCGGAGCTTCGCAGAAAAATTTTGAACCCACTTGGAATAATGAGCAAACAGCCCGAGAGCACTCTTCAATGAAGCACGATCACAGGGCGGGGCCATGTCGAGCAAGGGTCGCAGACACTCCTTATCCGGAGCGACAGAGCTGTGGGTCACGGTGTACCCCAGGAGATCTATCGTGCGAGCAGAGTAGCGACATGTAGCCTCAATCATAGTCAAGCGATACCTGTGCGCGACCTCGAGGAAGCGCTTCAGATTAGCATCATGATGTTCTTTGTCATACCCGCAAACCGTGAGATTATCCAGATAAACAAAGACATTGGTTAAGTTCTCCTTAGCGATGAGGTCGTCCATAGCCCTTTGAAAACACGTAACCCCATTCGTGACCCCGAAAGGTAGCCGCGTGAACTGGTACAACCTCTGGCCTGATTCGAACGCAGTATAGATGCGATCCCCCGTGGAGATGGGGATCTGATGATACGCACTACGTAGTTCGAGAGTGCTATAGACCGAGTACTGTGCCACCTGTCGAACCAGGGAGTCCATTCCCGGGAGTGGGTAGGCATCCAATTGGGTAAACCGATTGATCGTCTGCGAATAGTCGATTACCATGCGTTTGCGATGTGATTCGGTCCGTACCACCAGAACTTGGGCCCGCCAAGGTGACCGACTAGGTTCTATGATACCTTCCTTTAGTAGCTGCGCAATCTCTTCCGCAATGACTTGCGTGTCAGCTCGTGAGTAGCATCGCGATTTAACCCCAACAGGTGTACAGTCTGTGGTCATATTGGGAAACAGCAACAGTGACTCGATTTCCATCCCTGCAAGAGCACACACAGCAAGAGTATCAGTACCACCATATTCCATTTCCAAGCACCCATGTCGCTGGAGAAAATCATGTCCTAACAAAACTGCTGCACATAATGCTGGTAAGACCATTAAATGCACATCCGGAAACATTCGACCCTTAATTACAAGCTTCAGTCAACATTCCCCCTTTGTGCTAAGCCATAGCCCCTGAGAAGCCATGAAGATTCTGCGTCTTGTCCCAAGAATCGGACATCCATGTCTCTGTACAAGTCGAAAATCGACATAACTATCAGTGGATCCCATGTCAATTAAAGCATTTGCAAAAATTCCCTCAATCATGAGTGGGATAATTGCGCGGGACAGGCCAGGTAGCCCCGTAGATGTCGATTCATCGAGGGGAGGCGCTCGAGCATGCCGTTGTCTTTCGTGCCGTTGAATTCGCTTGTAGGCCAGTCGTGCCGCCTCCAGAGGGCACTCGTGCCACGCGCGAAGATCCCAGCTTTTGTGCAGTCAAAGTCGATTGTAGGTCGAACGTGCCGCCTCCGGAGGGCGCTCGTGCCACGCGTGGAATTTCAAAGCCAGCGTTCGCCTTTTGTGTAGTCAAAGTAGATCGTAGGTCGATCGTGCCGCCTCCGGAGAGCGCTCGTGCCACGCGCGGAGTTTCGAAGCCAGCGTTCACCGATCGGGTGGCCGATCCCGGAAGTTGGCTGGGCGTCGAAAGAATGCCTGTCAAGGACGGTCGTGCCATGTACTGAAGTGATTGCTACACTTGTTTAGTCGGCGCGGCGAGTTTCATCAAGGTCGAGCTTTCAGCTCGGGGCCCACGGAGGGGGGCGATCCCACTCAAGGACGGGCGAGGCGCCCTGTGCGCCGTTTGTACCGCGGGCGCGGAGATAAGCACATTCAACATCGAGCGAGCTCGCCGGCCTCGCGAAGCTCGACAAACTTTTGCAAAGTGACCCGTCTTTGCGCACAAATGACACTTTGCTTCCTCAGCCGGACAAACTGACCTGAGATGGTTCCGGTTCCCGCAGAAATAGCATTTAGCGTTACTTACTCTTTTAATTAGCGTTACTGAACAATCCTTCCGCTTCCGGTCTTGCCGGTGAGGTTTCGTTTATTCGCAGCTGTCCACGCTCTCCATCGAAATCGAAGTTAAGTAATTGTTCCCATTTGTATTTTCGTTATAACTGTATTTATTTTATGGTGTGTGTACGTATATTGTGTCCTGGGGAAGATTTTCGGTGCAAATATTTCATACCTGTATAGAAATTCGTGTTAATTCGTGTCGTGTCTTTTGAGGCCTTGTACAGTGTCCAACCTTGAGGCTTTGTTTTTCTCTCAGCGGTCCGTCGTTTGTGCTCCAATAACTTTCGTTCTCTGCTTTTCCCAGTCTTTTCACCCCATAGCCTACTTCCTTGTTTAAAATCTCAACTAAAAAAAAACAAATAAAAAAATTAAAAAATCCTTCTCTGTTCTTATTCTTTGTTCTCATTCGTTTATTCGTTCTTATTCGTTCGTTCGTTCTTCGACCACGTGGTTCTCCCCCATTACCCCAGATAGTTTTTACTGTTATTAACCTTAAAATGTTTACACTTTCCCCTCAAGTTCTGTATCCCGTCGTATATTATAACACCTTTTTCTTCTTCTTCTTTAAAAGGCTGCTTTCGACTTGCTCACCAAATCTATTCATCCCAAAAAAATATTCCTTCTCTTACAGTGCCTCTTTTCTACATTCCCTAAACTCTCCTGCACTCCATCCTCCCTCCAGCGTCCTTAAACGTATTTTTGACTCGAAGTTCACAAGAAACACATTTTGCAATAAATGTTCATTTCCCATTAATCGTACACTTTCTAAAATCCAATCTCACCCCTCCCCTCCAAATCTTCCCCATCACCCCTCCCCTCCAAATCTTCCCCATCACCCATCCCTTTCAAATCTCCCCCCTTGCCCCTTCCCTCCTAAACTCACTCCACACCCCTCCCCTCCAAGACTCCCCCTCGCCCCTCCCCTCCTAGACTCCCCCCTCACCCTTCCCCTCCAAATCTCCCCCATATCCCATCCCTTTCAAATCCCTCCCCTTGTCCCTTCCCTCCTAAACTCCCCCCTCGCCCCTCCCCTTCAAATCTCCCCACCCTCATTTCTTCACAATTTCCCCCCTCTCACTCCCCCCCCCTCAAAGCGTCCTCCCCGCTTCTTCCCCCTTCCAACTCTCACCTCCATCTCCCCCAACCTTCTGCCTCGCTCTTCCCCCTCCTCAAATAACACCTCATTGTGCCTCACCCAATCACCATCAAACCTTTTGCCCCGCCCCATCCTTCCCTTTCTCCGAGCTATTCTGAAATCTCTGACACACCTTCAACAGCTCTCCCTACCTCTTCCACCTCTTCCACATCTTACCCTACCCGTCCTCCCCCCTGTTCTGTATCCGATGCTCCCCCTTCCTCTTCATTAACGGTATGGACCTCAAACATCCGGGGCCTTAGTTCAAACTTAACTGATCTCTCCATACAGGTTGCTTCTGTCAAACCAGACGTGATCTGCTTAACAGAAACTTTCCTCCTTCATGATGTCTCTGATTCCTTAATATTTCTCCCGGGTTACTCCCTCCTCTGGTATGATAGACCTGAGCCTCGTCCTGGAGGTGGGGTTGCTATCTTTATCAAAAACTCTCTTCCTCACTCGCCCTGCACTGCACTCTCTCCACCTCACCCCCAGGAATACCTCTGGCTACGGCTTCCCCTTCGCTCCCACCTCTTGTTCATATGTGTGTTGTACCGTCCACCAAACAGTGACGACTCCATCTACATCTCGCTGTCTGATAATATGGACTAACTTCTATCTACTCATCCGAACTCTCTCTTCCTCATATGTGGTGATTTCAATTGTCACCATGCCAGTTGGCTGGGTGTGGGTACCTCTCTCACCAGCCATGGCTCCTCAGCAAAGGACTTCTGCGACTCACTGGGACTGACACAATCTGTCAATTTCCTGACCCGGATCTCAGTCAATGGAGCATCTTCTCTTCTGGACTTGGTTATGACTAACTTCCCTGAAAATGTCTGCTGCTCTTCTTCTGCTCCAATTGGCTCATCTGATCATGTGCTTGTTAAAGTGGACATCTCTCTGACCATTCTCAGGGAGCCTGCTCAGCGTCGACGAGTCTGGCATTTCACTCAGGCCAACTGGCATGGTCTTCAAGCAGCCATCAATCATCTGGACTGGTCTCCCATCTCTACCACCTCTGACATCAACTCATCCTGGGAATTCTTCCAAAGTAAATTGCTCTCTCTCATGCACAGATTTATCCCATCTCGTCTTCAGTTGTCATACCCTTCCTCCCGTCCATGGTACACGGAATCTTGTGGTGAGGCTGTTGCCCAGAAACAACTTGCCTTCGTCTCCTGGAAAGCAAATCCAACAGAAGGAAATCTCATTTCCTTTCACAAAGCCTGAAACAAGTGTGTGTCCACCCTCAGGAGAGCCAGGAAACAATATCTCTCCATTCTCAAGACCGAACTCTCTTATCTGTCTCCCTCTTCCAAACCCTGGTGGCGTCTGGTCAAATCTGTTTCTGGTGTTTGTTCCCCCTCCATCCCCTCCCTTACCTCAAACGGCTACACAGCTGACTCCGCACATGAAAAAACTGAATGCCTCAACTCTGTGTTTGCCTCTAAATCTTGTGTCCCAAACCCATCCCTCTCTGTACCCACCGTACCCAGTCGTACCCAGCTGCTCCTGGACTCAGTGTCCTTTCCTCCTGACAAGGTGGAAAAGTTTCTGTCAACCCTCGACTCTGATTCTGCAGCTGGACCTGACGGCATAAGCCCACGGGTCATAAAATCCTGTTCTTCCGCTCTTTCACTCCCTCTCTCTGTTCTCTTCACCCTCTCTTTTGCTCAAGGTCAACTGCCATCTGCTTGGAAATCAGCCAACATCACCGCTTTGCACAAAAAAGGTGCAAAAACAGATCCTAGCAACTACAGACCAATCAGCCTTCTCCCAATTATCGGCAAAGTCATGGAATCCATCATTGCTTCGGATATGAAATCTTTCCTCTTCTCCAATGGCTTGATCTCTGATCATCAATTTGGTTTCAGACCAGGTCACTCTACTCTGGACATGCTGCTTCTGCTGTCTCAACAATGGATGGAGGTCCTCAATGCCAAACAGGAAATTAGAGCTGTCTCCCTCGAAATATCACGTGCCTTCGATACGGTCTGGCACCCAGCTCTGCTCACCAAACTCTCCTCCTTTGGTATCCATGGAAATCTCCACGCATGGCTGGCGGACTTCCTCTCTCGTCGTAATCAACGTGTGTCCCTGAAGGGGTTTCTCTCATCTCCTCTTCCTGTTCAGGCTGGAGTTCCCCAAGGCAGTGTTCTGGGCCCTGTGCTTTTTCTGGTCTTCATCAATGATCTCTCTGACTCTCTTGAAAATCCTCTCTATCTCTTTGCTGATGACTCCACTCTCTGCCGCTCCATTCCTCATCCCTCAGATCGGCAGTCTGCAGCCTCCTCACTCTCTGCAAACCTGGACAAAATCACAGACTGGGCAAACAAGTGGAACATGTCTTTCAATCCTGACAAATCTCACACTCTTACGATGTCTCTCCGAAAAGACCGACTGGACAATCCTCCCATCTACTTTCTGAATAATCCTCTCCAAGAAGTTCTGTCACTCAAGCTTTTGGGTCTCACTATCTGCCATGATCTTTCCTGGGAAAACCACATTTCCAAGCTGTCCTCCAAAGCCAGTCGCCGACTAGGCATCCTCCGTCGTGTGAAGTCCTTCCTTGGCACACCTGAGCTCCTCACCACATACAAGGCTTTCATCCGCAGCTCAATGGAGTACTGCTCTCCCCTCTGGGCTGGTGCTCCTGCCTCACACCTAGCTCGTCTTCACGCTGTTGAAACCAAAGCGTTCAGAATCGTTGGAATCTCCCGCGATGACGCTATCTCCGAGGGCCTTTCACTTACTCACCGCAGGCAGGTTGGTGGTCTTTCCGTCTTCTACCTACTCCTCTCCGGCCTTGCTCCCCCAGCTCTCTCTGGGCTCTGTCCCCCAAATATTCCTACAGGTCGCACAAGATCTGCCTGCAACCCTCTTATGGTTAAACTGCCAAAATCAAGACTCTCTGCTCACCTTCACTCCTTCATTCCTCTTTTCTCCCGCCTCTGGAACAAACTCCCTCACTCTCTTCAATCCCACTCCTCCCTCCAGGTCTTTAAAACGGCTGTTCACCACCATCTCTTATCTTCCCCAATCCAAAATCTTGATCTTTTCTACCCCCGCTAATTTCACCCCAAATCCACTTTTAGAGGTGACTTTTGACTTCTTTCCTGGAAGTCCTTGGTGTCCTTGCGTTTTAACCTATCCTGCCTCCCCCCAGGCCCTCTCCCTCCCACACATCTCCCGATGTCCCTGCTCTCAAATGTTGTGTTTGTGTGCTTCCTCCCCTTCTCTCCCCATCTTGTCGACCACTCCCCTTTTTATATACTTCGTTTGCTTGTTTGTTTGATTTGTTTGTTTGATAAATGTTAGCTCTTTCACGAGCCTCGACTCTGTATACAAAAAAAGAAAGAAAAAAAAAGAACTTCCTGGCTTAGGTCCAGCAGCAGCTGCCACCGTCAACCCCGGATCGGGATCCTCGAGTGTGTCTGTTGTCCCCGATTCTGGCGGAGGAGCAGGTGCTGCATCCTCGGGCTCGGTGGTAGCTCTCTCCGGTCGTGTCTGTCGAGATGTCCCCACAGTGACATATGGGCGTTCATACGCGTCAGATTGTTCCTGCGCTTCGGTGCACACGTGAGATAACTGAAGGGCTTCTTCTAGGGTCAAGTCGGGTTCTTCAAGTAGTCTTTGTCTGACGACCGACGATCTTAGACCTGAGACAAAAGCATCGCGGACAAGGTCATCACAGACTTGTTCATGGGTGCGTACTGTCGGGGTACTGTCTTTCAGTAGCTGTCGGAGGTCTTGGGCGAATTGGTCTAAGGTCTCCGTGGGCTGTTGTCGACGAGACGGAAGCAAATGTCTGGAGTAGACCACGCTTCGTTTCTTAATGTAGATACGTTTCAGCTCGGCCACAGCAGCATCGTACGTCGCGCACTGTTCAATGGACATGTACACCGTATGGTGCACCTTGGATTGCAGCACTGCTAGCTTCGCATCAGCAGTGATTCCCTCCTGGGAATTGAATTGATTAGCCAAGATCTTCAGCCAATGCGTCAGCTGCGTGGCCACGTCCATCGCCTGGGGATCCGCACCGAAGACTGGAACTTGGATTAGCTTATGAGCCATGTCATACTCGTTCGAGTCGTAGAGACGATGTTCGAGACTAACTGAATTAATCGTTGTGAGAAATCAAGATCTACAACATTGTCCCAATAGTAGGTTTAATTCAATTTCGATCTCTGGCAACACCTGTAAGAAATCATCAAGCTTTGTATTAGCATTTCGTAATCATGGAAGTAGCAATCAATTAGCAATTAGTGCAAGCAAGCCTGGAACATTTAGATATTGTTACGGATTCGGCCCTAATTATGGTTGTTATTGTTATCATTGTTGGTTTTAGATATTATGCTTATTGTGGCTTAAGGGAAAGGGTTATTGTGGTTAAAAGGTTTAAAAGCGCTCCTGGCAAAATGTGGCCGGAAATCGGATCGTGACCCGGAAGAAAAAGGGAGCGAAGAGGAAGAGGCATGAGGAGATCGAAAAAAGACGTTTTTGTGGAGGCTCAGGACCAAACGGTCGAGCGTACAGTGCAAGTGAACTTTGCGTCCTTGAAAGGAAGTTCGTGCGATAGGTGATATCACCGGAGTGCTGTGGAGCCTGGGTAGTCGGGTATCTGCATTGAGGTTCCGGAGTATCATTGCCTCAAAGTCCCGGCTCGAGTGAAAGCCGTCCGCCATTTCGCCACGTGCGCTACCTTCAGTGAAAAGGTTTTTGTCATGTCGGCCGGGCATTATTCCCCGGTGGGTTGCCGGACGGCTGTGCCAGAAAGTGGCTTATGGAGGATTACAAGGAGACTCGCTGGCTGAACCGCAAACGTGTACGTCAGAGCGCGTCTTTGGGAGGGTTTCCATTCCACCGCTATTTTGCGGGGTGTTGGACCACGTGACCTCTGGGTTGCTTCGATCGTCCACGCCTCAATTGATTGTGATCGGACATTGATCCAACGATCGCTGGAGCAAATTGACTTCGCCTTGGAGGGGTACAGAGACATTGGGGGAGTGCCGTGAGTTTGGGTAAAGGACTAGATAAGGTGGTACCATCTTCAGATAGGGATTGTAGGGTGAATTGCTATTATTATTTGTGTCGTGATTCCGGTGTGATTTATAATATATTATTGTTTGTTCATAACCCTTGGTGTGGTTTCATTATTGATTTGATTGTTTCATTTGATGGTTTCATTGAGGGTTTCATTATTGATTAATTTCAACCAAGGATAACATATCTTTCTGCCGGGGACCCTCTCGGGGTTCGGAGGTTTACCGAGACCAGGGGATAGGGGAGGACCCCTTAACATTGTAACAATATACGCACCATTCGAGTATACACCATCACACAGAATAAATGTCACAGGAATGTATCGGAGCGATGTTCGTCCGCGTTCTTATAGAAGCCTCTCAGTGGTTGGAGACAGCATAACACCTGGGTTCAACTTAGACACAATTTCATTACAAAGGTTTCTTCTTCTTTGTGACATTCGGAGCACACAACCTTGTACATTCTTCCTGGACAAAGGTATTTCATGAGCTACCCCCATAAACATAACAATATGTATATATGTATACATACTGTTACGTTTATGGGGGTAGGTAAGAGAATACCACAGGAAAGGTAGGATTGACTAGGAAACACTATGGACCGTGTGACGTGTATGAGCATCTCGATGTACATAAGTTGGGGAAATGTAGCTGAAGGTTTGTTTCAATGTCATCATACAAGGGATGATGCCGTGTTAATTAGTAGTAGGGTTTAAGGCTAATTCGCTTTTGTGATACCTTCTGTGGCAATCCCTAACATTTATAACAACCGCCGGCCAAGCAAAACGCCAGCCGGCTTGTATTCACCCTCCATGGATACGATACAGTGAAAACTCGCCCAGGAGAAGCGGAGCTACAGTGATCTGATGAGCGGGGGACGGGACCGGCAGGCCACGCCCACCAGAGTGACGCGGCTGGATGATGTGGGCAGAGTGTGAGCGGCAAGGAGCTTGGACATTTTGTGTTATGCTGAGGAGAGCGTTTGTGTTGTTCTTTGGTGATCGCAAGGAGGCTTTGGCTGCTGGGCCCTTCGGGGAGCTGAAAGCCAGGCTGTCCTTCCCCACGCCGAAGGATTGCGAAGCGATGGTCGGAAAAAGAAGGGAACAAGGGCTGTGCTCGCCACCTGCCTAGATACCGGCGTTTTCAACACGCGGCGTTGCCTCCATTTTGCCAGGCTTCCCGCCTGGTGGCTGCCGGCTTCGACAGCTGCCAAACTTATCACAGGATCCATATTGGGGCCAGCTAAGTGCCGAAAGGGTATTTTCATTTTATTCCCCAAAAATAGGTATTTGCTTTCTTCTCAGAAACTACACATGCATTTCTGATGAATCTTGAGCACAACCTTAATCACCTGTGTTGTACCAAGGTTTGTTCCTGGCATTAAAAAAAATCTGCGTCAAAGGTGGTCTATGGGGGGCTGGGGGAGAGGGGGTTTGCCCCCCAAAATAGGTATTTGCTTTTTTCTCACATCCTACACACACAATTTTGATGAAAGATCACCACAATCTCCATCATCCGTGATTTACCAATATTTGTTCAAGGCTTTGGAATAAGTGGGGTCTGAGGGGGTACACTGGATGGGAAGGGGTGGGGTTGCCCCCCAAAATAGGTCTTTTTTTGTTTGTTTATTTAAAGTCTTATGATTATGTTAGTTTGATTCTACATGCTGTCCTGTCTCCTCGCAACCATTGAAAATGGTTTAAAATACCTTTAGTCAGTGCAGTATACTGTTTATTCTACCAGGTGAGCACCAAGGGTATTGCCCCTATGTTTCATCTTGAACTAATTTTTGATGAACTAATTTTTCTTCTTGAAACAGTGGATTTGATCACTGAAGTGTCGTAAAACATGTGGCGTGATTGATTATAGGTGAGAACAGCAATCCCTGGAACAGAGCAGGCCTTTACACACCTGGAGGTCACTCCATACACATCATCAGGAGGTCACCTGCTGCACATCAGTCCAAGGGCGTATCAGACAGAGCCGGGACAAATTGACCTGCGTTTTTATGCCAAAAACGCACAACCATCATACATCCACTACCTGGTGAGTGATATCAAAACAACAGTTCATTAATAGTCATAATTAACGACTATTTTATCTCGATGCATAGTGTGCATAGTCATTGTTAAGGACTGTTTTATCTCTATACATAGTGTGCATAGTCATAGTTAACGACTGTTTTATCTCGATGCATAGTGTGCATAGTCATTGTTAACGACTGTTTATCTCTATACATTGTGTGCATAGTCATAGTTAACGACTGTTTCATCTCCATACATTGTGTGCATAGTCATAGTTAACGACTGTTTCATCTCTATACATAGTGTGCATAGTCATTGTTAACGACTGTTTCATCTCTATACATTGCGTGCATAGTCATAGTTAACGACTGTTTTATCTCTATACATTGTGTGCATTGTCATAGTTAACGACTGTTTATCTCTTTACATAGTGTGCATAGTCATTGTTAACGACTGTTTCATCTCTATACATTGTGGGCATAGTCATTGTTAGCGACTGTTTCATCTCTATACATTGTGGGCATAGTCATTGTTAACGACTGTTTCATCTCTATACATAGTGTGCATAGTCATAGTTAACGACTGTTTATCTCTATACATTGTGTGCATAGTCATTGTTAACGACTGTTTCATCTCTATACATTGTGGGCATAGTCATTGTTAACGACTGTTTATCTCTATACATAGTGTGCATAGTCATTGTTAACGACTGTTTCATCTCTATACATTGTGTGCATAGTCATTGTTAGCGACTGTTTTATCTCTATACAGTGTGCATAGTCATTGTTAGCGACTGTTTCATCTCTATACATAGTGTGCATAGTCATTGTTAGCAACTGTTTCATCTCTATACATAGTGTGCATAGTCATTGTTAGCGACTGTTTCATCTCTATACATTGTGGGCATAGTCATTGTTAACGACTGTTTCATCTCTATACATAGTGTGCATAGTCATTGTTAACGACTGTTTATCTCTATACATTGTGTGCATAGTCATTGTTAACGACTGTTTCATCTCTATACATTGTGGGCATAGTCATTGTTAACGACTGTTTCATCTCTATACATAGTGTGCATAGTCATTGTTAGCGACTGTTTCATCTCTATACATTGTGGGCATAGTCATTGTTAACGACTGTTTCATCTCTATACATTGTGGGCATAGTCATTGTTAACGACTGTTTCATCTCTATACATAGTGTGCATAGTCATTGTTAGCGACTGTTTCATCTCTATACATAGTGTGCATAGTCATTGTTAACGACTGTTTCATCTCTATACATAGTGTGCATAGTCATTGTTAACGACTGTTTATCTCTATACATTGTGTGCATAGTCATTGTTAACGACTGTTTATCTCTATACATTGTGTGCATAGTCATTGTTAACGACTGTTTCATCTCTATACATTGTGGGCATAGTCATTGTTAACGACTGTTTCATCTCTATACATAGTGTGCATAGTCATTGTTAGCGACTGTTTCATCTCTATACATAGTGTGCATAGTCATTGTTAACGACTGTTTATCTCTATACATTGTGTGCATAGTCATTGTTAACGACTGTTTCATCTCTATACATAGTGTGCATAGTCATTGTTAGCGACTGTTTCATCTCTATACATTGTGTGCATAGTCATTGTTGGTGACTGTTTCATCTCTATACATTGTGTGCATAGTCATTGTTAGCGACTGTTTCATCTCTATACATTGTGTGCATAGTCATTGTTAACGACTGTTTATCTCTATACATTGTGTGCATAGTCATTGTTGGTGACTGTTTCATCTCTATACATTGTGTGCATAGTCATTGTTAACGACTGTTTCATCTCTATACATTGTGTGCATAGTCATTGTTGGTGACTGTTTCATCTCTATACATTGTGTGCATAGTCATTGTTAGCGACTGTTTCATCTCTATACATTGTGTGCATAGTCATTGTTAACGACTGTTTCATCTCTATACATTGTGTGCATAGTCATTGTTAGCGACTGTTTCATCTCTATACATTGTGTGCATAGTCATTGTTAACGACTGTTTATCTCTATACATTGTGTGCATAGTCATTGTTGGTGACTGTTTCATCTCTATACATAGTGTGCATAGTCATTGTTAACGACTGTTTTATCTCTTTACATAGTGTGCATAGTCATTGTTGGCGACTGTTTCATCTCTATACATAGTGTGCATAGTCATTGTTAACGACTGTTTTATCTCTTTACATAGTGTGCATAGTCATTGTTAACGACTGTTTTATCTCTTTACATAGTGTGCATAGTCATTGTTGGCGACTGTTTCATCTCTATACATAGTGTGCATAGTCATTGTTAATGACTGTTTATCTCTATACATTGTGTGCATAGTCATAGTTAACGACTGTTTCATCTCCATACATTGTGTGCATAGTCATTGTTAACGACTGTTTCATCTCTATACATTGTGGGCATAGTCATTGTTAACGACTGTTTCATCTCTATACATTGTGTGCATAGTCATAGTTAACGACTGTTTATCTCTATACATTGTGTGCATAGTCATTGTTAACGACTGTTTCATCTCTATACATTGTGTGCATAGTCATTGTTAACGACTGTTTATCTCTTTACATAGTGTGCATAGTCATTGTTAACGACTGTTTATCTCTATACATTGTGTGCATAGTCATTGTTAACGACTGTTTCATCTCTATACATTGTGTGCATAGTCATTGTTAACGACTGTTTCATCTCTATACATTGTGTGCATAGTCATTGTTAACGACTGTTTCATCTCTATACAGTGTGCATAGTCATTGTTAACGACTGTTTCATCTCTATACATTGTGTGCATAGTCATTGTTAACGACTGTTTCAACTCTATACAGTGTGCATAGTCATTGTTAACGACTGTTTCATCTCTATACATTGTGTGCATAGTCATTGTTAACGACTGTTTCATCTCTATACATAGTGTGCATAGTCATTGTTAACGACTGTGTCATCTCTATACATTGTGTGCATAGTCATTGTTAACGACTGTTTCATCTCTATACATAGTGTGCATAGTCATTGTTAACGACTGTTTCATCTCTATACATTGTGTGCATAGTCATTGTTAACGACTGTTTCATCTCTATACATAGTGTGCATAGTCATTGTTAACGACTGTTTCATCTCTATACATTGTGTGCATAGTCATTGTTAACGACTGTTTCATCTCTATACAGTGTGCATAGTCATTGTTAACGACTGTTTCATCTCTATACATAGTGTGCATAGTCATTGTTAGCGACTGTTTTATCTCGATGCATAGTGTGCATAGTCATAGTTAACGACTGTTTCATCTCTATACATAGTGTGCATAGTCATTGTTAACGACTGTTTCATCTCTATACATTGTGTGCATAGTCATTGTTAACGACTGTTTCATCTCTATACATAGTGTGCATAGTCATTGTTAACGACTGTTTCATCTCTATACATAGTGTGCATAGTCATTGTTAGCGACTGTTTTATCTCGATGCATAGTGTGCATAGTCATAGTTAACGACTGTTTCATCTCTATACATAGTGTGCATAGTCATTGTTAACGACTGTTTCATCTCTATACATTGTGTGCATAGTCATTGTTAACGACTGTTTTATCTCGATGCATAGTGTGCATAGTCATTGTTAACGACTGTTTCATCTCTATACAGTGTGCATAGTCATTGTTAACGACTGTTTCATCTCTATACATTGTGTGCATAGTCATTGTTAACGACTGTTTCATCTCTATACATAGTGTGCATAGTCATTGTTAACGACTGTTTCATCTCTATACATAGTGTGCATAGTCATTGTTAGCGACTGTTTTATCTCGATGCATAGTGTGCATAGTCATTGTTAACGACTGTTTCATCTCTATACATAGTGTGCATAGTCATTGTTAACGACTGTTTCATCTCTATACATTGTGTGCATAGTCATAGTTAACGACTGTTTCATCTCTATACATTGTGTGCATAGTCATTGTTAACGACTGTTTCATCTCTATACATAGTGTGCATAGTCATTGTTAATGACTGTTTATCTCTATACATTGTGTGCATAGTCATAGTTAACGACTGTTTCATCTCCATACATTGTGTGCATAGTCATTGTTAACGACTGTTTCATCTCTATACATTGTGGGCATAGTCATTGTTAACGACTGTTTCATCTCTATACATTGTGTGCATAGTCATAGTTAACGACTGTTTATCTCTATACATTGTGTGCATAGTCATTGTTAACGACTGTTTCATCTCTATACATTGTGTGCATAGTCATAGTTAACGACTGTTTATCTCTATACATTGTGTGCATAGTCATTGTTAACGACTGTTTCATCTCTATACATTGTGTGCATAGTCATTGTTAACGACTGTTTATCTCTTTACATAGTGTGCATAGTCATTGTTAACGACTGTTTATCTCTATACATTGTGTGCATAGTCATTGTTAACGACTGTTTCATCTCTATACATTGTGTGCATAGTCATTGTTAACGACTGTTTCATCTCTATACATTGTGTGCATAGTCATTGTTAACGACTGTTTCATCTCTATACAGTGTGCATAGTCATTGTTAACGACTGTTTCATCTCTATACATTGTGTGCATAGTCATTGTTAACGACTGTTTCATCTCTATACAGTGTGCATAGTCATTGTTAACGACTGTTTCATCTCTATACATTGTGTGCATAGTCATTGTTAACGACTGTTTCATCTCTATACATAGTGTGCATAGTCATTGTTAACGACTGTGTCATCTCTATACATTGTGTGCATAGTCCTTGTTAACGACTGTTTCATCTCTATACATAGTGTGCATAGTCATTGTTAACGACTGTTTCATCTCTATACATTGTGTGCATAGTCATTGTTAACGACTGTTTCATCTCTATACATAGTGTGCATAGTCATTGTTAACGACTGTTTCATCTCTATACATTGTGTGCATAGTCATTGTTAACGACTGTTTCATCTCTATACAGTGTGCATAGTCATTGTTAACGACTGTTTCATCTCTATACATAGTGTGCATAGTCATTGTTAGCGACTGTTTTATCTCGATGCATAGTGTGCATAGTCATAGTTAACGACTGTTTCATCTCTATACATAGTGTGCATAGTCATTGTTAACGACTGTTTCATCTCTATACATTGTGTGCATAGTCATTGTTAACGACTGTTTCATCTCTATACATAGTGTGCATAGTCATTGTTAACGACTGTTTCATCTCTATACATAGTGTGCATAGTCATTGTTAGCGACTGTTTTATCTCGATGCATAGTGTGCATAGTCATAGTTAACGACTGTTTCATCTCTATACATAGTGTGCATAGTCATTGTTAACGACTGTTTCATCTCTATACATTGTGTGCATAGTCATTGTTAACGACTGTTTTATCTCGATGCATAGTGTGCATAGTCATTGTTAACGACTGTTTCATCTCTATACAGTGTGCATAGTCATTGTTAACGACTGTTTCATCTCTATACATTGTGTGCATAGTCATTGTTAACGACTGTTTCATCTCTATACATAGTGTGCATAGTCATTGTTAACGACTGTTTCATCTCTATACATAGTGTGCATAGTCATTGTTAGCGACTGTTTTATCTCGATGCATAGTGTGCATAGTCATTGTTAACGACTGTTTCATCTCTATACATAGTGTGCATAGTCATTGTTAACGACTGTGTCATCTCTATACATTGTGTGCATAGTTATTGTTAACGACTGTTTCATCTCTATACATAGTGTGCATAGTCATTGTTAACGACTGTTTCATCTCTATACATTGTGTGCATAGTCATTGTTAACGACTGTTTCATCTCTATACATAGTGTGCATAGTCATTGTTAACGACTGTTTCATCTCTATACATTGTGTGCATAGTCATTGTTAACGACTGTTTCATCTCTATACAGTGTGCATAGTCATTGTTAACGACTGTTTCATCTCTATACATAGTGTGCATAGTCATTGTTAGCGACTGTTTTATCTCGATGCATAGTGTGCATAGTCATAGTTAACGACTGTTTCATCTCTATACATAGTGTGCATAGTCATTGTTAACGACTGTTTCATCTCTATACATTGTGTGCATAGTCATTGTTAACGACTGTTTCATCTCTATACATAGTGTGCATAGTCATTGTTAACGACTGTTTCATCTCTATACATAGTGTGCATAGTCATTGTTAGCGACTGTTTTATCTCGATGCATAGTGTGCATAGTCATAGTTAACGACTGTTTCATCTCTATACATAGTGTGCATAGTCATTGTTAACGACTGTTTCATCTCTATACATTGTGTGCATAGTCATTGTTAACGACTGTTTTATCTCGATGCATAGTGTGCATAGTCATTGTTAACGACTGTTTCATCTCTATACAGTGTGCATAGTCATTGTTAACGACTGTTTCATCTCTATACATTGTGTGCATAGTCATTGTTAACGACTGTTTCATCTCTATACATAGTGTGCATAGTCATTGTTAACGACTGTTTCATCTCTATACATAGTGTGCATAGTCATTGTTAGCGACTGTTTTATCTCGATGCATAGTGTGCATAGTCATTGTTAACGACTGTTTCATCTCTATACATTGTGTGCATAGTCATTGTTAACGACTGTTTCATCTCTATACATTGTGTGCATAGTCATAGTTAACGACTGTTTCATCTCTATACATTGTGTGCATAGTCATTGTTAACGACTGTTTCATCTCTATACAGTGTGCATAGTCATTGTTAACGACTGTTTCATCTCTATACAGTGTGCATAGTCATTGTTAACGACTGTTTCATCTCTATACATTGTGTGCATAGTCATTGTTAACGACTGTTTCATCTCTATACATAGTGTGCATAGTCATTGTTAGCGACTGTTTTATCTCGATGCATAGTGTGCATAGTCATTGTTAACGACTGTTTCATCTCTATACATTGTGTGCATAGTCATTGTTAACGACTGTTTCATCTCTATACATTGTGTGCATAGTCATAGTTAACGACTGTTTCATCTCTATACATTGTGTGCATAGTCATTGTTAACGACTGTTTCATCTCTATACATTGTGTGCATAGTCATTGTTAACGACTGTTTCATCTCTATACAGTGTGCATAGTCATTGTTAACGACTGTTTCATCTCTATACATTGTGTGCATAGTCATTGTTAACGACTGTTTCATCTCTATACATAGTGTGCATAGTCATTGTTAGCGACTGTTTTATCTCGATGCATAGTGTGCATAGTCATAGTTAACGACTGTTTCATCTCTATACATAGTGTGCATAGTCATTGTTAACGACTGTTTTATCTCGATGCATAGTGTGCATAGTCATAGTTAACGACTGTTTCATCTCTATACATAGTGTGCCTTCTTCGCAGTGCAACAACTATCCTGGTCAGACCCGATCAACCATAAATAGACCGGGAGCAGGGACCTGACAAAAATGAGTTCGTTCAACACCCACTACAAAAAAGGTTTGACACCATAGGTAGTTAGTATGGAACCTCTAGATCACTGCTGGGTAGGTGGTCGTCTCAAATTGTGGTAGCACTTTTTTCTACAGGTCATTTTATAAACCGACATGTAAACGCCGTGAAAAGCAATAATATTAAGGGGTAGGGGAAACATAATTTACTATTTCTTAACTTTTTAAATCACAATGAAGTCATTTTGGTATCAATATGTGCCTGAAGGAATGCTCTAACAGTCTAATGCAACTGTATAGCAACACAATAGGTTTTGGAGGAGGTATTAACCAAAATAGGGGGGAGGGAGTGACAAATAATGCTCCTTTTTGGTATCATTTTTTATATAAAATTGTTGTTGATTCTCAACTATTTTACAGAAGTACGATTAGAAACAATATATACAGTATAATTTGCCTCTGTAAGTTTATACCTATTCACACCATCACTACCGATCTTGGCCACAGAGTTTGCAGTGCCTTACCTGGATTCCACGCAGTGACTGGTTGCGATTCTCCAAGTTCGTTTTCAGGTATTGGCAAGAGAAAGGCGTTCAAGGTTCTTATTGAGAGCCAGACACATCAAGACAGTCTTGGCAATCTGGGAAACTCCTTACCCCTGAGTGACAACTTAGCGCAATCGTGTGAGGAATTCATTTGTAACTTATATATACATCAACAAAGGCTGGAACGAAGGTTGATGATGTGCGGTACTGGTTGTTCTGCCAGAAGCAGAAAAAGAATGAAGGGCTTCCTCCAACTAATGACAGCCTTATTCAACACCGTAAACGAGCAAACTTTCAAGCATATGTCTGGAAGAAGTCCCTTGATGCCATGTGACACTTACCACTCCCAGAAGAGCATGGTTTGGAAGTACAGAATGACTCTCTGCAAGCAGTCCTAATGACTAAGGATCCTGCACCAAGTGGACTGTGAGAATTAACAAGCTGTGGATGCAGGACATGTCGTAGAGCAGACTGTTTGTGCAAGTCAACGATTTGGGCTGTACTGAATCTTGTAAATGTATGGGACATGAGGAATGTTGCAACCCCTTTTCATCCTTCCATGACTCAGAGTATGAGGATTATGACTAATTAAACTGTAAACATAGGTCATACTATTTTTAAGCACAACTTTTCTTATGGGGTTTATTATGTGTTATGCACCTGCACTACAGATACATGTAAACTAGAGAAATGAATATCTTGTTACTATACATTGTATATTCATAAATTAGCTGCATTATTATTGTTGTTTTAAAACAAGATATGACCAAAGAAATGTATGGTCAGAACTTGTGTTTCACCAGCCTGGATGGGACACCGTCTTCAATGAAGGTATACTTTGAGCTGCTTTTCCTGTGAATGCGAAAAGCTTCCTCATTTCCAGTGTACCGTAGCAATACAAGCACTAGCAAAGTCATATTTAGGTCACATTTTATAAAGAAGCTTGTTGGTGAATGATTTCTTTCATCTGCACTGTAAATATTCAGATCATGGCACTTGACTAATTATTCATGCAAATGTTTTTTGGTTTTTTTTGTATACTGAATCGAGGCTCGTGAAAGAGCTAAAATTGCATACTTGTTCAGACTTTTGTAACTTGCTCAGTTCATAGTATACTTATGTTTGGGTCATACTGAAGCCAACATTTTCACAAGGAGAGGTGCTTGCGTTTGTTTTTAAAATTGGGAATATCAAAGCAATAATAAAGCAATAATAATATTAAGTTTTGATTTTTATATTAAAAATGATACCAAAAAGGAGCATTATTTGTCACTCCCTCCCCACTATTTTGGTTTATACCTCCTCCAAAACCTATTATGTTGCTATACAGTTGCATTAGACTGTTAGAGCATTCCATTAGGCACATATTGATACCAAAATGACTTCATTGTGATTTTAAAAAGTTAATAAATAGTAAATTATGTTGCCCCTACCCCTTAATATTATTGCTTTTCACGGCGTGTACATGTCGGTTTATAAAATGACCTGTAGAAAAAAAAGTGCTACCACAATTTGAGATGACTACCTACCTAGCAGTGATCTAGAGGGTCCATACTAACTACCTATGGTGTCAAACCTTTTATGTAGTGGGTGTTGAACGAACTCCTTCATCTAGGGCCCTATGAGATTTAGCTGCCGGTCTAAAAGATGAGAAACAGAACTTAGAAAAGGGCAATGTGTGTGATTTATGCTTCCACAGGTGATCAGCCGAGGTCGAATATTACATTCGTCTCGAATACCTTACAATACGGCATTGTCTGTGGTTATGTCTGTGGATGTGACTGCTGACATGATACCATCATTTCGTGTACTGGCCTTCTACCTGGTGTCTACGAAGATGGTTGCTGACTCTGTCCTTGTCCATGTGAAAAAAGACTGCAAAGATGAGGTGTGTATTTATGACGAGGTGTGTATTTATGTTGAGTTGTGCATATATGACAGCGGAAGAGTGTATAAGTTTGAACTCTGCAATATACACCCGTATGAGACTTTGAAATGGGTCAGCTTTTGGTCCAATATCAGAGCTACAATTATTGATCAGTAAATCCATGTCCGAACACGGTGTACACATGAAATATAGTTGATTCTTCAGTTATAGTGAAATGTAGGAAAACAAGGAGAAAAACACATTAAATGTTACAGCCCCAGCCATAGTTATAGTAATTTTGCTGAATGGAGTTAAAGGCCATCAGTCGGCCATCTTTGGTCAGATTACAAAATAAAATGTTCTGCATATGTATACTCATGTATTGTGTTTGTGCCAAATTTGAACAAAATCGGTGATTGCATGTCGAGAAATGGTTGGGGACGTGGTCATTATCGGTATTATTATTTTTAAACAAAAATGGCCGCCACTCTACCAATCCGCAATCTTTGATCGGATCGCAAAGTAAAGTGAGGTGCACAGATATGCCGACATGTGCTGTGCTTGCGCCAAGTTTGAACAACATCGGTCCAACCATCTCTGAGATATGGTTGTGGACGCATGGACGGACAGGTGGATGAGACCCAATCCATAAGTCCCCGTTTCAGAGAAAGTCCATCAGGTGGCTAATGTGGTAATTGTCAGTCATTGCGTCTAATATGAGGCCATGCACTAACAATGAATCTTTAACATGTCTGGGAGGGATTGTTTAAGAGTGTGTTTAAATAACAAAGAAACTTTTAAATGTCTGGGAGGGCTTGTTTAAGAGTGTGTTTAAATAACAGAAGCATTTAAATGTCTGGGAGGGCTTGTTTAAGAGTGCGTTTAAATAACAGAAGCATTTACATGTCTGGGAAGGACTTGTTTAAGAGTGCCTTTAAATAACAAAGAAACTTTTAAATGTCTGGGAGGGCTTGTTTAAGAGTGCGTTTAAATAACAGAAGCATTTACATGTCTGGGAGGACTTGTTTAAGAGTGTGTTTAAATAACAAAGAAACTTTTAAATGTCTGGGAGGGCTTGTTTAAGAGTGTGTTTAAATAACAGAAGCATTTAAATGTCTGGGAGGGCTTGTTTAAGAGTGCGTTTAAATAACAGAAGCATTTACATGTCTGGGAAGGACTTGTTTAAGAGTGCCTTTAAATAACAAAGAAACTTTTAAATGTCTGGGAGGGATTGTTCAGTGGGTTTAAATAACAAACATTTACATGTCTGGGAGGGATTGTTTAAGAGTGTGTTTAAATAACAGAAGCATTTAAATGTCTGGGAGGGCTTGTTTAAGAGTGCCTTTAAATAACAAAGAAACTTTTAAATGTCTGGGAGGGATTGTTCAGTGGGTTTAAATAACAAACATTTACATGTCTGGGAGGGATTGTTTAAGAGTGTGTTTAAATAACAAATAAACTTTTAAATGTCTGGGAGGGCTTGTTTAAGAGTGTGTTTAAATAACAAAGAAACTTTTAAATGTCTGGGCGGACTTGTTTAAGAGTGCGTTTAAATAACAAAGAAACTTTTACACATTGGGAAAGGCCTGTTAAGAGTGCGTTTAAATAACAAAGAAACTTTTACACATTGGGGAAGGCCTGTTAAGAGTGCGTTTAAATAACAAAGAAACTTTTACACATTGGGAAAGGCCTGTTAAGAGTGCGTTTAAATAACAAAGAAACTTTTACACTTTGGGAAAGGCCTGTTAAGAGTGCATTTAAATAAAAAAAGAAACTTTTACACATTGGGAAAGGCCTGTTAAGAGTGTGTTTAAATAACAAAGAAACTTTTACACATTGGGAAAGGCCTGTTAAGAGTGCGTTTAAATAACAAAGAAACTTTTAAATATCTGGGAGGGCTTGTTTAAGAGTGTGTTTAAATAACAAAGAATCATTTACATGTCTAGGAGGACATGTGTAAGAGTGCAGTTAAATAACAAAGAAATGTTTACATGTCTGGGAGGACATGTTTAAGAGTGCGTTTAAATAACAAAGAATCTTTTAAATGTCTGGGAGGGCTTGTTCAAGAGTGCGTTTAGATAACAAAGAATCATTTACATGTCTGGAAGGACATGTGTAAGAGTGCGTTTAAATAACAAAGAATCATTTACATGTCAGGAAGGACATGTGTAAGAGTGCGTTTAAATAACAAAGAAACTTTTAAATGTCTGGAAGGACATGTGTAAGAGTGCGTTTAAATAACAAAGAATCATTTACATGTCTGGAAGGACATGTGTAAGAGTGCGTTTTAATAACAAAGAATCATTTACATGTCTGGAAGGACATGTGTAAGAGTGCGTTTTAATAACAAAGAAACTTTTAAATGTCTGGGAGGGCTTGTTTAAAAGTGCGTTTAAATAACAAATAAACTTTTACACATTGGGAAAGGCCTGTTAAGAGTGCGTTTAAATAACAAAGAAACTTTTACACATTGGGAAAGGCCTTTTTAGAGTGCATTTAAATAACAAAGAAACTCTTAAATGTCTGGGAGGGCTTGTTCAAGAGTGCGTTTAGATAACAAAGAAACTTTTAAATGTCTAGGAAGGCTTGTTTAAGAGTGCGTTTAAATAACAAAGAATCATTTACATGTCTGGAAGGACATGTGTAAGAGTGCGTTTAAATAACAAAGAAACTTTTAAATGTCTGGAATGACATGTGTAAGAGTGCGTTTAAATAACAAAGAATCATGTACATGTCTGGAAGGACATGTGTAAGAGTGCGTTTAACTAACAAAGAATCATTTACATGTCTGGAAGGACATGTGTAAGAGTGCACTTAAATAACAAAGAAACTTTTAAATGTCAAGGAGGACATGTTTAAGAGTGCGTTTAAATAACAAAGAAACTTTTAAACGTCTGGAAGCACATGTGTAAGAGTGCGTTTAAATAACAAAAAATCATTTACATGTCTGGAAGGACATGTGTAAGAGTGCGTTTAACTAACAAAGAATCATTTACATGTCTGGAAGGACATGTGTAAGAGTGCGTTTAAATAACAAAGAAACTTTTAAATGTCTGGGAGGACATGTTTAAGAGTGCGTTTAAATAACAAAGAAACTTTTAAATGTCTGGAAGGACATGTGTAAGAGTGCGTTTAAATAACACAGAACCATTTAAATGTCTGGGAGGACATGTGTTAGAGTGCGTTTAAATAACAAATAAACTTTTAAATGTCTGGGCGGACTTGTTTAAGAGTGCGTTTAAATAACAAAGAAACTTTTAAATGTCTGGGAGGGCTTGTTTAAGAGTGTGTTTAAATAACAAAGAAACTTTTAAATGTCTGGGAGGGCTTGTTTAAGAGTGTGTTTAAATAACAAAGAAATGTTTACATGTCTGGGAGAACATGTTTAAGAGTGTGTTTAAATAACAAAGAAATGTTTACATGTCTGGGCGGGCTTGTTGAAGAGTGTGTTTAAATAACAAAGAAATGTTTGCATGTCTGGGAGGACATGTTTAAGAGTGTGTTTAAATAACAAAGAAATGTTTACATGTCAGGGAGGACATGTTTAAGAGTGCATTCAAATAAGAAATAAACTTTTATATGTCGGTGTGGGCATGTTTAATCGTGTGTTTAAATAACAAAAAAATGTTTCCATGTCTGTAAGGACATGCTTCGGAGTGCGTTTAAATAACAAAGAAACTTTAACACGTTGGGGAGGACATGTTTAAGAGTGCGCTTAAATAAAAAAATAGACTTTTACATGTCGGTGAGGGCATGTTTAAGAGTGTGTTTAAATAACAGAAACATTTACATGTCTGGGAGGGATTGTTTACAGTTGGTGGTTACAATAACAGAAACAGTTGGTGGTTGAATTCAGTCGCCGATATGTAAATCCTATTCAAATTTCAAGTCAATCGGATGAAAATTGAGGATTTTAGAAATTCCAAAATACGTGGTTGATCTTTGGACTATGTTGACCTTTTGACCTCAAAAATAGTTAGGATTCTGTCGGACCACGAACTCTACAGTTTGGTGAAGTTTCGTGAAGATCAGTTTAAAATTGTGACCTCTAGGCAAGTACAAGTGAGCGCACAGGCAAACACACATAAACAAACGCACACACACACACACACACACACACACACACACACACACACACACACACAGACATATATACACACACACACACACACACACACACACACACCGGAGTGATTTTTATACTTGTCAATTTTTTATTATTGTTTTGCCAAGTCACAACGCACAAGACTAACCAATATACTTGAAAAATCTTCGATTTTCGCAAGTAACGAACAAGCAGGACCATATGCAATACCCTCTCCTCTGGCGAGGGTAATTAACAGTATACAGCAAGTGGATTAAAAGGTCAGCAGACGTAGAAAATGTTGGCATCACAATTGAGCAGTTGTCGCATGATACGATGAGCCCAGGTCAGAATCCCATATACTGCAGTAATTGTCCTTGTCCCCAGTTTATCCGTACAAAGCCTTTCATCTTCTTGAGATATTAGTGTTGCCAAGTTGCTAATCTTCTGGTGTCACCTCATTATGAGACCAGGTCTGCATTGTATATTCCCCCTCAGTTCATAATTACTCCAGATCATAATGAGCTGAGACCAGGGGAAATGCTGGAATTGAAACTCAAAGGAGCACCACTTTCACGGGTTGCACTGGTTGCTGTGGATCAGGCCGCCTACCTGATCAACAGCAAGAACCGCCTGCGAACAAAGGAGGTAATGCCGTTATTGCACCACACACTATGCAATTGTACAATTTGTAAATATCAGGGAACATTGTGCTGTCAATACAAAGATGTGGTTGCTTGACAAAGCTCCTCCACATGGAGTTGTGTGTTCCACTCGTGGGGTTTATTGCCCAATAATGAAGGTTCTGCTCGTGGGGCTGGTTGCTTAGTAACGATAAGGTGTCACAGTTAAGGTGTATCTCAGGTGAAATGCCAGGTCGGCTGTTGGACCAGAATAGCTTCTTTTTTTTCTTTTTTTCAAATTTTATTTTCATTCTTCTGTTTAAAAGACCTTCCTTATCGACCTTCTTCCACCTTCAAGGCCTCTGCATAATTTCTTGGGCAAGAACCTCAGGAGTGGAGGCTCTGAGAAGGAAATAAGGAACAGTGAGGAAGAAGAGCAAGAAAGAGAGTAAGAGAGTAAGAGGGTAAGAGAGTAAGAGAGTAAGAGGGAAAGAGAAAGAGAAAGAGAGTAAGAGAGTAAGAGGGTAAGAGAGTAAGAGAGTAAGAGAGAAAGAGAACGAGAAAGAGAAAGAGAAAAAGAAAGAAAGAAAGAAAGAAAGAGAAAGAAAGAAAGACAGACACGAGAGACTGACTGACGAAGATCCTTTTATCACAAAAATATAACTGTGTATGTACAATTTACAAATCAAAAATCCGTACAATACAGGAGAGAAAAAGAAAGCAAGGCAACAACGAGTATAGCAATTAATCATTTCATTTTTACAAAAACATAAAATAAAGCAATACTACCAAAAATATATAAAGACTTGATTATTTAAAAAAGAGATAAAACCAACTCATTTTGGTGAACTTCACAAACATTTTCCAAACACGATTTTTCCACAAACACATCAAATTCAGCCATGGTGTTGGAAAAATTAAATTCAAGTTTTACCCCTTGCAGAACAAGCGCAGTGAAAAACGTCATGATGATGCATTGGTGAAGCGGTTTACCATTGCACATTGGTGAAGAGGATTTACCGTTACACATTGGTGAAGCGGTTTACCGTTACGCATTGGTGAAGAGGATTACCGTTACATATTGGTGAAGCGGTTTACCGTTACACATTGGTGAAGAGGATTACCGTTACACATTGGTGAAGCGGTTTACCGTTACACATTGGTGAAGCGGTTTACCGTTACACATTGGTGAAGCGGTTTACCGTTGCACATTGGTGAAGCGGTTTACCGTTGCACATTGGTGAAGCGGTTTACCGTTACACATTGGTGAAGAGGATTACCGTTACACATTGGTGAAGCGGTTTAGCGTTACACATTGGTGAAGCGGTTTAGCGTTGCACATTGGTGAAGCGGTTTACCATTGCACATTGGTGAAGCGGTTTAGCGTTACACATTGGTGAAGAGGATTACCGTTACACATTGGTGAAGCGGTTTACCGTTACACATTGGTGAAGCGGTTTACCGTTACACATTGGTGAAGCGGTTTACCGTTGCACATTGGTGAAGCGGTTTACCGTTGCACATTGGTGAAGCGGTTTACCGTTACACATTGGTGAAGAGGATTACCGTTACACATTGGTGAAGCGGTTTACCGTTACACATTGGTGAAGAGGATTACCGTTACACATTGGTGAAGCGGTTTACCGCTGCACATTGGTGAAGCGGATTACCGTTACACATTGGTGAAGTGGTTTACCGTTACACATTGGTGAAGCGGTTTACCATTACACATTGGTGAAGAGGCTTACCGTTACACATTGGTGAAGCGGATTACCGTTACACATTGGTGAAGCGGATTTACCGTTACACATTGGTGAAGCGGTTTACCGTTACACATTGGTGAAGCGGTTTACCATTACACATTGGTGAAGAGGCTTACCGTTACACATTGGTGAAGCGGATTACCGTTACACATTAGTGAAGCGGTTTACCGTTACACATTGGTGAAGCGGATTACCGTTACACATTGGTGAAGTGGTTTACCGTTACACATTGGTGAAGCGGTTTACCGTTACACATTGGTGAAGAGGATTACCGTTACATATTGGTGAAGCGGATTACCATTACACATTAGTGAAGCGGTTTACCGTTACACATTGGTGAAGAGGATTACCGTTACACATTGGTGAAGCGGTTTACCGTTGCACATTGGTGAAGCGGTTTACCATTGCACATTGGTGAAGCGGTTTACCGTTACACATTGGTGAAGAGGATTACCGTTACACATTGGTGAAGAGGATTACCGTTACACATTGGTGAAGCGGATTACCATCACACATTGGTGAAGCGGTTTACCGTTACATATTGGTGAAGCGGTTTACCATCACACATTGGTGAAGCGGTTTATCGTTACACATTGGTGAAGCGGTTTACCGTTATACATTGGTGAAGCGGTTTACCGTTACATATTGGTGAAGCGGTTTACCATTACACATTGGTGAAGCGGTTTACCGTTACATATTGGTGAAGCGGTTTACCGTTACATATTGGTGAAGCGGTTTACCGTTACACATTGGTGAAGCGGTTTACCATTACACATTGGTGAAGCGGTTTACCGTTATAGATTGGTGAAGCGGTTTACCGTTACATATTGGTGAAGCGGTTTACCGTTACGCTTCTCCTTTCTTGACAAGTATGTAGCAAGTTTTGCTGTTGCTACAAAAAAACACAACAGTTCATATTTTTGTCTTGTTTACATTTCTTTTTGAACCCAAAAATAAAGGAACGAAAATTAAATCTGAAATTCAATTTGTGTGATACAAAGTTCAACCAGTTAACTAATGGAAAAAGTCTTTCACAGCCAATGAAAAAATGAAATACATCCTCATCTACAGAGCAAAAGGGGCATCATGCAGATATTGGGGCAAAATTCCTCACATATGTATTGCATGGTATGATCCAGTGGGCAATGCGCCACTGGAGATCCCCTGTTCTTTTGGTGATTTGCTTACAATACATCGCTTCCCATATAGGTTCAGTGGGGGGCCCGGCAGGTAGTCTCTTCCAGCGTGCAACTCCGTTTAATGAAGAAACACCGAGAATTAGGGACACGCAATGCCTATACAGGCTCTTGCTGCTAGCAGCTTGCAATTCATTTGTCCCTGTGCTAACAGGTGGAAGTTCTCTGGGGGAGCAGTCAAAAATCAGTTCTGGGAAATATGACCCATCAGGATATCCATGTGTATTCTGAGTCCATAATACCCGTAGCTGATGACCTTTTTGTACGACTTTCCTCAATATTAAGCCGATTGTCCTCTTGGACCGACTTTCTGTCATATTTGAAATTTTTTCCACAGTCTTCCACCCTACACCGGAGTTTGGCCAAAGGTGCCATACTTTGTTCATGCCTGCATCAATGAAGCATTGGCAAAAATCACGGCTCTTGAATACATCAGGGAAGAGAGGGTTGAAAAACAGCGGTTCAACTTCGAACATCCCTGGGGAGTATGTGTCCTCTTTGCGACTCACTGTAAGACCTTTCCAGGCATTGAGAAGGCTCTGGTAGAAAATAGGGAGCATTGATGTATCCGCATACTTGAGGTGGGGCAGGAATACTTCACGACCATAGCCGAGTCTGCCCGCCTGTTGCAAAATATGACAGGCTAATGGGTAGTTTGGCAGGTGCTCAACATATAGAAGGCGCTGAATGGAGCACAAACAAAAGGCCATGAGGCGGGATTTCACGTGAACAAGGCCTTGGCCTCCTTCAGATGAAGTATGACATATTACGTTTGGCCGCAGCCAATGATGGCATCCTCCCCAAAAAGTCCTCAAGTTTGGCCTGGATCATTCTAAGCAGCACTTCCGGTGGTTGTAGGCAAATAAAACGATGCCATAAAGTTGCAGCAATCAAGTTATTGGCAACTAAGACACGGCCCTTAAATGAAAGGTGCGGTAAGGCTCTTTTCCACAGGTGCAGTCTCCTCTCCATTTCTCAAATCAAGCCTTCCCAATTATTTTCCCTAAATTGTGTGGAACCAAGGGACACACCAAGGTAGTCGATACCATCTGCCTTCCATTCTAAGTTTTCTGGAAAATTAGGTGGATGTGTCGAGACAGGGAGGCAACTATGAAGGTAAGGCACCCAAATAGCTTGCTTTTCCTCCAATTAACTTTCAGGGAAGAAGCCTGGAAAAAGGTTCTCAAGTATTTAACAAGAGCATCAATATCCCGGTTGCTTCTGATTATGACGCACACATCATCTGCATACGCTGATATCGTCAATGGTGGACTCCTTGGGAAACACGTCAGGCCAGAGATATTCTCCCTGAGCGTACAAAGTAATGGTTCCATTGCCAATGCAAAAAGCAATCCTGAGACTGGGCAACCCTGCCGTACCCCTCTCTGAACCTGTATGGGGGAAACGAGTTCATTGTTTACCTTAATTACACCAGAGGTGTCAGTGTACAATAGAGATATGAAGGCTCTGAAATTAACCCCAAAGCCACATGCTTCCAGAACACGCCACAAAAAACATGATCAATACTGTCAAAGGCTTTTTCTAGGTCTAGAAACATTATTCCAAAATCATTTTGATCGAGGTGAGTGCCCATTAAACCCCGAACTAAAAAAATGTTGTCATAAATGGATCGACTGCAGAAAGTCTGATCGGGTAGGACCAGATCACCAATGACCTTCTTCAGACGATTTGCCATCGCTTTTGAAAACAGTTTGTAGTCGGTGCACAATACTGAAACTGGTCTCGAATCCTCCATCCGCCGGAGATCCCCTGACTTTGGGAGGAGACTCACCACTGCTCTCCCTTATTAGGGTTAATGGCATTGCACCAGTTCGCAGGGATTCTGGATTATATTTAAGAGTTCTGGACCTAAAAGGTCCCAAAATTCCAAGAAAAACTCAGCTGGTAGGCCATCAATTCCTGGAGCTTTTCCAGATTCCATTTCACCCAGAGCACATTCTAATTCAGGAAGGGTCAACGGCACATCCAGCTCCAGCTGTTGAGTCTCAGTCAGGGACAGATGGGAAGTAAAGAGTTTCATCTTATCCTCACAAACATCTTTTTTTGCAAACAGTTCTGAATAGTACTTTCCAATAGTATTTTTTACCCCATCAGAATTTGCAATTACATTTTCACTGGGGTCCATAACTGATAATTCTTTATCACGGATCATTTCCTTGGGTCCATAACTGATAAGATAACCCGAGCTGGCTTCGTTTCGGATTCAAGGTGAAAAAAGGATTTGCTCGGGCTGTCTGATAACAACAACAACATGCATTTTAAACATGCTCGGGCTATCTGATACTTTAATATTTTTTATTCTTAATCTAACTAATAATCCTGCAGCTTTCTCCTGCAATAGTTCTCTAAGTTGGGTCTTTCTTTCAAGGAGTAACTTATAGTTTGCCTCATTCTGTTGTTTCGCCAGTTTGTTCTCCAGTTTTAGAATTTCAGTTTCTAGCCGAGCCAGTGTGACTCGACTTTCATGGGTGACATAAAAATTAAACTGTTGACAAAACAGCCTTATATGGGTTTTCATATTGTCCCGCCACAGGTTAATGGAAGCAAAACGGGGCTTTTTTTCAACTACTGCTATCCATAGATTGCGAAAGGCTTCCTTAAGAAAGGCATCGTCCAAAATCCTCGTGTTAAATTTCCAATAGGCACAAGTATGCTTAAAATGAGGAAAGGATAGGCCCATAGTGACCATGTGGTGGTCAGAGAATATAGACAGGACAATATTTGAGAAGGTTATCGTATTCCTAAAACGTGGGGTGATGTACCATCGGTCAAGCCTCGCGAAGGACACTTGACCATTGGAACATCGACACCATGTGTACTGTTGGTCATTTGGGTGTGTCAAGCGCCATACATCAAGAAAACCCACGACGGAAAGGAAATGGGAGAGGTCACCATGAGCTTCGGGGTGTGGTTCTGGTGAGTTCCTGTCCAATTTGGGCTCAAACGTGCAATTCAAATCACCCCCCATGCATATGCACTGATTGAGGTCAAACCATTTTAATTGGTTTACCCCGACAGTAAAGAAAGTCAGTACTTTCACTCGGTGCATATACATTAAAAATAATACATTTTAGGTTATTAATCACCAGTTCCAGGGAAGCAAACCGGCCCTTTATCACCTCCTGAAAGAGACAAGAGTCAGGTACAAGTCCTGGTTTTGAGTCAGGTACAAGTCCTGGTTTTGAGTCAGGTACAAGTCCTGGTTTTAACAAGAACCCAACTCCAGCAGATACAGACGACATGTTACTGAAGAAGCATTCACCTTTAAACATGCTGCACCAGTCATGTTCAACCTTCTCAATGATATGAGTTTCCTGCAGTAAGATCACATCAACTTGTTTCCGTTTGAATAAACTATTTACTTGGATCTGGCGGATGTTACTCACCCCACCACCATTTATATTAAGAGTTGAAAGGGTGAGCGTCTTCATATTTGTTTGTGAATTTTGTCTGATGCCGAGAAAACTCAAGCTTTGCCGTTGTTATTATTTTCTTTAGTCGATGAAACTGTGATTTTGTTTGGTTTAGCTCCTCAGATTTTTTTTAGGACCAGTTTTGCAGCCTCAATAAAGTGAGTCAAGTCGGGGAAATGATCAAAAATGACAACATTCCGTTGTCTGTACGTTTCATTGAGAAACGAGAAAACAAGATGAGGAGGGACTCGGGGCTGATCTTCCATTGATTGTGATACAACCCTCACATCCACCTCCTCCTCTGATTCCGATAAGTCAGACATTGCCCCAGAGGGATCTGGGTCGATACCCTCAGCCATTCCTGTTTTATGAACAAGTCTGGGGGTCCCCAGAGTGCTGGTTTTGGGAAACATCGGCAGACTGACTTCGACTTTCCTCAAATGGAGTCAAATCATTGTTTCCACACTCCTGTGGATTTGCGTTTACACCCTCATTTGTTAAATGGACATCATTATGTTGGACCATAGTTTGATCACCTTCATGTGGTCGGATCAATGACGTATCATTCACTGACTCACTGTCAGCCATAGTTACCTCATCACCCTCGTCCGTGCGGGTAATGGAAGCACCTTGTTGTACCGTTTAAAATCCCGTTACACTTCTCCAGGTGTTCCGTTTCATTTATTTGGTCCACGTTTTGCACTGAGATCTCAGGAGCATCCTGAAGAGTTTCTGCACCGAAGGTCTGCACATCGAGCACGACCTTTTTAACAGTACCTGGTGTTAATGACTCATCAAGTGCTCTTCGTTTACTGGTCACCAATTTAGATTCGGTATCCATAGCAACGCTTTGCAGAGGAGGAATAACATTGGAGGTTGAGCTGCTGTTTCATCCTCATTGGGAACAATAAGCCGTGGATTAAGGTTTACCTCCGCCTCGTTGGGAATGTTAATTTGTGGCGTACCGGTAACCTCCTCCTCGTTGGGAATGTTAATTTGTGGCGTACCGGTAACCTCCTCCTCGTTGGGAATGTTAATTTGTGGCGTACCGGTAACCTCCTCCTCGTTGGGAATGTTAATTGGAGTAACGTTAACCTCCTCCTCATTGGGAATGTTAATTCGTGGAGTCACTGTAACCTCCTCATTGGGAATGTTAATTCGTGGAGTCACGGTAACCTCCTCCTTCCCAATAGGAATGTTAATTCGTGGAGTCACGGTAACCTCCTCGTTAGGAATGTTAATTTGTGAAGTCACGGTAACCTCCTCCTTCCCAATAGGAATGCTAATTCGTGGAGTCACGGTAACCTCCTCCTTCCCAATAGGAATGTTAATTTGTGTAGTCACGGTACCCTCCTCCTTCCCAATAGGAATGCTAATTCGTGGAGTCACGGTAACCTCCTCGTTAGGAATGTTAATTTGTGTTGTCACGGTAACCTCCTCCTTCCCAATAGGAATGTTAATTCGTGGAGTCACGGTAACCTCCTCGTTAGGAATGTTAATTTGTGTAGTCATGGTAACCTCCTCCTTCCCAATAGGAATGTTAATTCGTGGTCACGGTAACCTCCTCGTTAGGAATGTTAATTTGTGTAGTCACGGTAACCTCCTCCTTCCCAATAGGAATGTTAATTCGTGGAGTCACGGTAACCTCCTCGTTAGGAATGTTAATTTGTGTAGTCACGGTAACCTCCTCCTTCCCAATAGGAATGCTAATTTGTGGAGTCACGGTAACCTCGTTAGGAATGTTAATTTGTGTTGTCACGGTAACCTCCTCCTTCCCAATAGGAATGTTAATTTGTGTAGTCACGGTAACCTCCTCCTTCCCAATAGGAATGCTAATTCGTGGAGTCACGGTAACATCCTCGTTAGGAATGTTAATTTGTGTTGTCACGGTAACCTCCTCCTTCCCAATAGGAATGCTAATTCGTGGAGTCACGGTAACCTCCTCGTTAGGAATGTTAATTTGTGTTGTCACGGTAACCTCCTCCTTCCCAATAGGAATGCTAATTCGTGGAGTCACGGTAACCTCCTCGTTAGGAATGTTAATTTGTGTTGTCACGGTAACCTCCTCCTTCCCAATAGGAATGTTAATTTGTGTTGTCATGGTAACCTCCTCCTTCCCAATAGGAATGTTAATTCGTGGAGTCATGGTAACCTCCTCGTTAGGAATGTTAATTTGTGTAGTCACGGTAACCTCCTCCTTCCCAATAGGAATGTTAATTCGTGGAGTCACGGTAACCTCCTCGTTAGGAATGTTAATTTGTGTAGTCACGGTAACCTCCTCCTTCCCAATAGGAATGTTAATTCGTGGAGTCACGGTAACCTCCTCGTTAGGAATGTTAATTTGTGTAGTCACGGTAACCTCCTCCTTCCCAATAGGAATGCTAATTCGTGGAGTCACGGTAACCTCCTCGTTAGGAATGTTAATTTGTGTTGTCACGGTAACCTCCTCCTTCCCAATAGGAATGTTAATTTGTGTAGTCACGGTACCCTCCTCCTTCCCAATAGGAATGCTAATTCGTGGAGTCACGGTAACCTCCTCGTTAGGAATGTTAATTTGTGTTGTCACGGTAACCTCCTCCTTCCCAATAGGAATGTTAATTCGTGGAGTCACGGTAACCTCCTCGTTAGGAATGTTAATTTGTGTAGTCACGGTAACCTCCTCCTTCCCAATAGGAATGTTAATTCGTGGAGTCACGGTAACCTCCTCGTTAGGAATGTTAATTTGTGTAGTCACGGTAACCTCCTCCTTCCCAATAGGAATGCTAATTTGTGGAGTCACGGTAACCTCGTTAGGAATGTTAATTTGTGTTGTCACGGTAACCTCCTCCTTCCCAATAGGAATGTTAATTTGTGTTGTCACGGTAACCTCCTCCTTCCCAATAGGAATGTTAATTCGTGGAGTCACGGTAACCTCCTCGTTAGGAATGTTAATTTGTGTAGTCACGGTAACCTCCTCCTTCCCAATAGGAATGTTAATTTGTGGTCACGGTAACCTCCTCGTTAGGAATGTTAATTTGTGTTGTCACGGTAACCTCCTCCTTCCCAATAGGAATGTTAATTTGTGTTGTCACGGTAACCTCCTCCTTCCCAATAGGAATGTTAATTTGTGTTGTCACGGTAACCTCCTCCTTCCCAATAGGAATGCTAATTCGTGGAGTCACGGTAACCTCCTCGTTAGGAATGTTAATTTGTGTTGTCACGGTAACCTCCTCCTTCCCAATAGGAATGTTAATTTGTGTTGTCACGGTAACCTCCTCCTTCCCAATAGGAATGTTAATTTGTGTTGTCACGGTAACCTCCTCCTTCCCAATAGGAATGTTAATTTGTGTAATCACGGTAACCTCCTCCTTCCCAATAGGAATGCTAATTTGTGGAGTCACGGTAACCTCTTCGTTAGGAATGTTAATTCGTGGAGTCACGGTAACCTCCTTGTTAGGAATGTTAATTCGTGGAGTCACGGTAACCTCCTCGTTAGGAATGTTAATTTGTGTAGTCACGGTAACCTCCTCCTTCCCAATAGGAATGTTAATTCGTGGAGTCACGGTAACCTCCTCGTTAGGAATGTTAATTTGTGTAGTCACGGTAACCTCCTCCTTCCCAATAGGAATGCTAATTCGTGGAGTCACGGTAACCTCCTCGTTAGGAATGTTAATTTGTGTTGTCACGGTAACCTCCTCCTTCCCAATAGGAATGTTAATTTGTGTAGTCACGGTACCCTCCTCCTTCCCAATAGGAATGCTAATTCGTGGAGTCACGGTAACCTCCTCGTTAGGAATGTTAATTTGTGTTGTCACGGTAACCTCCTCCTTCCCAATAGGAATGTTAATTCGTGGAGTCACGGTAACCTCCTCGTTAGGAATGTTAATTTGTGTAGTCACGGTAACCTCCTCCTTCCCAATAGGAATGTTAATTCGTGGAGTCACGGTAACCTCCTCGTTAGGAATGTTAATTTGTGTAGTCACGGTAACCTCCTCCTTCCCAATAGGAATGCTAATTTGTGGAGTCACGGTAACCTCGTTAGGAATGTTAATTTGTGTTGTCACGGTAACCTCCTCCTTCCCAATAGGAATGTTAATTTGTGTTGTCACGGTAACCTCCTCCTTCCCAATAGGAATGCTAATTCGTGGAGTCACGGTAACCTCCTCGTTAGGAATGTTAATTTGTGTTGTCACGGTAACCTCCTCCTTCCCAATAGGAATGTTAATTCGTGGAGTCACGGTAACCTCCTCGTTAGGAATGTTAATTTGTGTAGTCACGGTAACCTCCTCCTTCCCAATAGGAATGTTAATTCGTGGAGTCACGGTAACCTCCTCGTTAGGAATGTTAATTTGTGTAGTCACGGTAACCTCCTCCTTCCCAATAGGAATGCTAATTTGTGGAGTCACGGTAACCTCGTTAGGAATGTTAATTTGTGTTGTCACGGTAACCTCCTCCTTCCCAATAGGAATGTTAATTTGTGTTGTCACGGTAACCTCCTCCTTCCCAATAGGAATGTTAATTCGTGGAGTCACGGTAACCTCCTCGTTAGGAATGTTAATTTGTGTAGTCACGGTAACCTCCTCCTTCCCAATAGGAATGTTAATTTGTGGTCACGGTAACCTCCTCGTTAGGAATGTTAATTTGTGTTGTCACGGTAACCTCCTCCTTCCCAATAGGAATGTTAATTTGTGTTGTCACGGTAACCTCCTCCTTCCCAATAGGAATGTTAATTTGTGTTGTCACGGTAACCTCCTCCTTCCCAATAGGAATGCTAATTCGTGGAGTCACGGTAACCTCCTCGTTAGGAATGTTAATTTGTGTTGTCACAGTAACCTCCTCCTTCCCAATAGGAATGTTAATTTGTGTTGTCACGGTAACCTCCTCCTTCCCAATAGGAATGTTAATTTGTGTTGTCACGGTAACCTCCTCCTTCCCAATAGGAATGTTAATTTGTGTAATCACGGTAACCTCCTCCTTCCCAATAGGAATGCTAATTTGTGGAGTCACGGTAACCTCTTCGTTAGGAATGTTAATTCGTGGAGTCACGGTAACCTCCTTGTTAGGAATGTTAATTCGTGGAGTCACGGTAACCTCCTCGTTAGGAATGTTAATTTGTGTAGTCACGGTAACCTCCTCCTTCCCAATAGGAATGTTAATTCGTGGAGTCACGGTAACCTCCTCGTTAGGAATGTTAATTTGTGTAGTCACGGTAACCTCCTCCTTCCCAATAGGAATGCTAATTCGTGGAGTCACGGTAACCTCCTCGTTAGGAATGTTAATTTGTGTTGTCACGGTAACCTCCTCCTTCCCAATAGGAATGTTAATTTGTGTAGTCACGGTACCCTCCTCCTTCCCAATAGGAATGCTAATTCGTGGAGTCACGGTAACCTCCTCGTTAGGAATGTTAATTTGTGTTGTCACGGTAACCTCCTCCTTCCCAATAGGAATGTTAATTCGTGGAGTCACGGTAACCTCCTCGTTAGGAATGTTAATTTGTGTAGTCACGGTAACCTCCTCCTTCCCAATAGGAATGTTAATTCGTGGAGTCACGGTAACCTCCTCGTTAGGAATGTTAATTTGTGTAGTCACGGTAACCTCCTCCTTCCCAATAGGAATGCTAATTTGTGGAGTCACGGTAACCTCGTTAGGAATGTTAATTTGTGTTGTCACGGTAACCTCCTCCTTCCCAATAGGAATGTTAATTTGTGTTGTCACGGTAACCTCCTCCTTCCCAATAGGAATGTTAATTCGTGGAGTCACGGTAACCTCCTCGTTAGGAATGTTAATTTGTGTAGTCACGGTAACCTCCTCCTTCCCAATAGGAATGTTAATTTGTGGTCACGGTAACCTCCTCGTTAGGAATGTTAATTTGTGTTGTCACGGTAACCTCCTCCTTCCCAATAGGAATGTTAATTTGTGTTGTCACGGTAACCTCCTCCTTCCCAATAGGAATGTTAATTTGTGTTGTCACGGTAACCTCCTCCTTCCCAATAGGAATGCTAATTCGTGGAGTCACGGTAACCTCCTCGTTAGGAATGTTAATTTGTGTTGTCACGGTAACCTCCTCCTTCCCAATAGGAATGTTAATTTGTGTTGTCACGGTAACCTCCTCCTTCCCAATAGGAATGTTAATTTGTGTTGTCACGGTAACCTCCTCCTTCCCAATAGGAATGTTAATTTGTGTAATCACGGTAACCTCCTCCTTCCCAATAGGAATGCTAATTTGTGGAGTCACGGTAACCTCTTCGTTAGGAATGTTAATTTGTGTTGTCATGGTAACCTCCTCCTTCCCAATAGGAATGTTAATTTGTGTTGTCACGGTAACCTCCTCCTTCCCAATAGGAATGTTAATTTGTGTTGTCACGGTAACCTCCTCCTTCCCAATAGGAATGCTAATTCGTGGAGTCACGGTAACCTCCTCGTTAGGAATGTTAATTTGTGTAGTCACGGTAACCTCCTCCTTCCCAATAGGAATGTTAATTCGTGGAGTCACGGTAACCTCCTCGTTAGGAATGTTAATTTGTGTTGTCACGGTAACCTCCTCCTTCCCAATAGGAATGTTAATTCGTGGAGTCACGGTAACCTCCTTGTTAGGAATGTTAATTCGTGGAGTCACGGTAACCTCCTCGTTAGGAATGTTAATTTGTGTAGTCACGGTAACCTCCTCCTTCCCAATAGGAATGTTAATTCGTGGAGTCACGGTAACCTCCTCGTTAGGAATGTTAATTTGTGTAGTCACGGTAACCTCCTCCTTCCCAATAGGAATGCTAATTCGTGGAGTCACGGTAACCTCCTCGTTAGGAATGTTAATTTGTGTTGTCACGGTAACCTCCTCCTTCCCAATAGGAATGTTAATTTGTGTAGTCACGGTACCCTCCTCCTTCCCAATAGGAATGCTAATTCGTGGAGTCACGGTAACCTCCTCGTTAGGAATGTTAATTTGTGTTGTCACGGTAACCTCCTCCTTCCCAATAGGAATGTTAATTCGTGGAGTCACGGTAACCTCCTCGTTAGGAATGTTAATTTGTGTAGTCACGGTAACCTCCTCCTTCCCAATAGGAATGTTAATTCGTGGAGTCACGGTAACCTCCTCGTTAGGAATGTTAATTTGTGTAGTCACGGTAACCTCCTCCTTCCCAATAGGAATGCTAATTTGTGGAGTCACGGTAACCTCGTTAGGAATGTTAATTTGTGTTCTCACGGTAACCTCCTCCTTCCCAATAGGAATGTTAATTTGTGTTGTCACGGTAACCTCCTCCTTCCCAATAGGAATGTTAATTCGTGGAGTCACGGTAACCTCCTCGTTAGGAATGTTAATTTGTGTAGTCACGGTAACATCCTCCTTCCCAATAGGAATGTTAATTTGTGGTCACGGTAACCTCCTCGTTAGGAATGTTAATTTGTGTTGTCACGGTAACCTCCTCCTTCCCAATAGGAATGTTAATTTGTGTTGTCACGGTAACCTCCTCCTTCCCAATAGGAATGTTAATTTGTGTTGTCACGGTAACCTCCTCCTTCCCAATAGGAATGCTAATTCGTGGAGTCACGGTAACCTCCTCGTTAGGAATGTTAATTTGTGTTGTCACGGTAACCTCCTCCTTCCCAATAGGAATGTTAATTTGTGTTGTCACGGTAACCTCCTCCTTCCCAATAGGAATGTTAATTTGTGTTGTCACGGTAACCTCCTCCTTCCCAATAGGAATGTTAATTTGTGTAATCACGGTAACCTCCTCCTTCCCAATAGGAATGCTAATTTGTGGAGTCACGGTAACCTCTTCGTTAGGAATGTTAATTTGTGTTGTCATGGTAACCTCCTCCTTCCCAATAGGAATGTTAATTTGTGTTGTCACGGTAACCTCCTCCTTCCCAATAGGAATGCTAATTCGTGGAGTCACGGTAACCTCCTCGTTAGGAATGTTAATTTGTGTAGTCACGGTAACCTCCTCCTTCCCAATAGGAATGTTAATTCGTGGAGTCACGGTAACCTCCTCGTTAGGAATGTTAATTTGTGTTGTCACGGTAACCTCCTCCTTCCCAATAGGAATGTTAATTCGTGGAGTCACGGTAACCTCCTTGTTAGGAATGCTAATTCGTGGAGTCACGGTAACCTCCTCGTTAGGAATGTTAATTTGTGTTGTCACGGTAACCTCCTCCTTCCCAATAGGAATGTTAATTTGTGTAGTCACGGTACCCTCCTCCTTCCCAATAGGAATGCTAATTTGTGGAGTCACGGTAACCTCCTCGTTAGGAATGTTAATTTGTGTTGTCACGGTAACCTCCTCCTTCCCAATAGGAATGTTAATTCGTGGAGTCACGGTAACCTCCTCGTTAGGAATGTTAATTTGTGTAGTCACGGTAACCTCCTCCTTCCCAATAGGAATGTTAATTCGTGGTCACGGTAACCTCCTCGTTAGGAATGTTAATTTGTGTTGTCACGGTAACCTCCTCCTTCCCAATAGGAATGTTAATTCGTGGAGTCACGGTAACCTCCTCGTTAGGAATGTTAATTCGTGGAGTCACGGTAACCTCCTCCTTCCCAATAGGAATGCTAATTCGTGGAGTCACGGTAACCTCCTCGTTAGGAATGTTAATTTGTGTTGTCACGGTAACCTCCTCCTTCCCAATAGGAATGCTAATTCGTGGAGTCACGGTAACCTCCTCGTTAGGAATGTTAATTTGTGTTGTCACGGTAACCTCCTCCTTCCCAATAGGAATGTTAATTTGTGTTGTCACGGTAACCTCCTCCTTCCCAATAGGAATGTTAATTCGTGGAGTCACGGTAACCTCCTCGTTAGGAATGTTAATTCGTGGAGTCACGGTAACCTCCTCCTTCCCAATAGGAATGTTAATTTGTGTTGTCACGGTAACCTCCTCCTTCCCAATAGGAATGTTAATTCGTGGAGTCACGGTAACCTCCTCGTTAGGAATGTTAATTTGTGTAGTCACGGTAACCTCCTCCTTCCCAATAGGAATGTTAATTCGTGGAGTCACGGTAACCTCCTCGTTAGGAATGTTAATTTGTGTAGTCACGGTAACCTCCTCCTTCCCAATAGGAATGTTAATTCGTGGTCACGGTAACCTCCTCGTTAGGAATGTTAATTTGTGTTGTCACGGTAACCTCCTCCTTCCCAATAGGAATGTTAATTCGTGGAGTCACGGTAACCTCCTCGTTAGGAATGTTAATTCGTGGAGTCACGGTAACCTCCTCCTTCCCAATAGGAATGTTAATTTGTGTTGTCACGGTAACCTCCTCCTTCCCAATAGGAATGTTAATTCGTGGAGTCACGGTAACCTCCTCGTTAGGAATGTTAATTTGTGTAGTCACGGTAACCTCCTCCTTCCCAATAGGAATGTTAATTCGTGGAGTCACGGTAACCTCCTCGTTAGGAATGTTAATTTGTGTTGTCACGGTAACCTCCTCCTTCCCAATAGGAATGTTAATTCGTGGAGTCACGGTAACCTCCTCGTTAGGAATGTTAATTGTGTAGTCACGGTAACCTCCTCCTTCCAAATAGGAATGTTAATTCATGGAGTCACGGTAACCTCCTCGTTAGGAATGTTAATTCGTGGAGTCACGGTAACCTCCTCGTTAGGAATGTTAATTGTGTAGTCACGGTAACCTCCTCCTTCCAAATAGGAATGTTAATTCATGGAGTCACGGTAACCTCCTCGTTAGGAATGTTAATTCATGGAGTCACGGTAACCTCCTCGTTAGGAATGTTAATTCGTGGAGTCACGGTAACCTCCTCGTTAGGAATGCTAATTCGTGGAGTCACGGTAACCTCCTCGTTAGGAATGTTAATTCGTGGAGTCACGGTAACCTCCTCCTTCCCAATAGGAATGCTAATTCGTGGAGTCACGGTAACCTCCTCGTTAGGAATGTTAATTCGTGGAGTCACGGTAACCTCCTCCTTCCCAATAGGAATGTTAATTCGTGGAGTCACGGTAACCTCCTCGTTAGGAATGTTAATTTGTGTTGTCACGGTAACCTCCTCCTTCCCAATAGGAATGCTAATTCGTGGAGTCACGGTAACCTCCTCGTTAGGAATGTTAATTCGTGGAGTCACGGTAACCTCCTCCTTAAACACCGCATCAGTGTGACCTTTTTTTCCCACACCTGACACACGAGGTTTTGGGACAAAACCGTTTTAAATGTCCGAACGCTCTGCACTGAAAACACGTTAAGATGGCGGACGATGCAGACAGCTGGCAGTTTGTGTCCTCCATGTTTATTTTGAATGAGATATTGAGGCCCGTATCGTCCCCAGGGTCTGGTAGGACCATGTAGGCCTACACCTGTCATGAGAAACTCATGACATGTTTAACACGTTCATTCCGACAGCCAAGAGGAATTGTCGAGATCCTGGACACCGTTTTACCATAACGCGATAACACGTCATAATCCTGTCATTGGAAATAAACGGAGGTGCGTTCGATATAACGACTCTCGTCGCGGGAGTCAACATCGGCGACGCCATCATAAAATGACCACTCGCTGTGCACTTACAACGTCATGGACGAGTTCATCATCTGAAACGAAAACAACTACCTTCTGATTCATACGTGACGCAGCACGAATATTTTCATCACCAATAATATTCCCAACTGCGAGAATAATGTCCTCTACAGGAACTCCGTCGGGAGGAACACACACGAACGCGTGCTTCCGGGTTAAACCCTCGAAACCCTCACATCGAGAGTGTGCATTCGCCATGCCGGCGATATTATCACACCCTTCTTGTCCAAACCGTTCAAGAAGGTATCGAACCTAAATAAATCAAGCTAAAATGAAAAACCAAAAACTCATTATAAGCATAAACAAGGCTTACAAAGCGTCGTCAAAACGGATAGGCCGCACCCAAAATGTGCCCGCTCTCAATTTCTCTCTCTCTAACACAAATGAGTTGAAACTCGAGAACAAAACGCCAGAGGCACATGGGATGTAACAGGAAAGGAGAGAAGGGATTGGGGGGGGGGGGGGGGGGCTGTAGGGACAAAAACAATACACTGTCGACTCACCACACGACAGAGCAGCTCCTTTCGGTGGCCATGACGCCACACCCAAATCACAACAGACAGCAGGAGAGAGAGAGAGAGAGAGAGAGAGAGAGAGAGAGAGAGAGAGAGAGAGAGAGAGAGAGAGAGAGAGAGAGAGAGAGAGAGAGAGAGAGAGAGAGAGAGAGAGAGAGAGAGATAGAGATAGATAGATAGATAGATAGATATGCATATGCTATCCTTGGGGCCTGTGGCTGAGACGAGGCCACTGAAACGTCATCTCAAACAGGCCTGAATTCCCCTCCTCCTCTTTTTTGCCTTTTATTTTTCTTTATTCCCTCGCAAATATTCCTTTGTTATTTTGACCACCTCCTCTCCCCCTTGGTATAGGATAGGGATATCTGGTGGGGCGTTTAATTGTCTAGTCTGCATTGTCTTGGTGGCTGTCTCTTTATTTCAGTACTTATTCTTTCTTTACCACCACATGTCAGTGGGATTTCCTTTGGTTCATCTGTTGTTTGGTTGTATACCCTGTGTTTTTGTTTATCCTGAGTAAAGGATTTGCCTTCATTCCACTGTTTTGAATTTGCATAGCATTACTGGATTTGCATACATTTGGATACTGTGTCGGTGAGTGGGGGTGTAAAGTTGCGTCGGCTTTCGGACGATGACTCCGCTCGGTCACGTCTGACTGCTTAAATAGCGAGACGTGCACGGGAACATATTGACCTCCCGAGTACGTCTACTCGGGCCTCCGGAGCAATAGGCCATACCCTGGGCCCCTCTTATTAGGGGCCCTTAGTCAAAAAAAATCGTGCACATTTATCCAAAGTTTCGAGGTTTTGGCTGGAGTTACCTTCGGTGATATGATTTCAAATTCTGCTGGGAGTCGAGCTCAATTGTCACCCTATCCAATATGGCTGCCAGGTGGCAAAGGCCTCATCATAACTCATGTACTACAAGTAGTAGAATCACAAACACAACGTCGAAATAGGGATTTTCGTGGCTGTGGAGTTCAGTCCTAATGTCATTTTGGTGATTATAGGTCAAGATCATGTGTCAAGGTCAAGGTTGGTATTTACCTTATCACAAATCACAACCACAAATACATTTCCAAGTCATGAAACAAAAGTCATTATCGTATGCATGCCTTTTATTGAACTTCATAGTTTCAGAGAACTCCATTTAGATTTGATAACACACCATGCTTATTCACATAGCTACACTCATGTCTTGTTAACCTCGTGGAATGGACGACATCGAGAATATTCCTCAATTATAGCGACACGAGGAGCAGAGGCAGCTGAAAATTCCTGGTTTCTAACCTCACGAGGTACACAACAAATGGAAGTGCCTAACTTTTCATCTCTGGGCTTGGTCACATTCGTTATTTACGCAGCCACCCTCGTAAGTAGAGAGCGATGTGCAGCGGAGACCGGCCCTGCAGCATTTGCAGGCGCTACCGGCATCTGCCGAAACGGTCCAGAACGGTATCCATTGCTTCTTCTTCTCATCAAATTCCCAGCCCCATTTGGAGAAGTCAGGGATATTCTGCTGGCATTCAATGGCTCGCTTCCAAAAGAAGCATGCCTGCACGATGCACCTCTTAATGTGTTCAAAAAGAGATGCATGGGTAGGAGGAATGTTTGGAGATAATGGGTAACGCTCTGCGTGCTTCATTGACGGAAGACTGAACAGACCTGAACACACTGACTGAACAGATTCACAGATCTTACTGAACATGAGCACAGTGAAATGTTGAAGAAGCTTCATGTGCTCTGGCTCGGGGTAAAAGATTCTGGATCTTCAGTGAGTGCCAGCAAGGTCTCTGTCAACTCTGGCAGGAGATTCCAAGCAGCCCATACCATACAGTTTTCTTCCCACACTCCAGCAGCTGTGATGAGGTGTCATATTGGATTTGGCTGCCATCTTGGATACGGGTGAGAACTGAGCTTGTCTTCTGGCAGAATTATAAATGTTATTACCGAAGGTAACTCCACCCAAAACCTCGAAACTTTAGATAAAAGTGCACAATCGAGCTGTATTTGAGGATTAAGGGCCCACCAGTGGCCAGGTGGTAACATTGTGCTAGAGCTCCTCCTATTTTACCTAGTGGAGTTTATTTACGTTAGAGCTGAGCACGAACTCAGTGCATGGTTAGAGTTAGAGTGATTATACAGAAAATGCCGTAAGAAAAAAAAATTGAATTGGAATTACAAGTTTACAACGAACCCTTTGGGTGAGACAGACCATTGGAGGGTTTGAGAGGTTTGAGCCTGTGTGGCAGCGAATATTGTGTGACCGTGCAGGTTTGGCAGAGTTTGGCGCACAAGGACCTTGGTTGCACCCAGGGCAGTGGAGCAAACACTGAGGATGTCTTTCATGGGGCTGGTATGGTCTTCCTGGCCACACAGGGTAACCCTGCAACCCATCGTGAAGGTACATTGCTGAATCTACTGAACCTGGTGATTGAGACTGAATATTTCACATTTCTGATAAACATTCCTTCATTCATTCCATTTAATTCCCACATCCCACTCCCCTGGACTCTGCTTGATCTTGCCTCTTCGTCACCACTCATGTGCACAGCAACATCTTTTTCAGCTCCTTCTCAAATCCCATCCTGTTTTTCACTCGACCTCTTCACCACTCACCTGCACAGCAACATCTTTTTCTCCTCCTTCTCAAATCCCATCCTGTTTTTCACTCTACATCTTCACCATTCACCTGCACAGCAACATGTTTTTCAGCTCCTTCTCAAATCCCATCCTGTTTTTCACTCTACCTCGTCACCACTCACCTGCACAGCAACATCTTTTTCTCCTCCTTCTCAAATCCCATCCTGTTTTTCACTCTACATCTTCACCACTCACCTGCACAGCAACATCTTTTTCTCCTCCTTCTCAAATCCCATCCTGTTTTTCACTCTACATCTTCACCATTCACCTGCACAGAAACATGTTTTTCAGCTCCTTCTCAAATCCCATCCTATTTTTCACTCTACCTCGTCACCATTCACCTGCACAGCAACATCTTTTTCAGCTCCTTCTCAAATCCCATCCCGTTTTTCACTCTACCTCGTCACCATTCACCTGCACAGCAACATCTTTTTCAGCTCCTTCTCAAATCCCATCCTGTTTTTCACTCAACCTCTTCATCACCACTCACCTGCACAGCAACATGTTTTTCAGCTCCTTCTCAAATCCCATCCTATTTTTCACTCTACCTCGTCACCATTCACCTGCACAGCAACATGTTTTTCAGCTCCTTCTCAAATCCCATCCTATTTTTCACTCTACCTCGTCACCATTCACCTGCACAGCAACATCTTTTTCAGCTCCTTCTCAAATCCCATCCTGTTTTTCAGTCAACCTCTTCATCACCACTCACCTGCACAGCAACATCTTTTTCAGCTCCTTCTCAAATCCCATCCTGTTTTTCACTCTACCTCGTCACCACTCACCTGCACAGCAACATCTTTTTCTCCTCCTTCTCAAATCCCATCCTGTTTTTCACTCTACCTCGTCACCACTCACCTGCACAGCAACATCTTTTTCAGCTCCTTCTCAAATCCCATCCTGTTTTTCACTCTACCTCGTCACCACTCACCTGCACAGCAACATCTTTTTCTCCTCCTTCTCAAATCCCATCCTGTTTTTCACTCAACCTCTTCATCACCACTCACATGCACAGCAACATCTTTTTCAGCTCCTTCTCAAATCCCATCCTGTTTTTCACTCTACCTCGTCACCACTCACCTGCACAGCAACATCTTTTTCTCCTCCTTCTCAAATCCCATCCTGTTTTTCACTCTACCTCGTCACCACTCACCTGCACAGCAACATCTTTTTCAGCTCCTTCTCAAATCCCATCCTGTTTTTCACTCAACCTCTTCATCACCACTCACCTGCACAGCAACATGTTTTTCAGCTCCTTCTCAAATCCCATCCTGTTTTTCACTCGACCTCTTCATCACCACTCACCTGCACAGCAACATCTTTTTCAGCTCCTTCTCAAATCCCATCCTGTTTTTCAGTCAACCTCTTCATCACCACTCACCTGCACAGCAACATCTTTTTCTCCTCCTTCTCAAATCCCATCCTGTTTTTCACTCTACATCTTCACCATTCACCTGCACAGCAACATGTTTTTCAGCTCCTTCTCAAATCCCATCCTGTTTTTCACTCGACCTCTTCACCGCTCACCTGCACAGCAACATCTTTTTCAGCTCCTTCTCAAATCCCATCCTGTTTTTCAGTCAACCTCTTCATCACCACTCACCTGCACAGCAACATGTTTTTCTCCTCCTTCTCAAATCCCATCCTGTTTTTCACTCTACCTCGTCACCACTCACCTGCACAGCAACATCTTTTTCTCCTCCTTCTCAAATCCCATCCTGTTTTTCACTCTACCTCGTCACCACTCACCTGCACAGCAACATCTTTTTCTCCTCCTTCTCAAATCCCATCCTGTTTTTCACTCTACCTCGTCACCACTCACCTGCACAGCAACATCTTTTTCTCCTCCTTCTCAAATCCCATCCTGTTTTTCACTCAACCTCTTCACCACTCACCTGCACAGCAACATCTTTTTCTCCTCCTTCTCAAATCCCATCCTGTTTTTCACTCAACCTCTTCACCACTCACCTGCACAGAAACATGTTTTTCAGCTCCTTCTCAATTCCTATCCGGTGTTGTGACTTCTACCTTATCTTTCTTCCTGTGCAATGGCTCATAGAGTACCTGGAGCCCATTACAATTGCTAATCAAATGCAGGTGATTATTCAGCTTGATTTGTTGTTTTTTTAAAAAAGGATCGATATTCCCATGGAAGAACAAGACAGCATAAGATAGGTTATAATACTACAATAAGCATGTAAGCAAAGTGTTGACAGGGGAAGCATGTCAGCAAAAGGGGTCAGGGGAAGCATTTAGACAAAGGGGGGGGGGGGGGTGGGGGGAGCAGGGGAAGCATAGATATGGAGACCAGCTTAGATATGGAGACCTTGTAGAGATGAATGCTGAGAATGTGAAACCTGTCTGGATTAAATCACTTGTGACAGTTGCCCTAGGTAGAATCTCACCTTTTGCGGTCAGCTAATGGGGATGTGGCTTCCACCAGTTGTTCAAAAGGATGACATATACCATTCAGCAAAATTTTCAATGCGCTGCAAAGTATTGATCCTGGTAATTGCTCCCATGTCTGGCCCATGCTCCAATCCTGTGTAAGTTTCTAATGAGAATGATTATATTATTTGTTTTCACTGGGGCTTCGCCGATTTAATTTCATCCTCCAATTTGAGCACTTAATGCACTCATTATTATGCTAATAATATGCAGGGAAGTACATTATTATGCTAATGATATGCAAGGAAGCACATTATTATGCTAATGATATGCAGAGAAGCACATTATTATGCTAATGATATGCAAGGTAGCACATTATTATGCTAATTATATGCAGGGAAGCACATTATTATGCTAATGATATGCAGGGAATCCCATTATAATGCTAATAATATGCAGGGAAGTCCATTATAATGCTAATGATATGCAGGGAATGACATTATTATGCTAATGATATGCAGGGAAGCACATTATAATGCTAATGATATGCAGGGAAGCACATTATTATGCTAATGATATGCAGGGAAGCACATTATTATGCTAATGATATGCAGGGAAGTCCATTATAATGCTAATAATATGCAGGGAAGCATGGTATAATTACCTCCCCCAACGAATGTGGGCAGTGGTTATGTTTTCACCCCTGTGTGTCGATTTTGTTACTTGCGAAAATTGAATATTTCTCAAGTTTATTAGTTGGCTTGTGCGTTATTCTGTCTGATTAATTAAATTATCTGTCTGTTTGTTTGTCAATCGTCTGCAGGTCACAATTTTCAACTGATCTTTAGGAAACTTCATTAAACGGTAGAATTGGTCACAAGGAATAAGGCTTTTTTTTTTTTTTTTGTATACAGAATCGAGGCTCGTGAAAGAGCTAACATTTATCACACAAACAAATCAAACAGACAAACAAACAAAGTATATAAAAAGAGGGAGCGGTAGACAAGATGGGGAGAGAAGGGGAAGCACACAAACACAACATTTGAGAGCAGGGATATCGGGAGATGTGTGCGAGGGAGAGGGCTTGGGGGGAGGCGGCGTGGGAAGGGGGGGGGGGGGGTGGGAGAAGTATAAAAAACAAGGACACCAAGGACTTCCAGGAAAGAAGTTGGTATTTCAAAAAAGTGGATTTGGGGTGAAATTAGCGGGGGTAGAAAAGATCAAGGTTTTGGATGGGGGAAGATAAGAGATGGTGGTGAACAGCTGTTTTAAAGACCTCGAGGGAGGAGTGGGATTGAAGAGAGTGAGGGGGTTTGTTCCAGAGGCGAGAGAAAAGAGGAATGAAGGAGTGAAGGTGAGCAGAGAGTCTTGATTTTGGCAGTTTAACCATAAGAGGGTTGCAGGCAGATCTTGTGCGACCTGTAGGAATATTTGGGGGACAGAGCCCAGAGAGAGCTGGGGGGCAAGGCCGGAGAGGAGTCAGTAGAAGACGGAAAGACCACCAACCTGCCTGCGGTGAGTGAGTGAAAGGCCCTCGGAGTTAGCTTCATCGCGGGAGATTCCAATGATTCTGAACGCTTTGGTTTCAACAGCGTGAAGACGAGCTAGGTGTGAGGCAGGAGCACCAGCCCAGAGGGGAGAGCAGTATTCCATTGAGCTGCGGATGAAAGCCTTGTATGTGGTGAGGAGCTCAGGTGTGCCAAGGAAGGACTTCGCACGACGGAGGATGCCCAGTCGGCGACTGGCTTTGGAGGCCAGATTTGAAATGTGGGTTTCCCAGGAAAGATCATGGCAGATAGTGAGACCCAAAAGCTTGAGTGACAGAACTTCTTGGAGAGGATTATTCAGAAAGTGGATGGGAGGGTTGTCCAGTCGGTCTTTTTGGAGAGACATCTTAAGAGTGTGAGATTTGTCAGGATTGAAAGACATGTTCCACTTGTTTGCCCAGTCTGTGATTTTGTCCAGGTCTGCAGAGAGTGAGGAGGCTGCAGACTGCCGATCTGAGGGATGAGGAATGGAGCGACAGAGAGTAGAGTCATTAGCAAAGAGATAGAGAGGATTTTCAAGAGAGTCAGAGAGATCATTGATGAAGACCAGAAAAAGCACAGGGCCCAGAACACTGCCTTGGCGAACTCCAGCCTGAACAGGAAGAGGATATGAGAGAAACCCATTCAGGGCCACACGCTGACTACGACTAGAGAGGAAGTCCGCCAGCCATGCGTGGAGATTTCCATGGATACCAAAGGAGGAGAGTTTGGTGAGCATAGCGGGGTGCCAGACCGTATCGAAGGCACGTGATATGTCAAGGGAGACAGCTCTAATTTCCTTTTTGGCATTGAGGACCTCCATCCATTGTTGAGAAAGCAGCTTTCATCGGCTTTCATGGCCTTGCAGTATACCTGCCTGCTTCAGTGCTTGAGTTGGAATAAATGCTTTGTTAAATATTATCATTGTTTTTGTTATTTATTTAGTAATGAGAATGGCTCAGACGCTCGTATAAAAGGACACGGAGCCGTTAGTAGTTCGAGCAAGCCATGTTCCGCGTCCGGCACTCCCGGCCCGGAGGTCACTCCGGAAGTACATTTGCACAGTACACTGGGCGGTGTTATCAACACAAGCTAACACCTGTAACATCTCCATTTTTTAACATTACTAATATCATATAATGCAATCTATTCTACCAAAATTTCGAAAAGAGATGTAAACTGCTAACACAACATAACAATATTCTGGATAAATTATAACATAGGATTATGCCAGGAGCTGAACATTTCCACCATCAATTGCATCAAATCAATAACTAAATGTCCTTGCTGTTACTTGTAACAGTTCACAGATCAAGTCTGTTTGGGGGGTTTTGACAGTCTTCCATTGCGGGAGAAAACAGGGCTCCTGTGTGAAAGAGGCTCTTTGACCATGGCCGGTGTTGAGGGTGTGCTACAGGTCCTCCCTGCTGGTGTGCTCACTCTCACCAAATTCTTCTTAGCATTGCAGCCCTCAGGCTCAATGTCAGTTTTGTCTTCACTTTGCACATCTGGTCTTGTGATGCTCCGGTTGTGCCTTTCCTCTGCTAGCCCATCCGAGGGCTGTCCATAACAGGGAGGTGGTGCTGACTCAGCTACTCTCAGGTCCACGCAATTGCGGCGATACAGGGCTCCCCCCACATCCACGAGATAGGAGCGTCGGGCAACCTGTTGCACGCAGGTTCCTATTTTCCAGCGACCAGTTCGGTCTCCAGGCAGTGGTTTCATACGGATGCACTCACCAACATTTAGTTCAGGTAAGTCTCTGGCTGACCTGTCACAGCTGAGCTTGGATATCTGCTTTTTTTGACGCAGTTTCTCCAAAACACCTGGCACAACACAAGGCTCGAGCAACTTGTTGGTCACAGGTAAAGGTGTTTTCAGCCTTCTTGACATCAAGCGCTGTGCTGGGCTGCTATCCATGCCCTCCGTTGGTGTGTTCCTCCACTGGAGTATGGCCTTCCAGGGGTCATTGCCATCACATGTAGCTTTCTTGCACAGGTTCTTTACGATTTTGACGGCAGACTCAGCTTTGCCATTGGCTTTTGGGTGTCGTGGAGAGGATGTGAGATGCTCGAATTCCCATTCGATGGTAAAGCGTCTGAATTGCTCGCCTGCAAATTGAGGCCCATTGTCAGAGATTACATGGTCCGGTTGACTGTGACGTGCGAATTGTGCCTTGCATCGCCGGATTGTTGTCTCAGCAGACAGGTCTGGGAGCAGCTCAATTTCCCAGAAGTCAGATAAGGGATCGACCATCAGGAGGAAGTCTTTCCCAATGTACTTGAATAAGTCCATGCTGATGATCTGCCAGGGCCGTGTGGGCAACTCGTGCGACATCATCGTCTCCTTTTGCTGCTCATGTGCATATTCATTGCACATGGAACATTTACTGACAAAGTCTTTGATCTCTGCTTGCATGTTTGGCCAGAAGAGAGTATCGCGTGCTTGCCTGTAGCATGCTTCCCCTCCTCTGTCGCTCAAGCTTTTGGGTCTCACTATCTGCCATGATCTTTCTTGGGAAAATCACATTTCCAAGCTGGCCTCCAAAGCCAATCGCCGACTGGGCATTCTCCGTCGTGCGAAGTCCTTCCTTGGCACACCTGAGCTCCTCACCACATACAAGGCTTTCATCCGCAGCTCAATGGAATACTGTTCTCCCCTCTGGGCTGGTGCTCCTGCCTCACACCTTGCTCGGCTTCACGCTGTTGAGGCCAAAGCTTTCAGAATCATTGCAATCAACTGCGATGTAGTCAACACCGAGGGCCTTTCACTCACTCACCGCAGGCAGGTTGGTGGTCTTTCTGTCTTCTACCGACTCCTCTCCGGCCTTGCTCCCCCAGCTCTCTCTGTGCTCTGTCCCCCCAATATTCCTTCAGGTCGCACAAGATCTGCCTGCAACCCTCTTCTGGTTAAACTGCCAAAATCTAGGGTCTCTGCTCACCTTCACTCTTTCATTCCCCTTTTCTCCCGCCTCTAGAACAAACTCCCCCACTCCCTTCAATTCCACTCCTCCCTCCAGGTCTTTAAAACAGCTGTTCACCACCATCTCTTATCTTCCCCCATCCAAAACCTTGATCTTTTCTACCCCCGCTAATTCACCCCAGAGTCCTTGCAGTGTTCATATGTTTTATTCCTCTCCCACCTCCCCCCAAGTCCTCCCGATGTCCCTGCTCTCAAATGTTGTGTTTGTGTGCTTCCTCCCCTTCTCTCCCCATCTTGTCTACCGCTCCCCTTTTTATATACTTTGTTTGCTTGTTTGTTTGATTTGTTTGTTTGATAAATGTTAGCTCTTTCACGAGCCTTGATTCTGTATACAAAAAAAAAAAAAAAAAAAAAAAAAAAAAAAAAAAAAAAAAAAAAAAAAAAAAAAAAAAAAAAAAAAAAAAAAAAAAAAAAAAAAAAAAAAAAAAAAAAAAAAAAAAAAAAAAAAAAAAAAGTGGCTGGGGTGGATTCGTGCCAGCATCTCTGGGCACAAAGACTTTGGTATGATAACTCTCTGACCTTTGAACAGCACGCCATTCTGCACACTGATTTCATCTCTGCATAGCCAATAATCTCTAACAGGAAGAGATGTCTCCTCTCTCTGGTCAGGCCACCCGGCCAAGACAACAGCTTTTAGTGCTTGCAGGTATTCGTCTCTGTCTGTGTGCTGTCTGATCTGAAGCAGGCGTCGATCAGTGACGTTCAGGTAATCTGCCTGATTGATCTGCTCCACATCATACTGCCCCTTCTGCATGCTACAAACTGTGTGTCGCTCATGATCCACATTGGAAGTAAGGACCGCTGCTGTTGCCCTGCTGAGCATGTTGCTGATATACATGTTAGGCCCAGGCTTGTACACAACCCTGAGGCTGTAGTTCTGGAGTGTGAGCAGCATGAGGCTTGCTGAAAATGGCAATGAGCGGCTTGTGATCAGTCTCTGCCGTGATCACTTCTCGGACCATACAGATAGTGATGGAAGCATTGACAGGCAAACACTATGCTCAGGCATTCTTTTTCGATTTGTGCATACTTTTGTCCCGTCAGCGTTAGCGCCCTTGATGCAAATGCAACCGGTTGTCCCTCTTGCATGAGACAGCACCCCAGTCCATTTTGGCTTGAGTCACTTTGTATAGTGACTGGCTTTGAGATGTCATAGTACCTTAATACAGGTATCGTGGTGACCAGGCGCTTTATTTCCTGCACTGCAGCATCGTGTTTCGGTAGCCAATGCCATATCGCATCCTTGGCCAGCAGTCTCCTCAACGGCTCACAAACCTCAGAAAGGTGTGGCATGAATTTGGCAAGGTAGGTTACAAAGCCAATGAAATGCTGGACCGCATTCCCATCTGTTGGGTGTGACATTTCCAGAATGGCTCTCACCTTTTCAGGATCAGCCATCACACTGGCTCATTGAGAATGGCTCATTGAGATCTCGCGAGATCTTGGAGACGGCGGCAGGGATTTTCGAAGCTCCACACGGTCTCCACGTTTTTCGAAGTTAAGTCTGTTCACAATTGTATTTTGTCGAAACTGTATTTATCTTTCGGTGTGTGAAGTTATTGTGTGCAACTTTGGTTGTTTCTCGGTGTTTATCCTTCATAAATTGATCGTCTGTTTGCCGTGTCGTGTCTTGAGGCCTTGTACAGTGTGCACTGTACAACCTTGAGGCTTTGTTTTTCTCTCAGTGGTCCGTCGTTTGTGATCCAATAACTTTCGTTCTCTGTATTCCCAGTCTTTTCACCCATAGCCTACTTCCTTGTGTAAATCTCAACTCAAAAAAAAAAAAAAAAAAAAAAAAACATTTCTTTCTCTGTTCTCATTCGTTTATTCATTCTTATTCGTTCGTTCGTTCTTCGACCACGTGTTTCTCCCCCATTTCCCCAGATAGTTTTCACTCATTAACCTTCAATGTTTACACTTTCCCCTCAAGTTATGTATTCCGTCATATTTTATAACACCTTTTTCTTCTTCTTCTTTAAAAGGCTGCTTTCGACTTGCTCACCAAATCAATTCATCCCAAAAAAAAAATCCATCTCCTATAGTGCCTTTTTTCTACATTCCCTAAACTCTCCTGCACTCCATCCTCCATCCAGCGTCCTTAAACGTATTTTTAACTCGAAGGTCACAAGAAACTCATTTTGCAATAAATGTTCGTTTCCCATAAATCGTACACTTTCAAAAATCCAATCTCACCCCTCCCCTCCAAATCTTCCCCATAACCCCTCCCCTCCAAATCTTCCCCATCACCCCTCCCCTCCAAATCTTCCCCATCACCCATCCCTTTCAAATCTCCCCCCTTGCCCCCTCCCTCCTAAACTACCCCCTCACCCCTCCCCGCCAAGACGCCCCCTCGCCCCTCCCCTCCTAGACTCCTGCCTCACCCCTCCCCTCCAAATCTCCCCCATATCCCATCCCTTTCAAATCCCTCGCCTTGTCCCTTCCCTCCCAAACTCCCCCCTCACCCCTCCCCTTCAAATCTCCCCACCCTCATTGCTTCTCAATTTCCCCCCTCTCACTCCCCCTCCTCAAAGCGTCCTCCCCGCTTCTTCCCCCTTCAAACTCTCACCTCCATCTCCCCCAACCTTCTGCCTCGCTCTTCCCCCTCCTCAAATAACACCTCATTGTGGCTCACCCAATCACCATCAAACCTTTTGTCCGCCCCATCCTTCCCTTTCTCCGAGCTATTCTGAAATCTCTGACACACCTTCAACAGCTCTCCCTACCTCTTCCACCTCTTCCACATCTTACCCTACCCCTCCTCCCCCCTGTTCTGTATCTGATGCTCCCCCTTCCTCTTCATTAACGGTATGGACCTCAAACATCCGGGGCCTTCGTTCAAACTTAACTGATCTCTCCATACAGGTTGCTTCTGTCAAACCAGACGTGATCTGCTTAACAGAAACTTTCCTCCTTTATGATGTCTCTGATTCCATAGTATCTCTCCCGGGCTACTTCCTCCTCCGGTATGATAGACCTGAGCCTCGTCCTGGAGGCGGGGTTGCTATCTTTATCAAAAACTCTCTTCCTCACTCGCCCTGCACTGCACTCTCTCCACCTCACCCCCAGGAATACCTCTGGCTACGGCTTCCCCTTCGCTCCCACCTCTTGTTCATATGTGTGTTGTACTGTCCACCAAACAGTGATGACTCCATCTACATCTCGCTGTCTGATGATATGGACCAACTTCTATCTACTCATCCCAACTCTCTCTTCCTCATATGTGGTGATTTCAACTGTCATCATGCCAGTTGGCTGGGTGTGGGTACCTCTCTCACCAGCCATGGCTTCTCAGCAAAGGACTTCTGCGACTCACTGGGACTGACACAATCTGTCAATTTCCCGACCCGGATCTCAGTCAACGGAACATCTTCTCTTCTGGACTTGGTTATGACTAACTTCCCTGAAAATGTCTGCTGCTCTTCTTCTGCTCCGATCGGATCATCTGATCATGTCCTTGTTAAAGTGGACATCTCTCTGACCATCCTCAGGGAGCCTGCTCAGCGTCGACGAGTCTGGCATTTCACTCAGGCCAACTGGCACGGTCTTCAAGCAGCCATCAATCATCTGGACTGGTCTCCCATCTCTACCACCTCTGACATCAACTCATCCTGGGAATTCTTCCAAAGTAAATTGCTCTCTCTCATGCACAGATTTATCCCATCTCGTCTTCAGTTGTCATACCCTTCCTCCCGTCCATGGTACATGGAATCTTGTGGTGAGGCTGTTGCCCAGAAACAACTTGCCTTCGTCTCCTGGAAAGCAAATCCAACGGAAGGAAATCTCATTTCCTTTCACAAAGCCCGAAACAAGTGTGTGTCCACCCTCAGGAGAGCCAGGAAACAATATCTCTCCGTTCTCAAGACCGAACTCTCTTATCTGTCTCCCTCTTCCAAATCCTGGTGGCGTCTGGTCAAATCCGTTTCTGGTGTTTGTTCCCCCTCCATCCCCTCCCTTACCTCAAACGGCTACACAGCTGACTCCGCACGTGAAAAAGCTGAATGCCTCAACTCTGTGTTTGCCTCTAAATCTTGTGTCCCAAACCCATCCCTCTCTGTACCCACTATACCCAGTCGTACCCTGCTGCTCCTGGACTCCGTGTCCTTTCCTCCTGACAAGGTGGAAAAGTTTCTGTCAACCCTCGACTCTGATTCTGCAACTGGACCCGACGGCATCAGCCCACGGGTCCTAAAATCCTGCTCTGCTGCTCTATCTCACCCTCTCTCTGTTCTCTTCACCCTCTCTTTTGCTCAAGGTCAACTGCCATCTGCTTGGAAATCAGCCAACATCACCGCTTTGCACAAAAAAGGTGCAAAAACAGATCCTAGCAACTACAGACCAATCAGCCTTCTCCCAATTATCAGCAAAGTCATGGAATCCATCATTGCTTCTGATATGAAATCTTTCCTCTTCTCCAATGGCTTGATCTCTGATCATCAATTTGGTTTCAGACCAGGTCACTCTACTCTGGACATGCTGCTTCTGCTGTCTCAACAATGGATGGAGGTCCTCAATGCCAAACAGGAAATTAGAGCTGTCTCCCTCGACATATCACGTGCCTTCGACACGGTCTGGCACCCCGCTCTGCTCACCAAACTCTCCTCCTTTGGTATCCATGGAAATCTCCACGCATGGCTGGCGGACTTCCTCTCTAGTCGTCGTCAACGTGTGGCCCTGAATGGGTTTCTCTCATCTCCTCTTCCTGTTCAGGCTGGAGTTCCCCAAGGCAGTGTTCTGGGCCCCGTGCTTTTTCTGGTATTCATCAATGATCTCTCTGACTCTCTCGAAAATCCTCTCTATCTCTTTGCTGATGACTCCACTCTCTGCCGCTCCATTCCTCTTCCCTCAGATCGGCAGTCTGCTGCCTCCTCACTCTCTGAAGACCTGGACAAAATCACAGACTGGTCAAACAAGTGGAACATGTCTTTCAATCCTGACAAATCTCACACTCTTACTATGTCTCTCCGAAAAGATCGACTGGACAACCCTCCCATCTACTTTCTCAACAATCCTCTCCAAGAAGTTCTGTCGCTCAAGATTTTGGGTCTCACTATCTGCCATGATCTTTCTTGGGAAAACCACATTTCCAAGCTGGCCTCCAAAGCCAGTCGCCGACTGGGCATCCTCCGTCGTGCGAAGTCCTTCCTCGGCACACCTGAGCTCCTCACCACATACAAGGCTTTCATCCGCAGCTCAATGGAATACTGTTCTCCCCTATGGGCCGGTGCTCCTGCCTCACACCTAGCTCGGCTTCACGCTGTTGAAACCAAAGCTTTCAGAATTATTGGAATCTCCCGCGATGAAGCTATCTCTGAGGGCCTTTCACTCACTCACCGCAGGCAGGTAGGTGGTCTTTCTGTCTTCTACCGACTCCTCTCCGGCCTTGCACCCCCTGCTCTCTCTGTGCTCTGTCCCCCAAATATTCCTACAGGTCGCACAAGATCTGCCAGCAACCCTCTGATGGTTAAACTGCCGAAATCTCGGCTCTCCGCTCACCTTCACTCTTTCATTCCTCTTTTCTCCCGCCTCTGGAACAAACTACCTCACTCCCTTCAATCCCACTCCTCCCTCCAGGTCTTTAAAACAGCTGTTCACCACCATCTCTTATCTTCCCCCATCCAAAACCTTGATCTTTTCTACCCCCGCTAATTCACCCCAGATCCACCTTGTTTGAAATTCCAACTTCTTTCCTGGAAGTCCTGGCAGTGTCCATATGTTTTATACCTCTCCCACCGCCCCCTTCCCATGCCCCCCCCCCCCAAAGCCCTCGCCCTCTCTCAGATCTCTCGATGTCTCCATGTCTCTCGGTCCCTGCTCTCAAATGTTGTGTTTGTGTCCTTCCCCCTCTCCCCCCATCTTGTCTACCGCTCCCTATGTTATATGTTTTATGTGTCGGTTTGTCTTTCTGTGTGATTAATGTTCGCTCTTTCACGAGCCTCGATCTTGTATAAAAAAAAAAAAAAAAAAAAAAAAAAAAAAAAAAAAAAAAAAAAAAAAAAAAAAAAAAAAAAAAAAAAAAAAAAAAAAAAAAAAAAAAAAAAAAAAAAAAAAAAACACCATTTGAAGACAGTACATGTCCATGGAAATGGACCTTTGCTACCCTGGACTGCAGCTTCTTCAGGCCAAGTCTTAGTTTAACGTGCCTGCAGCGGTGCATCAGCGCCAGTAACTTTGCATCGTGGTCACTATCTGCCTCGGCATCTGTATCCCCACAGCCAACAATGAGGATGTCATCTGCAATGGGCTCTACTCCATCTAGCCCAGCCAATAGCTCATGCTGCTTGCGTTGGTACACCTCTGGTGCTACGGAGACACCAAAAGGCAGTTTGAGCCACCGTTTCTTGCCCCAGGGAGTCCAAAATGTTGTCATGTAACTGCTCTTCTCGTCTAGCTTGCATTGTAAAAAGGCATCACGTGCATCTACGAGTGTGAATACCCGTGCCTTTGGTAATTTGTATAAGACATCTTCAAGTGTTGGTATGAGGTAGTGAGATCTTCGCAGTGCTTGGTTCAAAAACTTTGGATCTATGCAAATTTTCAGCTTCTCAGGCTTTTTTACTATGACCATGTTACTTATCCAGTCTGTCGGATCGGTCACAGTGGTAATGTGCCCATCTGTCTCATGCCTGTTCAGCTGTGCCTTCACGGCGGACTTCATGGCCACGGGTACATTGTGCAGGGAGCACTGGACTGGACGGATTTGGGCGTCCGGTTCAAAATGTATTTCTCCTGGAACTGACTCTATTGGTCCATTGAAAACATCGTTGTACATGCTTATGAGCTGTTGTTTGGTCAAAGGCCCAGTCAGATGGTGCTCCATTTTGTGCAGTTCAGCAGGGACAGTGAAGTGCATCAGTCCCAAGCACTCACATGTGGAGCCTGACAACAGGGGTTTCTGACTGACCTCCGCAATTTCAGACTCAAGCTTGTGTGTTCGTCAACGTATTACACACTTTGTTTTGAAAAGTCCCAGTGACTTCAACAACTCGCCAGAATACAACTTCAGTCTCGTGTTACTTGGTAAGAGTCGCGCTTTCGGTGCGAGATTCATCTTGTCTTTACGGCTCATTACGTTGCACGTTGCCCCAGAGTCAAGCTGGCATTGCTGTAACTTGTTACGCAATTGGGTGTGATGAACCATTTTTTCCCTCTCGACCTCAAAGCACCGATGCACTCGCTTGTGTAAATGAAATTGCCACCGTTATCATCCTCCTCTTCAGATTCAGTATTTTCCACCTTGTGCAGCTGCCCTGCTGCGGGCCTTCTCGTGCTCTTAAAGCATACTTTGGCAAAGTGATTAGCCGTGCCACATAACCTGCATATGCCTTACCATAGGCTGGACAGTGTTCTCGTCCTCGTCTGTGTTCATTGCCACAGTATTTACACGTGGCACGGTTGTCTGTCGACATGCTGGGAGGGTGGCCGTTTTGCCTTGTCGCTTTTGGAGAGCCGCTCCTGCTGCACTGTTGCCTCGCTGTGACATTGACACTGTCGATCAGCGGCCTTTCCTGCTCCATTGTTTTCATCCGCATGTCCGTGAGCTCTGCTGCCCGGCATGTCTCGATGGCTGTGTTTAGGGTTAAATCCCGTTCCCTCAGGAGGCGACGGCATGTACTCTCATTAGCAATGACGAGAACGATTTTGTCTCTAATCAGCTCGTCCTTCAATAAGCCATATTCACAAGATGCCGCTTTCTTTCTCTCTGAGATGCGTAACAAAATTGTCAATCGATTCTCCCTCTTCTTGCTTACAGCTGCCGAACACGTATTGTTCAAAAATCAAGTTTCTTGCCGGCTTGAAGTACGTCTCAAACGCAATTAGTATGGCCGACACGTCTTTCTCCTGCTCGGCTGTGAGATTCAAGTTTTCCTTATAAACATGACGACATTCGCTGCCCATCACCATTCTCAGAGTCGCCGCTTGCACTTCCCTTGGCTTCTCATTCAGACCGGTTGCGAGTCGATAATCCTCAAATTCAGCTCTAAAATTGTCCCAATTACTGCTCCAGTCACCACTCATTTTCATCGTGTCCGGGGGTGGAATGTTGGCAGCCATGTTGATCAAGGCCTATGCCCGAGGCGTTTCAGCACAGCACGTTGCGGCGGGAGATCACAGTTATTCACTCACTTTTGTACACGCGGTGGTGCTTGAAGGAGTCCGTTATGGGGTAACTTGCATCAAGCCACTTCTGACACCATGTTTCAGACGCTCGTATAAAAGGACACGGAGCCGTTAGTAGTTCAAGCAATCCATGTTCCGCGTCCGGCATTCCCGGCCCGGAGGTGACTCCGGAAGTACATGTGCACAAGTACACTGGGCGGTGTTATCAACACAAGCTAACACCTGTAACATGCCATGGAAGGACATATTAAGCTGCTCTATACACCTTAACATGGCGTGCATTTAGAAACATGGGAATTCTTCTGGATTCTTTGCAGTTAATTCGCCTAATTAACTCAGGAGATCATAACAATCATTTCGCGAGAACTACAAGTACACAAATCAGAAATTCCATATCAGAAAGCTCCAGTGGAACTACACAAAAAACATGCCGCACGCATGCACACACCACACACACACACACACACACACACACACACACACACACACACACACACACACACACACACACACACACACACACACACACACACACACACACACACACACACACACACCATCAACTTATAGCAGAAGGAACAGCTGACCAAGTCGTTTCACCAGTTCCTCCATCTGACCATTAGTCATCGCGAATCTGCTGAACTGTTGGACCAGGGAAGAACGCAAGGAACTGCAGAAACTTCCAAGAACGCACGAAATGCCGTTTCTGACGATCAGTTTCTAAAAATTTCCTGGGGAGGACCCCCAGATCCCCCTTCATCCCTCCCTCCCCCCCAGCGCATTGGTTTCAATGCCTCACATGGTGCAGGTGGACTCATCGCTTGCCTAAGATGTACCTTTGTCACATTTGGTATCCCTGATGAATTAGCTTCCGATGGTGGTCCTGAATTCACAGCTGTCGCTACACGTCAATTCCTCAAGGACTGGGGTGTACATCATCGACTCTCCTCAGTAGCTTATCCACATAGCAACTGCCGTGCTGAAGTTGGTGTCAATACTGTGAAGCGTCTTCTCATGGACAACACTAGCCCTAATGGAGGCCTTGATACCGATGCATTCCAACGTGCACTGCTCCAGTATAGAAATACTCCAGACAGAGACACAAAACTCTCTCCAGCGATGTGCATTTTTGGCCGCCCAATTCGAGACTTCATCCCAATACCACCTGGCAGATACAAACCTCATAACACCTGGCGTGGGACTCTGGAGGCTCGGGAGGAAGCACTTCGCAACCGCCACATGAGAGACGCTGAGCGCTGGTCTGAACATACCAAGAGACTCTTGCCCCTTGTTGTCGGCGACTGTGTTCGCATCCAGAATCAGACCGGGCCACACCCCCTCAAATGGGACAAAACCGGCATCATCATCGAGGTTCGCCAGTTTGACCAATATGTGGTAAGAGTTGACGGTTCAGGAGGGTTACTCTGCGCAACAGGAAATTCCTGCGAAAGTACATTCCTGTGCTAACACCCCTACCAAGATTGACGATCGATGGTGATATTGGAGTGCAGAGACCAATGGTTCAGCAGAACATCCCACACCCATGCATTGTGCACACCACAACCCCGGTCAGTCACAAGGAGGCTTGTGGCCCATCCATTACTAGTCCAATGCCACCGCAACATCCCACCATCAACTCTGACACCACTCCACCGCAGCCACCTGCTACGTTTCCTGTTGAATCACCCATGGTCAACCGGAGCCCTCCTGGCCGCCATCAGCTCTTTGATGATGCTACATCCCCGTCTATGACTAAGTCATCGCAGGTAACTCGGCATATGAGTGCAGCGCCTCCAATGTCACCTCCTCAAGTCAGTGGTCCCAAACCCAATACGGTTACCACACGCCCCGCGCTTGACAAACCAGCTGCTGGACCCAGACGGTCCGGCCGAAGCACGAGCAAGCCTGCCTGGCACTCTGACTATGACATGTGATTCTGGCATTGACCATTACTGACATTGTGTTTGGTTTCTGGTTCACCAGTTCTTCAATTAGCTTCAAAGTTAGTTACATATATTCTTCATATTCTCAGTCTTTGTCATGCCAAAAGACACACACACTTGTTATACACTTATATTTTCCATGCCAAAGACTTGGGGGGAGATAGAGGATTCTTAATCATTACTGATCATTATGTTTGTTCTTATGTTTTTCAGACCGTGTTCATTGTTGAAGTTGCAATAAACCGCCAACTGGATTAACAAAGAGAACTAGTCTTATTTAGTTTCCTTCACCTCTTTTAAATAAGTGCTTCATCTGATGTGCCTGTGTTACGGAGAGATGATGGGAGATGTCGCCCTGTTCTGTGTACATTTATGTTGTGGTTTTCGCCATCTTGTGGAGATGGACTTGTGCAACCCACCACTTCATTCGGTTTTCCAGGGGCGATCCTCTTAAAGTTTTACAATTGATGCATCTCATCCATGTTACATCTTACCCTCGAAACTAACAAGATTCTTCTCTCCACAAAGAAAATGACAACAACAGGATCTCTCGATATGGCATTTTTCTCCACCTAATACAGTTCACCGTTTCCCACACCAACCTGCAGAACTTTCCTGTCCTGCGAGGTCAATACAAAGATCCAGAAGGTCCCTGAACCGGGCTCGGAGGGATTTCCACAAAGAGACCATCGCCAAGCGTAAGCAAGTCTGTTTTGTCCTCCATTTTGTTTCACCGTCGCACCTTATTTTCCATTGCCATTTACCTCACTATAATTGCCTTGGGATTCACCTGTTTTTTCTCTTTTACATTACCTTTGGCTCAGCTCCTTTTATCATCTCCATTCTTTGCAATCCTCATGCTTGATGCCGTCTTTTCTCCGGCAGTTCGTGTTCTTTGTTTTTAATCTTTGTGTTTTCATTTCCTCGCACAGAAAACGAGTTTACAGATCCTGAGCTGAAGAGATGTTGCCGCCATGGCTTACTGAAGAACCTGTTGGATATATCTTGTTCCTTGCGTGCGAGACGCATCACTTCAGGAAGTGAATGTGTCCGTGCTTTTCGAGCATGCTGTGATCTTGCAACTTCCCTCCGCAATCCACGCCGCAATACCTTTTCGTTATTTTCACACACAAAAACAGGTATACATTTTCACGCAAGGCCCACTTATTGTTTTTATTATCTTTGTATCCCTTCATCCTTGTTTCAGGCCTCAGTGAAAGTTCCACGAGGTTTTCTCTTCTTTTTCTTTGTATCCCTTCATCCTTGTTTCAGGCCTCAGTGAAAGTTCCACGAGGTTTTCTCTTCTTTTTCTTTGTATCCCTTCATCCTTGGTTCAGGCCTCAGTGAAAGTTCCACCAGTTTTTTCTCTTCTTTTTCTTTGTATCTCTTCATCCTTGGTTCAGGCCTCGGTGAAAGTTCCACCAGTTTTCCTCTTCTTTTTCTTTGTATCCCTTCATCCTTGGTTCAGGCCTCGGTGAAAGTTCCACCAGTTTTCCTCCTCTTTTTCTTTGTATCTCTTCATCCTTGGTTCAGACCTCGGTGAAAGTTCCACGAGGTTTTCTCTTCTTTTTCTTTGTATCCCTTCATCCTTGGTTCAGGCCTCGGTGAAAGTTCCACCAGTTTTCCTCTTCTTTTTCTTTGTATCTCTTCATCCTTGTTTCAGGCCTCGGTGAAAGTTCCACGAGGTTTTCTCTTCTTTTTCTTTGTATCCCTTCATCCTTGGTTCAGGCCTCAGTGAAAGTTCCACGAGGTTTTCTCTTCTTTTTCTTTGTATCCCTTCATCCTTGGTTCAGGCCTCTGTGAAAGTTCCACGAGGTTTTCTCTTCTTTTTCTTTGTATCCCTTCATCCTTGGTTCAGGCCTCGGTGAAAGTTCCACCAGTTTTCCTCTTCTTTTTCTTTGTATCACTTCATCCTTGGTTCAGGCCTCGGTGAAAGTTCCACCAGTTTTCCTCTTCTTTTTCTTTGTATCCCTTCATCCTTGTTTCAGGCCTCGGTGAAAGTTCCACGAGGTTTTCTCTTCTTTTTCTTTGTATCCCTTCATCCTTGGTTCAGGCCTCGGTGAAAGTTCCACCAGTTTTCCTCTTCTTTTTCTTTGTATCTCTTCATCCTTGTTTCAGGCCTCGGTGAAAGTTCCACGAGGTTTTCTCTTCTTTTTCTTTGTATCCCTTCATCCTTGGTTCAGGCCTCAGTGAAAGTTCCACGAGGTTTTCTCTTCTTTTTCTTTGTATCCCTTCATCCTTGGTTCAGGCCTCGGTGAAAGTTCCACGAGGTTTTCTCTTCTTTTTCTTTGTATCCCTTCATCCTTGGTTCAGGCCTCGGTGAAAGTTCCACCAGTTTTCCTCTTCTTTTTCTTTGTATCCCTTCATCCTTGGTTCAGGCCTCGGTGAAAGTTCCACCAGTTTTCCTCCTCTTTTTCTTTGTATCCCTTCATCCTTGGTTCAGGCCTCGGTGAAAGTTCCACGAGGTTTTCTCTTCTTTTTCTTTGTATCCCTTCATCCTTGGTTCAGGCCTCGGTGAAAGTTCCACCAGTTTTCCTCCTCTTTTTCTTTGCATCCCTTCATCCTTGGTTCAGGCCTCGGTGAAAGTTCCACGAGGTTTTCTCTTCTTTTTCTTTGTATCCCTTCATCCTTGGTTCAGGCCTCGGTGAAAGTTCCACCAGTTTTCCTCCTCTTTTTCTTTGTATCCCTTCATCCTTGGTTCAGGCCTCGGTGAAAGTTCCACCAGTTTTCCTCCTCTTTTTCTTTGTATCCCTTCATCCTTGGTTCAGGCCTCGGTGAAAGTTCCACGAGGTTTTCTCTTCTTTTTCTTTGTATCCCTTCATCCTTGGTTCAGGCCTCGGTGAAAGTTCCACCAGTTTTCCTCCTCTTTTTCTTTGTATCCCTTCATCCTTGTTTCAGGCCTCGGTGAAAGTTCCACCAGTTTTCCTCCTCTTTTTCTTTGTATCCCTTCATCCTTGGTTCAGGCCTCGGTGAAAGTTCCACCAGTTTTCCTCCTCTTTTTCTTTGTATCTCTTCATCCTTGTTTCAGGCCTCGGTGAAAGTTCCACCAGTTTTCCTCTTCTTTTTCTTTGTAGCCCTTCATCCTTGTTTCAGGACTTGGTGAAAGTTCCACCAGTTTTTCCTCTTCTTTTTCTTTGTATCTCTTCATCCTTGTTTCAGGACTTGGTGAAAGTTCCACCAGTTTTTCTTCCTCTTCTTTTTCTTTGTATCCCTTCATCCTTGTTACAGGACTTGGTGAAAGTTCCACCAGTTTTCCTCTTCTTTTTGTTTGTATCTCTTCATCCTTGTTACAGGACTTGGTGAAAGTTCCACCAGTTTTTCCTCTTCTTTTTCTTTGTATCCCTTCATCCTTGTTTCAGGACTTGGTGAAAGTTCCACCAGTTTTTCCTCTTCTTTTTCTTTGTATCCCTTCATCCTTGGTTCAGGCCTCGGTGAAAGTTCCACCAGTTTTTCTCTTCTTTTTCTTTGTATCTCTTCATCCTTGTTTCAGGCTTCGGTGAAAGTTCCACGAGGTTTTCTCTTCTTTTTCTTTGTATCCCTTCATCCTTGGTTCAGGCCTCGGTGAAAGTTCCACCAGTTTTCCTCTTCTTTTTCTTTGTATCCCTTCATCCTTGGTTCAGACCTCGGTGAAAGTTCCACCAGTTTTTCTCTTCTTTTTCTTTGTATCCCTTCATCCTTGGTTCAGGCCTCGGTGAAAGTTCCACCAGTTTTTCTCTTCTTTTTCTTTGTATCCCTTCATCCTTGGTTCAGGCCTCGGTGAAAGTTCCACCAGTTTTCCTCTTCTTTTTCTTTGTATCCCTTCATCCTTGGTTCAGACCTCGGTGAAAGTTCCACCAGTTTTCCTCTTCTTTTTCTTTGTATCCCTTCATCCTTGGTTCAGGCCTCGGTGAAAGTTCCACCAGTTTTTCTCTTCTTTTTCTTTGTATCCCTTCATCCTTGGTTCAGGCCTCGGTGAAAGTTCCACCAGTTTTCCTCTTCTTTTTCTTTGTATCCCTTCATCCTTGGTTCAGGCCTCGGTGAAAGTTCCACCAGTTTTTCTCTTCTTTTTCTTTGTATCCCTTCATCCTTGGTTCAGGCCTCGGTGAAAGTTCCACCAGTTTTTCTCTTCTTTTTCTTTGTATCCCTTCATCCTTGTTTCAGGACTTGGTGAAAGTTCCACCAGTTTTTCCTCTTCTTTTTCTTTGTATCCCTTCATCCTTGGTTCAGACCTCGGTGAAAGTTCCACCAGTTTTTCTCTTCTTTTTCTTTGTATCCCTTCATCCTTGGTTCAGGCCTCGGTGAAAGTTCCACCAGTTTTTCTCTTCTTTTTCTTTGTATCCCTTCATCCTTGGTTCAGGCCTCGGTGAAAGTTCCACCAGTTTTCCTCTTCTTTTTCTTTGTATCCCTTCATCCTTGGTTCAGGCCTCGGTGAAAGTTCCACCAGTTTTTCTCTTCTTTTTCTTTGTATCCCTTCATCCTTGGTTCAGGCCTCGGTGAAAGTTCCACCAGTTTTCCTCTTCGTTTTCTTTGTATCCCTTCATCCTTGGTTCAGGCCTCGGTGAAAGTTCCACCAGTTTTCCTCTTCTTTTTCTTTGTATCCCTTCATCCTTGGTTCAGACCTCGGTGAAAGTTCCACCAGTTTTTCTCTTCTTTTTCTTTGTATCCCTTCATCCTTGGTTCAGGCCTCGGTGAAAGTTCCACCAGTTTTCCTCTTCTTTTTCTTTGTATCCCTTCATCCTTGGTTCAGGCCTCGGTGAAAGTTCCACCAGTTTTTCTCTTCTTTTTCTTTGTATCCCTTCATCCTTGGTTCAGGCCTCGGTGAAAGTTCCACCAGTTTTCCTCTTCTTTTTCTTTGTATCCCTTCATCCTTGGTTCAGGCCTCGGTGAAAGTTCCACCAGTTTTCCTCTTCTTTTTCTTTGTATCCCTTCATCCTTGGTTCAGGCCTCGGTGAAAGTTCCACCAGTTTTCCTCCTCTTTTTCTTTGTATCCCTTCATCCTTGGTTCAGGCCTCGGTGAAAGTTCCACGAGGTTTTCTCTTCTTTTTCTTTGTATCCCTTCATCCTTGGTTCAGGCCTCGGTGAAAGTTCCACCAGTTTTCCTCCTCTTTTTCTTTGCATCCCTTCATCCTTGGTTCAGGCCTCGGTGAAAGTTCCACGAGGTTTTCTCCTCTTTTTCTTTGTATCCCTTCATCCTTGGTTCAGGCCTCGGTGAAAGTTCCACCAGTTTTCCTCCTCTTTTTCTTTGTATCCCTTCATCCTTGGTTCAGGCCTCGGTGAAAGTTCCACCAGTTTTCCTCCTCTTTTTCTTTGTATCCCTTCATCCTTGGTTCAGGCCTCGGTGAAAGTTCCACGAGGTTTTCTCTTCTTTTTCTTTGTATCCCTTCATCCTTGGTTCAGGCCTCGGTGAAAGTTCCACCAGTTTTCCTCCTCTTTTTCTTTGTATCCCTTCATCCTTGTTTCAGGCCTCGGTGAAAGTTCCACCAGTTTTCCTCCTCTTTTTCTTTGTATCCCTTCATCCTTGGTTCAGGCCTCGGTGAAAGTTCCACCAGTTTTCCTCCTCTTTTTCTTTGTATCTCTTCATCCTTGTTTCAGGCCTCGGTGAAAGTTCCACCAGTTTTCCTCTTCTTTTTCTTTGTAGCCCTTCATCCTTGTTTCAGGACTTGGTGAAAGTTCCACCAGTTTTTCCTCTTCTTTTTCTTTGTATCTCTTCATCCTTGTTTCAGGACTTGGTGAAAGTTCCACCAGTTTTTCTTCCTCTTCTTTTTCTTTGTATCCCTTCATCCTTGTTACAGGACTTGGTGAAAGTTCCACCAGTTTTCCTCTTCTTTTTGTTTGTATCTCTTCATCCTTGTTACAGGACTTGGTGAAAGTTCCACCAGTTTTTCCTCTTCTTTTTCTTTGTATCCCTTCATCCTTGTTTCAGGACTTGGTGAAAGTTCCACCAGTTTTTCCTCTTCTTTTTCTTTGTATCTCTTCATCCTTGTTTCAGGCCTCGGTGAAAGTTCCACGAGGTTTTCTCTTCTTTTTCTTTGTATCCCTTCATCCTTGGTTCAGGCCTCGGTGAAAGTTCCACCAGTTTTCCTCTTCTTTTTCTTTGTATCCCTTCATCCTTGGTTCAGACCTCGGTGAAAGTTCCACCAGTTTTTCTCTTCTTTTTCTTTGTATCCCTTCATCCTTGGTTCAGGCCTCGGTGAAAGTTCCACCAGTTTTTCTCTTCTTTTTCTTTGTATCCCTTCATCCTTGGTTCAGGCCTCGGTGAAAGTTCCACGAGGTTTTCTCTTCTTTTTCTTTGTATCCCTTCATCCTTGGTTCAGGCCTCGGTGAAAGTTCCACCAGTTTTCCTCTTCTTTTTCTTTGTATCCCTTCATCCTTGGTTCAGACCTCGGTGAAAGTTCCACCAGTTTTTCTCTTCTTTTTCTTTGTATCCCTTCATCCTTGGTTCAGGCCTCGGTGAAAGTTCCACCAGTTTTTCTCTTCTTTTTCTTTGTATCCCTTCATCCTTGGTTCAGGCCTCGGTGAAAGTTCCACCAGTTTTCCTCTTCTTTTTCTTTGTATCCCTTCATCCTTGGTTCAGGCCTCGGTGAAAGTTCCACCAGTTTTTCTCTTCTTTTTCTTTGTATCCCTTCATCCTTGGTTCAGGCCTCGGTGAAAGTTCCACCAGTTTTCCTCTTCGTTTTCTTTGTATCCCTTCATCCTTGGTTCAGGCCTCGGTGAAAGTTCCACCAGTTTTCCTCTTCTTTTTCTTTGTATCCCTTCATCCTTGGTTCAGACCTCGGTGAAAGTTCCACCAGTTTTTCTCTTCTTTTTCTTTGTATCCCTTCATCCTTGGTTCAGGCCTCGGTGAAAGTTCCACCAGTTTTCCTCTTCTTTTTCTTTGTATCCCTTCATCCTTGGTTCAGGCCTCGGTGAAAGTTCCACCAGTTTTTCTCTTCTTTTTCTTTGTAGCCCTTCATCCTTGGTTCAGGCCTCGGTGAAAGTTCCACCAGTTTTTCTTCCTCTGCTTTTTCTTTGTAGCCCTTCATCCTTGGTTCAGGCCTCGGTGAAAGTTCCACGAGGTTTTCTCTTCTTTTTCTTTGTATCCCTTCATCCTTGTTTCAGGCCTCGGTGAAAGTTCCACCAGTTTTCCTCTTCTTTTTCTTTGTAGCCCTTCATCCTTGTTTCAGGCCTCGGTGAAAGTTCCACCAGTTTTCCTCTTCTTTTTCTTTGTATCCCTTCATCCTTGTTTCAGGACTTGGTGAAAGTTCCACCAGTTTTTTCTCTTCTTTTTCTTTTTATCCCTTCATCCTTGTTTCAGGCCTCGGTGAAAGTTCCACCAGTTTTCCTCTTCTTTTTCTTTGTAGCCCTTCATCTTTGGTTCAGGCCTCGGTGAAAGTTCCACCAGTTTTCCTCTTCTTTTTCTTTGTAGCCCTTCATCCTTGTTTCAGGACTTGGTGAAAGTTCCACCAGTTTTCCTCTTCTTTTTCTTTGTATCCCTTCATCCTTGGTTCAGGCCTCGGTGAAAGTTCCACCAGTTTTCCTCTTCTTTTTCTTTGTATCTCTTCATCCTTGTTTCAGGACGAGGTGAAAGTTCCACCAGTTTTTCCTCTTCTTTTTCTTTGTATCTCTTCATCCTTGTTTCAGGACTCGGTGAAAGTTCCACCAGTTTTTTCTCTTCTTTTTGTTTGTATCCCTTCATCCTTGTTTCAGGCCTCGGTGAAAGTTCCACCAGTTTTCCTCTTCTTTTTCTCTGTATCCCTTCATCCTTGTTTCAGGCCTCGGTGAAAGTTCCACCAGTTTTCCTCTTCTTTTTGTTTGTAACTCTTCATCCTTGTTTCAGGACTTGGTGAAAGTTCCACCAGTTTTTCCTCTTCTTTTTCTTTGTATCTCTTCATCCTTGTTTCAGGACTTGGTGAAAGTTCCACCAGTTTTTCTTCCTCTTCTTTTTCTTTGTATCTCTTCATCCTTGTTACAGGACTTGGTGAAAGTTCCACCAGTTTTCCTCTTCTTTTTGTTTGTAACTCTTCATCCTTGTTTCAGGACTTGGTGAAAGTTCCACCAGTTTTTCCTCTTCTTTTTCTTTGTATCTCTTCATCCTTGTTTCAGGACTTGGTGAAAGTTCCACCAGTTTTTCTTCCTCTTCTTTTTCTTTGTATCTCTTCATCCTTGTTACAGGACTTGGTGAAAGTTCCACCAGTTTTTCCTCTTCTTTATCTTTGTATCTCTTCATCCTTGTTTCAGGCCTCGGTGAAAGTTCCACGAGGTTTTCTCTTCTTTTTCTTTGTATCCCTTCATCCTTGTTTCAGGACGAGGTGAAAGTTCCACCAGTTTTTTCTCTTCTTTTTCTCTGTATCCCTTCATCCTTGGTTCAGGCCTCGGTGAAAGTTCCACCAGTTTTTCTCTTCTTTTTCTTTGTATCTCTTCATCCTTGTTTCAGGCCTCGGTGAAAGTTCCACGAGGTTTTCTCTTCTTTTTCTTTGTATCCCTTCATCCTTGGTTCAGGCCTCGGTGAAAGTTCCACCAGTTTTCCTCCTCTTTTTCTTTCTATCCCTTCATCCTTGGTTCAGGCCTCGGTGAAAGTTCCACCAGTTTTTCTCTTCTTTTTCTTTGTATCCCTTCATCCTTGTTTCAGGCCTCGGTGAAAGTTCCACGAGGTTTTCTCTTCTTTTTCTTTGTATCCCTTCATCCTTGGTTCAGGCCTCGGTGAAAGTTCCACCAGTTTTTCTCTTCTTTTTCTTTGTATCCCTTCATCCTTGGTTCAGGCCTCGGTGAAAGTTCCACCAGTTTTCCTCCACTTTTTCTTTGTATCCCTTCATCCTTGGTTCAGGCCTCGGTGAAAGTTCCACGAGGTTTTCTCTTCTTTTTCTTTGTATCCCTTCATCCTTGGTTCAGGCCTCGGTGAAAGTTCCACCAGTTTTCCTCCTCTTTTTCTTTGTATCCCTTCATCCTTGGTTCAGACCTCGGTGAAAGTTCCACCAGTTTTCCTCCTCTTTTTCTTTGTATCCCTTCATCCTTGTTTCAGGCCTTGGTGAAAGTTCCACCAGTTTTCCTCTTCTTTTTCTCTGTATCCCTTCATCCTAGTTTCAGGACTTGGTGAAAGTTCCACCAGTTTTTCTTCCTCTTCTTTTTGTTTGTATCCCTTCATCCTTGTTTCAGGACGAGGTGAAAGTTCCACCAGTTTTTTCTCTTCTTTTTCTTTGTATCCCTTCATCCTTGTTTCAGGCCTCGGTGAAAGTTCCACCAGTTTTCCTCTTCTTTTTCTCTGTATCCCTTCATCCTTGTTTCAGGCCTCGGTGAAAGTTCCACCAGTTTTCCTCTTCTTTTTCTCTGTATCCCTTCATCCTTGTTTCAGGCCTTGGTGAAAGTTCCACCAGTTTTCCTCTTCTTTTTGTTTGTAACTCTTCATCCTTGTTTCAGGACGAGGTGAAAGTTCCACCAGTTTTTCCTCTTCTTTTTCTTTGTATCTCTTCATCCTTGTTTCAGGACGAGGTGAAAGTTCCACCAGTTTTTCCTCTTCTTTTTCTTTGCATCTCTTCATCCTTGTTTCAGGCCTCGGTGAAAGTTCCACCAGTTTTCCTCTTCTTTTTCTTTGTATCTCTTCATCCTTGTTTCAGGACGAGGTGAAAGTTCCACCAGTTTTCCTCTTCTTTTTCTTTGTATCTCTTCATCCTTGTTTCAGGACGAGGTGAAAGTTCCACCAGTTTTTCCTCTTCTTTTTCTTTGTAGCCCTTTATCCTTGTTTCAGGACTTGGTGAAAGTTCCACCAGTTTTTCTTCCTCTTCTTTTTCTTTGTATCCCTTCATCCTTGTTTCAGGACGAGGTGAAAGTTCCACCAGTTTTTTCTCTTCTTTATCTTTGTATCTCTTCATCCTTGTTACAGGACGAGGTGAAAGTTCCACCAGTTTTTCCTCTTCTTTTTCTTTGTATCTCTTCATCCTTGGTTCAGGACGAGGTGAAAGTTCCACCAGTTTTCCTCTTCTTTTTCTTTGTATCCCTTCATCCTTGTTTCAGGATGAGGTGAAAGTTCCACCAGTTTTCCTCTTCTTTTTCTTTGTATCCCTTCATCCTTGTTTCAGGACGAGGTGAAAGTTCCACCAGTTTTCCTCTTCTTTTTCTTTGTATCCCTTCATCCTTGTTTCAGGACGAGGTGAAAGTTCCACCAGTTTTTCTCTTCTTTATCTTTGTATCTCTTCATCCTTGTTTCAGGACGAGGTGAAAGTTCCACCAGTTTTTCTCTTTATCTTTGTATCTCTTCATCCTTGTTTCAGGACGAGGTGAAAGTTCCACCAGTTTTTCCTCTTCTTTTTCTTTGTATCTCTTCATCCTTGTTACAGGACGAGATGAAAGTTCCACCAGTTTTCCTCTTCTTTTTCTTTGTATCTCTTCATCCTTGTTTCAGGACGAGGTGAAAGTTCCACCAGTTTTTCCTCTTCTTTTTCTTTGTATCTCTTCATCCTTGTTTCAGGATGAGGCGAAATTTCCACCAGTTTTTCCTCTTCTTTTTCTTTGTATCTCTTCATCCTTGTTTCAGGATGAGGTGAAAGTTCCACCAGTTTTCCTCTTCTTTTTCTTTGTATCTCTTCATCCTTGTTTCAGGACGAGGTGAAAGTTCCACCAGTTTTTCCTCTTCTTTATCTTTGTATCTCTTCATCCTTGTTTCAGGACGAGGTGAAAGTTCCACCAGTTTTGCTCTTCTTTTTCTTTGTATCTCTTCATCCTTGTTTCAGGCCTCGGTGAAAGTTCCACGAGGTTTTCTCTTCTTTTTCTTTGTATCCCTTCATCCTTGGTTCAGGCCTCGGTGAAAGTTCCACCAGTTTTCCTCTTCTTTTTCTTTGTATCCCTTCATCCTTGGTTCAGACCTCGGTGAAAGTTCCACCAGTTTTTCTCTTCTTTTTCTTTGTATCCCTTCATCCTTGGTTCAGGCCTCGGTGAAAGTTCCACCAGTTTTTCTCTTCTTTTTCTTTGTATCCCTTCATCCTTGGTTCAGGCCTCGGTGAAAGTTCCACCAGTTTTCCTCTTCTTTTTCTTTGTATCCCTTCATCCTTGGTTCAGGCCTCGGTGAAAGTTCCACCAGTTTTTCTCTTCTTTTTCTTTGTATCCCTTCATCCTTGGTTCAGGCCTCGGTGAAAGTTCCACCAGTTTTCCTCTTCGTTTTCTTTGTATCCCTTCATCCTTGGTTCAGACCTCGGTGAAAGTTCCACCAGTTTTTCTCTTCTTTTTCTTTGTATCCCTTCATCCTTGGTTCAGGCCTCGGTGAAAGTTCCACCAGTTTTCCTCTTCTTTTTCTTTGTATCCCTTCATCCTTGGTTCAGACCTCGGTGAAAGTTCCACCAGTTTTTCTCTTCTTTTTCTTTGTATCCCTTCATCCTTGGTTCAGGCCTCGGTGAAAGTTCCACCAGTTTTCCTCTTCTTTTTCTTTGTATCCCTTCATCCTTGGTTCAGGCCTCGGTGAAAGTTCCACCAGTTTTTCTCTTCTTTTTCTTTGTAGCCCTTCATCCTTGGTTCAGGCCTCGGTGAAAGTTCCACCAGTTTTTCTTCCTCTGCTTTTTCTTTGTAGCCCTTCATCCTTGGTTCAGGCCTCGGTGAAAGTTCCACGAGGTTTTCTCTTCTTTTTCTTTGTATCCCTTCATCCTTGTTTCAGGCCTCGGTGAAAGTTCCACCAGTTTTCCTCTTCTTTTTCTTTGTAGCCCTTCATCCTTGTTTCAGGCCTCGGTGAAAGTTCCACCAGTTTTCCTCTTCTTTTTCTTTGTATCCCTTCATCCTTGTTTCAGGACTTGGTGAAAGTTCCACCAGTTTTTTCTCTTCTTTTTCTTTTTATCCCTTCATCCTTGTTTCAGGCCTCGGTGAAAGTTCCACCAGTTTTCCTCTTCTTTTTCTTTGTAGCCCTTCATCTTTGGTTCAGGCCTCGGTGAAAGTTCCACCAGTTTTCCTCTTCTTTTTCTTTGTAGCCCTTCATCCTTGTTTCAGGACTTGGTGAAAGTTCCACCAGTTTTCCTCTTCTTTTTCTTTGTATCCCTTCATCCTTGGTTCAGGCCTCGGTGAAAGTTCCACCAGTTTTCCTCTTCTTTTTCTTTGTATCTCTTCATCCTTGTTTCAGGACGAGGTGAAAGTTCCACCAGTTTTTCCTCTTCTTTTTCTTTGTATCTCTTCATCCTTGTTTCAGGACTCGGTGAAAGTTCCACCAGTTTTTTCTCTTCTTTTTGTTTGTATCCCTTCATCCTTGTTTCAGGCCTCGGTGAAAGTTCCACCAGTTTTTCCTCTTCTTTTTCTTTGTATCTCTTCATCCTTGTTTCAGGACTTGGTGAAAGTTCCACCAGTTTTTCTTCCTCTTCTTTTTCTTTGTATCTCTTCATCCTTGTTTCAGGACTTGGTGAAAGTTCCACCAGTTTTTCTTCCTCTTCTTTTTCTTTGTATCCCTTCATCCTTGTTACAGGACTTGGTGAAAGTTCCACCAGTTTTCCTCTTCTTTTTGTTTGTAACTCTTCATCCTTGTTTCAGGACTTGGTGAAAGTTCCACCAGTTTTTCCTCTTCTTTTTCTTTGTATCTCTTCATCCTTGTTTCAGGACTTGGTGAAAGTTCCACCAGTTTTTCTTCCTCTTCTTTTTCTTTGTATCTCTTCATCCTTGTTACAGGACTTGGTGAAAGTTCCACCAGTTTTTCCTCTTCTTTATCTTTGTATCTCTTCATCCTTGTTTCAGGCCTCGGTGAAAGTTCCACGAGGTTTTCTCTTCTTTTTCTTTGTATCCCTTCATCCTTGTTTCAGGACGAGGTGAAAGTTCCACCAGTTTTTTCTCTTCTTTTTCTCTGTATCCCTTCATCCTTGGTTCAGGCCTCGGTGAAAGTTCCACCAGTTTTTCTCTTCTTTTTCTTTGTATCTCTTCATCCTTGTTTCAGGCCTCGGTGAAAGTTCCACGAGGTTTTCTCTTCTTTTTCTTTGTATCCCTTCATCCTTGGTTCAGGCCTCGGTGAAAGTTCCACCAGTTTTCCTCCTCTTTTTCTTTCTATCCCTTCATCCTTGGTTCAGGCCTCGGTGAAAGTTCCACCAGTTTTTCTCTTCTTTTTCTTTGTATCCCTTCATCCTTGTTTCAGGCCTCGGTGAAAGTTCCACGAGGTTTTCTCTTCTTTTTCTTTGTATCCCTTCATCCTTGGTTCAGGCCTCGGTGAAAGTTCCACCAGTTTTTCTCTTCTTTTTCTTTGTATCCCTTCATCCTTGGTTCAGGCCTCGGTGAAAGTTCCACCAGTTTTCCTCCACTTTTTCTTTGTATCCCTTCATCCTTGGTTCAGGCCTCGGTGAAAGTTCCACGAGGTTTTCTCTTCTTTTTCTTTGTATCCCTTCATCCTTGGTTCAGGCCTCGGTGAAAGTTCCACCAGTTTTCCTCCTCTTTTTCTTTGTATCCCTTCATCCTTGGTTCAGACCTCGGTGAAAGTTCCACCAGTTTTCCTCCTCTTTTTCTTTGTATCCCTTCATCCTTGTTTCAGGCCTTGGTGAAAGTTCCACCAGTTTTCCTCTTCTTTTTCTCTGTATCCCTTCATCCTAGTTTCAGGACTTGGTGAAAGTTCCACCAGTTTTTCTTCCTCTTCTTTTTGTTTGTATCCCTTCATCCTTGTTTCAGGACGAGGTGAAAGTTCCACCAGTTTTTTCTCTTCTTTTTCTTTGTATCCCTTCATCCTTGTTTCAGGCCTCGGTGAAAGTTCCACCAGTTTTCCTCTTCTTTTTCTCTGTATCCCTTCATCCTTGTTTCAGGCCTCGGTGAAAGTTCCACCAGTTTTCCTCTTCTTTTTCTCTGTATCCCTTCATCCTTGTTTCAGGCCTCGGTGAAAGTTCCACCAGTTTTCCTCTTCTTTTTGTTTGTAACTCTTCATCCTTGTTTCAGGACGAGGTGAAAGTTCCACCAGTTTTTCCTCTTCTTTTTCTTTGTATCTCTTCATCCTTGTTTCAGGACGAGGTGAAAGTTCCACCAGTTTTTCCTCTTCTTTTTCTTTGCATCTCTTCATCCTTGTTTCAGGCCTCAGTGAAAGTTCCACCAGTTTTCCTCTTCTTTTTCTTTGTATCTCTTCATCCTTGTTTCAGGACGAGGTGAAAGTTCCACCAGTTTTCCTCTTCTTTTTCTTTGTATCTCTTCATCCTTGTTTCAGGACGAGGTGAAAGTTCCACCAGTTTTTCCTCTTCTTTTTCTTTGTAGCCCTTTATCCTTGTTTCAGGACTTGGTGAAAGTTCCACCAGTTTTTCTTCCTCTTCTTTTTCTTTGTATCCCTTCATCCTTGTTTCAGGACGAGGTGAAAGTTCCACCAGTTTTTTCTCTTCTTTATCTTTGTATCTCTTCATCCTTGTTACAGGACGAGGTGAAAGTTCCACCAGTTTTTCCTCTTCTTTTTCTTTGTATCTCTTCATCCTTGGTTCAGGACGAGGTGAAAGTTCCACCAGTTTTCCTCTTCTTTTTCTTTGTATCCCTTCATCCTTGTTTCAGGATGAGGTGAAAGTTCCACCAGTTTTCCTCTTCTTTTTCTTTGTATCCCTTCATCCTTGTTTCAGGACGAGGTGAAAGTTCCACCAGTTTTCCTCTTCTTTTTCTTTGTATCCCTTCATCCTTGTTTCAGGACGAGGTGAAAGTTCCACCAGTTTTTCTCTTCTTTATCTTTGTATCTCTTCATCCTTGTTTCAGGACGAGGTGAAAGTTCCACCAGTTTTTCTCTTTATCTTTGTATCTCTTCATCCTTGTTTCAGGACGAGGTGAAAGTTCCACCAGTTTTTCCTCTTCTTTTTCTTTGTATCTCTTCATCCTTGTTACAGGACGAGATGAAAGTTCCACCAGTTTTCCTCTTCTTTTTCTTTGTATCTCTTCATCCTTGTTTCAGGACGAGGTGAAAGTTCCACCAGTTTTTCCTCTTCTTTTTCTTTGTATCTCTTCATCCTTGTTTCAGGATGAGGCGAAATTTCCACCAGTTTTTCCTCTTCTTTTTCTTTGTATCTCTTCATCCTTGTTTCAGGATGAGGTGAAAGTTCCACCAGTTTTCCTCTTCTTTTTCTTTGTATCTCTTCATCCTTGTTTCAGGACGAGGTGAAAGTTCCACCAGTTTTTCCTCTTCTTTATCTTTGTATCTCTTCATCCTTGTTTCAGGACGAGGTGAAAGTTCCACCAGTTTTGCTCTTCTTTTTCTTTGTATCTCTTCATCCTTGTTTCAGGACGAGGTGAAAGTTCCACCAGTTTTCCTCTTCTTTTTGTTTGTATCTCTTCATCCTTGTTACAGGACTTGGTGAAAGTTCCACCAGTTTTTCCTCTTCTTTATCTTTGTATCTCTTCATCCTTGTTTCAGGCCTCGGTGAAAGTTCCACGAGGTTTTCTCTTCTTTTTCTTTGTATCCCTTCATCCTTGTTTCAGGACGAGGTGAAAGTTCCACCAGTTTTTTCTCTTCTTTTTCTCTGTATCCCTTCATCCTTGGTTCAGGCCTCGGTGAAAGTTCCACCAGTTTTTCTCTTCTTTTTCTTTGTATCTCTTCATCCTTGTTTCAGGACTTGGTGAAAGTTCCACCAGTTTTTTCTCTTCTTTTTCTTTGTATCCCTTCATCCTTGTTTCAGGCCTCGGTGAAAGTTCCACCAGTTTTCCTCTTCTTTTTCTTTGTAGCCCTTCATCTTTGGTGCAGGCCTCGGTGAAAGTTCCACCAGTTTTCCTCTTCTTTTTCTTTGTATCCCTTCATCCTTGTTTCAGGACTTGGTGAAAGTTCCACCAGTTTTCCTCTTCTTTTTCTTTGTATCCCTTCATCCTTGGTTCAGGCCTCGGTGAAAGTTCCACCAGTTTTCCTCTTCTTTTTCTTTGTATCTCTTCATCCTTGTTTCAGGACGAGGTGAAAGTTCCACCAGTTTTTTCTCTTCTTTTTCTTTGTATCTCTTCATCCTTGTTTCAGGACTCGGTGAAAGTTCCACCAGTTTTCTTCTTCTTTTTCTTTGTATCTCTTCATCCTTGTTTCAGGACGAGGTGAAAGTTCCACCAGTTTTCTTCTTCTTTTTCTTTGTATCTCTTCATCCTTGTTTCAGGACGAGGTGAAAGTTCCACCAGTTTTTCCTCTTCTTTTTCTTTGTATCTCTTCATCCTTGTTTCAGGACTCGGTGAAAGTTCCACCAGTTTTTTCTCTTCTTTTTGTTTGTATCCCTTCATCCTTGTTTCAGGCCTCGGTGAAAGTTCCACCAGTTTTCCTCTTCTTTTTCTCTGTATCCCTTCATCCTTGTTTCAGGCCTCGGTGAAAGTTCCACCAGTTTTCCTCTTCTTTTTGTTTGTATCTCTTCATCCTTGTTTCAGGACTTGGTGAAAGTTCCACCAGTTTTTCTTCCTCTTCTTTTTCTTTGTATCCCTTCATCCTTGTTTCAGGACTTGGTGAAAGTTCCACCAGTTTTTCCTCTTCTTTTTCTTTGTATCTCTTCATCCTTGTTTCAGGACTTGGTGAAAGTTCCACCAGTTTTTCTTCCTCTTCTTTTTCTTTGTATCTCTTCATCCTTGTTTCAGGACGAGGTGAAAGTTCCACCAGTTTTTCCTCTTCTTTTTCTTTGTATCTCTTCATCCTTGTTTCAGGACTTGGTGAAAGTTCCACCAGTTTTTCTTCCTCTTCTTTTTCTTTGTATCTCTTCATCCTTGTTTCAGGACTTGGTGAAAGTTCCACCAGTTTTTCTTCCTCTTCTTTTTCTTTGTATCCCTTCATCCTTGTTTCAGGACTTGGTGAAAGTTCCACCAGTTTTTCCTCTTCTTTTTCTTTGTATCTCTTCATCCTTGTTTCAGGACTTGGTGAAAGTTCCACCAGTTTTTCTTCCTCTTCTTTTTCTTTGTATCTCTTCATCCTTGTTACAGGACTTGGTGAAAGTTCCACCAGTTTTCCTCTTCTTTTTGTTTGTATCTCTTCATCCTTGTTACAGGACTTGGTGAAAGTTCCACCAGTTTTTCCTCTTCTTTATCTTTGTATCTCTTCATCCTTGTTTCAGGCCTCGGTGAAAGTTCCACGAGGTTTTCTCTTCTTTTTCTTTGTATCCCTTCATCCTTGTTTCAGGACGAGGTGAAAGTTCCACCAGTTTTTTCTCTTCTTTTTCTCTGTATCCCTTCATCCTTGGTTCAGGCCTCGGTGAAAGTTCCACCAGTTTTTCTCTTCTTTTTCTTTGTATCTCTTCATCCTTGTTTCAGGCCTCGGTGAAAGTTCCACGAGGTTTTCTCTTCTTTTTCTCTGTATCCCTTCATCCTTGGTTCAGGCCTCGGTGAAAGTTCCACCAGTTTTCCTCCACTTTTTCTTTGTATCCCTTCATCCTTGGTTCAGGCCTCGGTGAAAGTTCCACGAGGTTTTCTCTTCATTTTCTTTGTATCCCTTCATCCTTGGTTCAGGCCTCGGTGAAAGTTCCACCAGTTTTCCTCCTCTTTTTCTTTGTATCCCTTCATCCTTCGTTCAGGCCTCGGTGAAAGTTCCACCAGTTTTCCTCCTCTTTTTCTTTGTATCCCTTCATCCTTGTTTCAGGCCTCGGTGAAAGTTCCACCAGTTTTCCTCTTCTTTTTCTCTGTATCCCTTCATCCTAGTTTCAGGACTTGGTGAAAGTTCCACCAGTTTTTCTTCCTCTTCTTTTTGTTTGTATCCCTTCATCCTTGTTTCAGGACGAGGTGAAAGTTCCACCAGTTTTTTCTCTTCTTTTTCTTTGTATCCCTTCATCCTTGTTTCAGGCCTCGGTGAAAGTTCCACCAGTTTTCCTCTTCTTTTTCTCTGTATCCCTTCATCCTTGTTTCAGGCCTCGGTGAAAGTTCCACCAGTTTTCCTCTTCTTTTTCTCTGTATCCCTTCATCCTTGTTTCAGGCCTCGGTGAAAGTTCCACCAGTTTTCCTCTTCTTTTTGTTTGTAACTCTTCATCCTTGTTTGAGGACGAGGTGAAAGTTCCACGAGTTTTTCCTCTTCTTTTTCTTTGTATCTCTTCATCCTTGTTTCAGGACGAGGTGAAAGTTCCACCAGTTTTTCCTCTTCTTTTTCTTTGCATCTCTTCATCCTTGTTTCAGGCCTCGGTGAAAGTTCCACCAGTTTTCCTCTTCTTTTTCTTTGTATCTCTTCATCGTTGTTTCAGGACGAGGTGAAAGTTCCACCAGTTTTCCTCTTCTTTTTCTTTGTATCTCTTCATCCTTGTTTCAGGACGAGGTGAAAGTTCCACCAGTTTTTCCTCTTCTTTTTCTTTGTAGCCCTTTATCCTTGTTTCAGGACTTGGTGAAAGTTCCACCAGTTTTTCTTCCTCTTCTTTTTCTTTGTATCCCTTCATCCTTGTTTCAGGACGAGGTGAAATTTCCACCAGTTTTTTCTCTTCTTTATTTTTGTATCTCTTCATCCTTGTTACAGGACGAGGTGAAAGTTCCACCAGTTTTTCCTCTTCTTTTTCTTTGTATCTCTTCATCCTTGTTTCAGGACGAGGTGAAAGTTCCACCAGTTTTTCCTCTTCTTTTTCTTTGTATCTCTTCATCCTTGGTTCAGGACGAGGTGAAAGTTCCACCAGTTTTCCTCTTCTTTTTCTTTGTATCCATTCAACCTTGTTTCAGGACGAGGTGAAAGTTCCACCAGTTTTCCTCTTCTTTTTCTTTGTATCCCTTCATCCTTGTTTCAGGACGAGGTGAAAGTTCCACCAGTTTTCCTCTTCTTTTTCTTTGTATCCCTTCATCCTTGTTTCAGGACGAGGTGAAAGTTCCACCAGTTTTTCTCTTCTTTTTCTTTGTATCTCTTCATCCTTGTTTCAGGACGAGGTGAAAGTTCCACCAGTTTTTCTCTTTATCTTTGTATCTCTTCATCCTTGTTTCAGGACAAGGTGAAAGTTCCACCAGTTTTTCCTCTTCTTTTTCTTTGTATCTCTTCATCCTTGTTACAGGACGAGGTGAAAGTTCCACCAGTTTTCCTCTTCTTTTTCTTTGTATCTCTTCATCCTTGTTTCAGGACGAGGTGAAAGTTCCACCAGTTTTTCCTCTTCTTTTTCTTTGTATCTCTTCATCCTTGTTTCAGGATGAGGCGAAATTTCCACCAGTTTTTCCTCTTCTTTTTCTTTGTATCTCTTCATCCTTGTTTCAGGACGAGGTGAAAGTTCCACCAGTTTTCCTCTTCTTTTTCTTTGTATCTCTTCATCCTTGTTTCAGGACGAGGTGAAAGTTCCACCAGTTTTTCCTCTTCTTTATCTTTGTATCCCTTCATCCTTGTTTCAGGACTTGGTGAAAGTTCCACCAGTTTTTCCTCTTCTTTTTCTTTGTATCTCTTCATCCTTGTTTCAGGACGAGGTGAAAGTTCCACCAGTTTTTTCTCTTCTTTATCTTTGTATCTCTTCATCCTTGTTTCAGGACGAGGTGAAAGTTCCACCAGTTTTTCCTCTTCTTTTTCTTTGTATCTCTTCATCCTTGTTTCAGGACGAGGTGAAAGTTCCACCAGTTTTTTCTCTTCTTTATCTTTGTATCTCTTCATCCTTGTTACAGGACGAGGTGAAAGTTCCACCAGTTTTTCCTCTTCTTTTTCTTTGTATCCCTTCATCCTTGTTTCAGGACGAGGTGAAAGTTCCACCAGTTTTTCTTCCTCTTCTTTATCTTTGTATCCCTTCATCCTTGTTTCAGGACGAGGTGAAAGTTCCACCAGTTTTTCTTCCTCTTCTTTATCTTTTTATCCCTTCATCCTAGTTTCAGGACGAGGTGAAAGTTCCACCAGTTTTTCTTCCTCTTCTTTTTCTTTGTATCCCTTCATCCTTGTTTCAGGACGAGGTGAAAGTTCCACCAGTTTTTCTTCCTCTTCTTTATCTTTTTATCCCTTCATCCTAGTTTCAGGACGAGGTGAAAGTTCCACCAGTTTTTCTTCCTCTTCTTTATCTTTGTATCCCTTCATCCTAGTTTCAGGACGAGGTGAAAGTTCCACCAGTTTTTCTTCCTCTTCTTTATCTTTGTATCCCTTCATCCTTGTTTCAGGACGAGGTGAAAGTTCCACCAGTTTTTTCTCTTCTTTATCTTTGTATCTCTTCATCCTTGTTACAGGACGAGGTGAAAGTTCCACCAGTTTTTCCTCTTCTTTTTCTTTGTATCCCTTCATCCTTGTTTCAGGACGAGGTGAAAGTTCCACCAGTTTTTCTTCCTCTTCTTTATCTTTTTATCCCTTCATCCTTGTTTCAGGACGAGGTGAAAGTTCCACCAGTTTTTCCTCTTCTTTATCTTTGTATCCCTTCATCCTTGTTTCAGGACGAGGTGAAAGTTCCACCAGTTTTTCTTCCTCTTCTTTTTCTCTGTATCCCTTCATCCTTGTTTCAGGACGAGGTGAAAGTTCCACCAGTTTTTCTTCCTCTTCTTTATCTTTGTATCCCTTCATCCTAGTTTCAGGACGAGGTGAAAGTTCCACCAGTTTTTTCTCTTCTTTATCTTTGTATCCCTTCATCCTTGTTTCAGGACGAGGTGAAAGTTCCACCAGTTTTTCTTCCTCTTCTTTATCTTTGTATCCCTTCATCCTAGTTTCAGGACGAGGTGAAAGTTCCACCAGTTTTTTCTCTTCTTTATCTTTGTATCCCTTCATCCTTGTTTCAGGACGAGGTGAAACTTCCACCAGTTTTCCTCTTCTTTTTCTTTGTAGCCCTTCATATTTATAGCCTCTCAGCCTTGTTTCAGGCTAATATCAATAATTTTTTTTAATCTTTATATTTTTATGACTCCGCCTCCGAAGGTGGCCGGTGACATTGTTTTCGGGTTGTCCGTCCGTCCCTCCGTACGAGCTAAACCTTATTTTTCTCAGCAACCACATGTTCAATTGAGACGAAACTTTCAGGGTACGAGTGACACCCATGCAGAATGTTTTTATGATAACTGGAATAGAAGACCCGTCGCTTCGCTGGCGGAAATACCAGTCTTTGCTGCGATGGTTAATTTATGGGGGAAGAATAAAAAATATTCCTGGGAGATCCTGCTCTCCGTGCAGGGATAATCTACGTCACGTGTTGGCATTTGCAGTTTTCACACGCGTGTCCATGTACCCAGAAATATATATATATATATATATATATGTATATTTGTGTCACAAACACTCCCGGGAGTTACCTGAATCCACCGTAGTCGAATTTATTAAAATCCGTTCTCAAGTTATAACACGACAAACAAACAGACAGACACGGCTCCTTTTATAATATGGATTGTGACGTCCTCGGTCACGTGGTACGGCAGCCATCTTGGATTAAACGCAAATAATAACAAGAATTATCTCTCGGAAACCGCTGAATAGAAATATTTTAAACTTGGTACATTGTCAAGTACTCCCAATGGGGAACAAAAGCATGAAAATGATATCATAGGTGAAGTGGTATACCAGCCAAAAATGTTTTAATCGAATTTCTTATCCTAAAAATCTGAAATTGCATGCACATGATCTATGAACAATTTGTATTGAAATATTAAATTTATGACATCATCGGTCACATGGTTTTGCAGCCATATTGGATTTAACCTAAAACATTAAAAATACATTTTCTCCCAAACCACCAAATCAATCGACTCGAAACTTAAATGTGTCATTGACTAGGTATGGCGATTAACCCTTTGAGTACGGATGACGTCCAGTGCCGCAACCCGCGAAAACGTTTTGTGTACGGATGACGTTACTACACGTCATCGACTACACCTATAAATAGATCGTCAGTACGTGGTTGCATTCCCGTAATGCCAAATCAATCCCGTACCGGGGGTATTTTTATCAAAAAAAAATCCCGTACTCAAAGGGTTAAAAGATGATCACAAAAACATCATTGGTCACATGGTGTGGCAGGAAATATTGGATTGCAGGAAAAAATTAAAAAATTATATCTCTGAAACCGCTTACTCTATCGATGAGAAATTTTACAAATATCATCTGACAGCACTGTTGCATATAGTTTGAAAATGATGATGTCATAGGTCATGTGGTTTGGCAGCCATCTTGGATAGAAAAACGAACCTTATCCAATCAACACGAAACTTCACAAACGTGACCCCCTACCCATACATATGCAGAGTACACATTTTTTTCAGGTCATATGTCACGTGGTATGGCAGTCATATTAGCTTGACAGCCGTTTTTTAAAAATCCCTTTTCTGAAACCGCTTCACTGATTGATGTGAAACCTGTCATGACTGATGAAAATGTGATGCTCGAAAACAGCTGAAGGGAATTAAATCCAACTTGTTTATTTTTTGGACAGTAAACTAGGGCATCTACCAGTTGTGGGACTATGCGGAGGCATATTGGCGACACAGTCACATTGCTCTAGTTTCTCTCATTTTTCATTTTATTTGCAACTACTGTGCAAAATTTTTTTTTTGCAGGAATCATGCCATCAAGGGCAGGAGCGAGTCGTCGACCAGCATCTAGGCCTTCAGTTCCTAATGTGGATGAGCTGGGAGTGTTTATCGCCCGCTCCTTCTTCGCAACATCTTGGTTGTGGATGGAGACCGATCTCTCGAGGTTATTCTTCGAGTTTGTTTTACATGCTATTCTGTTTTACATGTCATGCTATTGCTATTTGTTAAGTACAGTAGTCAAGAGAGGAGGGCATAGGACTGGTATCCCAGCAGCTGTAGTTTCAAATCCAATTTGTTGGCTTGTTAGCGTTCCCGTCTGGACCCTTTATAATGTCTGCTGATGTTTTAAACCCAGGTTGAAACTCCATATCCCATATGTGTTGTACACCGCTCCTTTCCTATGCCAGGCGCTGCATGACGTCATTGCCGGGCACCGAAGGGGGCTCCGGTTTTTGTTTTTTTTCACTCCGGCTTCTTCTTTTTTTTTCTCTTTTTTTTGGGGGGTGGGGGGGGGGGGGGTTTGCATGCAAGATCGAGGCTCGTGTAAGAGCTAACATTGATGACCAAAAAAAACAACAAATGGACACATAAAACATATAATAAAGGGAGTGGGAGACGAGATGGAGAGAGAGAAGGAACCACACAAGTACAACAGTAGAGAACGAGGACATCGGGAGATCTGTGGAAGGGGCGAGAGCTTGGGGGGGAGGAGGCATGGGAAGTGGAAGGGGGTGGGTGGGAGAGGTATAAAACACATGGACACTGCTAGGACTTACAGGAAAGAAGTAGGTATGTCAAAAAAGTGGATATGGGGTGAATTAACAGGGGTAGAAAAGATCAAGGTTTTAGATGGGGGAAGAGAAGAGATGTTGGTGAACAGCTATTTTAAAGACCTGGAGGGAGGAGTAGGATTGAAGAGAGTGAGGGAGCTTGTTCCAGTGGTGGAAAAAAAGAGAAATGAAAGAGTGAAGGTGAGTAGAGTGTCTTGATTTTGGCAGTTTCACCAGAAGATGATTGCTGGCAGTTCTTATGTGATCTGCAGGAATATTTGGGGGACAGAGCACAGACAGAGTTGGGAGAGCAAGGCCGGAGAGGAGTCTGTAGAAGACAGATAGATCACCAACCTGCCTGCGATGAGTGAGTGAAAGGCCCTCAGAATCAGCTTCATCGCGGTAGATTCAAATGATTCTGAAAGCTTTGGTTTCTACAGCGTGAAGCTGCGCTAGGTGTGAGGCAGGAGCACCAGCCCAGAGGGGAGAGCAGTATTCCATTGAGCTGCGGATGAAAGCCTTGTATATGGTGAAGAGGTCAGGTGTGCCAAGGAAGGACTTTGCCCGACGAAGGATGCCCAGTCGGCGACTGGCTTTGGAGGCCATCTTGGAAATGTGGTTTTCCCAGGAAAGATCATTGCAGATAGTGAGACCCAAAAGCTTGAGTGTCAGAACTTCTTGGAGAGGATTGTTGAGAAAGTAGATGGGAGGGTTGTCCAGAGTCTTTTCTAAGAGACATAGTAAGAGTGTGAGATTTGTCAGGATTGAAAGACATGTTCCACTTGTTGCACCAGTTTAGTGATTTTGTCCAGGTCTGCAGAGAGTGAAGAGGCTGCTGCCTGCCGATCTGATGGTTGAGATATGGAGCTGCAGAGAGTGGAGTCATCAGCAAAGAGATAGAGAGGATTTTCCAGAGAGTCAGAAACATTGATGAATACCAAAAAACCACAGGGCCCAGAACACTGCCTTGAGGAACTCCAGCCTGAACAGGAAGGGGAGATGAGAGAAATCCATGTTGACTGCGACCAGAAAGGAAGTCTGCAAGCCATGCATGGAGATTTCCATGGATACCATAGGATGAGAGTTTGGTGAGCAGAGCGGGGTGGCAGACCGTATCGAAGGCACGTGATATGTCGAGGGAGACAGCTCTGATTTCCTGTTTGGCATTGAGGACCTCCATCCATTGTTGAGACAGCAGAAGCAGCATGTCCAGAGTAGAGTGACCAGGTCTGAATCCACATTGATGATCCAAGATCAAGAGAAACGATTTAATATCAGAAGCGATGATGGATTACATGACCTTGCTGATGATTGGGAGCAGGCTGATTGGTCTGTAGTTGCAAGGATCTGTTTTAGACCTTTTCTATGTAAAGTGGTAAGCAGAATGTAGATGACCTTGAGGAAAAGAGAGGGTGAAGAGAACAGAGAGAGGGTGTGCAAGAGCTACAGAGAGAGGGTGTGCAAGAGCTACAGAGCAGGATTTTAGGACCCGTGGGCTGATGCCGTCTGGTCCAGTTGCAGAATCAGAGTCGAGGTTTGATAGAAACTTCTCCACCTTGTCAGGAGAGAAGGACACAGAGTCCAGGAGCAGCTGGGTTTAATTGGGTAAGGTGGGTACAGAGAGAGATGGGTTTGGGACACAAGATTTTGAGGCAAACACAGAGTTGAGGCATTACGCTTTTTCACGTGCTGAGTCGGCTGTGTAGCTGTTTGAGGAAAGGGAGGGGATGGAGGGGGAACAAGCACCCAGAAACAGCACACCAGGATTTGGAAGAGGGAGACAGGTTTGAGGGTTCAGTCTTGAGATTAGAGAGATATTGTTTCCTGGCTTGCCTGAGGGTAGACACACATTTGTTCCTGGGTTTGTGAAAGGAACTGAGATTGCCTTCAGTTGGATTAGTCTTCCAAGAGGTAAAGGCAAGTTGTTTCAGGGCCACAGCCTCACCACAAGATTCTGTGTACCATGGATGGGAGGAAGGGTATGACAACTGAAGAGGAGATGGGATAAATCTGTGCATGAGGGAGAGCAGTTTACTTTGGAAAAATTCCCAGGAAGAATTGATGTCAGAGGCAGTAGAGATGGGAGACCAGTCCAGATGATTGATGGCTGCTTGAAGACCGTGGCATTCGGCCAGAGTGAAATGCCAGATTCGTCGACGCTGAGGAGGCTCTCTGAGAATGGCCAGAGAGATGTCCACTTTAACAAGCACATGATCAGAAGAACCGATTGGAGCAGAAGAAGAGCAGCAGACATTTGCAGGGAAGTTAGTCATAACCAAATCTAGAAGAGATGTACCGTTCGTTGACTGAGATCCGGGTCGGGAAATGGACAGATTGTGTCAGTCCCAATGTTTTTGTTTTTTTTGTTTTTTTGTTTTTTTTGTATACTGAATCGAGGCTCGTGAAAGAGCTAACATTAACTTCACAAACAAATCGACCAGACAAACAAAATACACAAAAAGAGGGAGCGGAAGACAAGATGGGGAGAAAAGGGGAAGCACACACACACAACATCCGAGAGCAGGGAGATGTGTGGAAGGGAGAGGGCCCGGGGGGAGGAGGCGTGGGAAGGGGGGGGGGGGGGAGGGAGAAGTATAAAGCACAAGGACACCAAGGACTTCCAGGACAAAAGTTGGTATTTCAAAAAGTGGAATTGGGGTGAAATTAGCGGGGGTAGAAAAGATCAAGGTTTTGGATGGGGGAAGATAAGAGATGGTGGTGAACAGCTGTTTTAAAGACTTGGAGGGTGGAGTGGGATTGAAGAGAGTGAGGGAGTTTGTTCCAGAGGTGGGAGAAAAGAGGAATGAAGGAGTGAAGGTGAGCAGAGAGTCTTGGTTTTGGCAGTTTAACCAAAAGAGGGTTGCAGGCAGATCTTGTGCGACCTGTAGGAATATTTGCGGGACAGAGCCCAGAGAGAGCTGGGGGGGGGGGCAAGGCCAGAGAGGAGTCGGTAGAAGACGGAAAGACCACCAACCTGCCTGCGGTGAGTGAGTGAGAGGCCCTTGGAGTCAGCTTCATCGCGGGAGATTCCAATGATTCTGAATGCTTTGGTTTCAACAGCGTGAAGGCGAGCTAGGTATGAGGCAGGAGCACCAGCCCAGAGGGGAGAGCAGTATTCCATTGAGCTGCGGATGAAAGCCTTGTATGTGGTGAGGAGCTCAGGTGTGCCAAGGAAGGACTTCGCACGACGGAGGATGCCCAGTCGGCGACTGGCTTTGGAGGCCAGATTTGAAATGTGGTTTTTCCAGGAAAGGTCATGGCAGATAGTGAGACCCTAAAGCTTGAGTGACAGAACTTCTTGGAGAGGATTATTCAGAAAGTGGATGGGAGGGTTGTCCAGTCGGTCTTTTCGGAGAGACATCGTAAGAGTGTGAGATTTGTCAGGATTGAAAGACATGTTCCACTTGTTTGCCCAGTCTGTGATTTTGTCAAGGTCTGTAAAGAGTGAGGAGGCTGCAGACTGCCGATCTGAGGGATGAAGAATGGAGCGACAGAGAGTAGAGTCGTCAGCAAAGAGATAGAGAGGATTTTCAAGAGAGTCAGAGAGATCATTGATGAAGACCAGAAAAAGCACAGGGCCCAGAACACTGCCTTGGGGAACTCCAGCCTGAACAGGAAGAGGAGATGAGAGAAACCCATTCAGGGCCACACGTTGACTACGACTAGAGAGGAAGTCCGCCAGCCATGCGTGGAGATTTCCATGGATACCAAAAGAGGAGAGTTTGGTGAGCAGAGCGGGGTGCCAGACCGTATCGAAGGCACGTGATATGTCAAGGGAGACTGCTCTAATTTCCTGTTTGGCATTGAGGACCTCCATCCATTGTTGAGAAAGCAGAAGCAGCATGTCCAGAGTGGAGTGTCCAGGTCTGAAACCAAATTGATTATCAGAGATCAAGCCATTGGAGAAGCGGAAAGCTTTCATATCTGAAGCAATGATGGATTCCATGACTTTGCTGATAATTGGGAGAAGGCTGATTGGTCTGTAGTTGCTGGGATCTGTTTTTGCACCTTTTTTGTGCAAAGCGGTGATGTTGGCAGATTTCCAAGCAGATGGAAGATGACCTTGAGCAAAAGAGAGGGTGAAGAGAACAGAGAGAGGGAGTGAAAGAGCGGAAGAACATGATTTTAGGACCCGTGGGCTGATGCCGTCAGGTCCAGTTGCAGAATCAGAGTCGAGGGTTGACAGAAACTTTTCCACCTTGTCAGGAGGAAAGGACACAGAGTCCAGGAGCAGCTGGGTACGACTGGGTACGGTGGGTACAGAGAGGGATGGGTTTGGGACACAAGATTTAGAGGCAAACACAGAGTTGAGGCATTCAGCTTTTTCACGTGCGGAGTCAGCCGTGTGGCCATTTAAGGTGAGGGAGGGGATGGAGGGGGAACAAACACCAGAAACAGATTTCACCAGATGCCACCAGGATTTGGAAGAGGGAGACAGATAAGAGAGTTCGGTCCTGAGGATGGAGAGATATTGTTTCCTGGCTCTCCTGAGGGTGGACACACACTTGTTTCGGGCTTTGTGAAAGGAAATGAGATTTCCTTCTGTTGGATTTGCTTTCCAGGAGACGAAAGCAAGTTGTTTCTGGGCAACAGCCTCACCACAAGATTCCGTGTACCATGGACGGGAGGAAGGGTATGACAACTGAAGACGAGAAGGGATAAATCTGTGCATGAAAGAGAGCAATTTACTTTGGAAGTCCTTTGCTGAGGCGCCATGGCTGGTGAGAGAGGTATACTCAGCCAGCTGGCATGATGACAGTTGAAGTCACCACATATGAGGAAGAGAGAGTTGGGATGAGTGGATAGAAGTTGTTCCATGTTGTCAGACAGTTAGATGTAAATGGAGTCATCACTGTTTGGTGGACGGTACAACACACAAATGAACAAAAGGTTGGAGCGGAGAGGAAGCCGTATCCAGAAGTACTCCTTGGGGTGTGGGAGAGTGAGAGAGGCGAGTGAGGAAGAGAGTTTTTGATAAAAAAATAGCAACCCCGCCACCAGGACGAGGCTCACGTCCATCATACCGGAGGAGGAAGTAACCAGGAAGAGACATTAAGGAATCAGAGACATCATGAAGGAGGAAAGTTTCTGTTGAGCAGATTAAGTCTGGTTTGTCTGAAGCAACCTGCATTGAGAGATCAATCAGGTTTGAGCAAAGGACCCGGATGTTTGAGGTCCATATCGTTAAGGAAGACGGATGGGGAGCATCGGGTGCAGGACAGTGGAGGGGAGGGGTATGGAAAGATGAGGGAGGAGATGGGGAGGTAGGGAGAGCTGTTGACAGTGTGTGGGAGATTGCAGAAGAGCTTGGAGAAGGGAAAGGATGAGGTGGACAAAAGGTTTGATGGTGATGGGATGAGGCACAATGAGGTGTTGTTTAAGGGGAAGCAGAGTGAAGTCGAAGGTTGGAGGATTTGGAGGTATGAGTTGGAAGGGAGAGGAAGTGGGTGGAGGCAGCTTTGTGGAGGAGTTAAGAGGCAACTTTGAGGAGGAGGACGGGTGAGAGGAGAGAATGGAAGAAAAATGGTGAGGTGGGAGTTTTGAAGGGGTGGGGTGAGGTGGAAAATTTGAGGGGGAGGGGTGAGCAGGGAGATATGAGGGAGAGGGGTGAGGGGGAAATTTGAGGGTGAGGAGTGAGTTGGGAGTTTTGAAGGATTAAAGAAAATCGAACATTTGTTACAGACTGGGTTTCTTGATATACCGGTATTGAAATCAGAGATCTGTTTGAGGAGGGGTGGAATGAGTGTGAGTTTAGAGAATGAAGAAAGAAAGAATTGTACGAGATTGAATTTTTTTTGTGATGGAAAGATTTAATGAGCAAACTGATTGCAGCATTTCAAAACAGGAAGAAAAAAAGGGAGTTGTCGTATACAAATGGATACAACATGGCAGGGGGGAGTTTAAACATTTTAAAAGCGAAACCACCGGTTGAACACGTGGACACGGGCGGGGGAGGGAAGAACACATAGACACGGGTGGGGGACGGAAGAACACATGGACACGGGTGGGGGAGGGAAGAACACATGGACACGGGCGGGGGATGGAAGGACACATGGACACGGGCGGGGGATGGAAGGACACATGGACACGGGCGGGAGAGGGAAGAACACATGGACACGGGTGGGGGAGGGAAGGACACATGGACATGGGCGGGGGAGGGAAGAACACATGGACACGGGCGGGGGATGGAAGGACACATGGACACGGGCGGGGGAGGGAAGAACACATGGACATGGGCGGGAGAGGGAAGAACACATGGACACGGGCGGGGGAGGGAAGGACACATGGACACGGGCGGGGGAGGGAAGGACACATGGACACGGGCGGGGGAGGGAAGAACACATGGACACGGGTGGGGGAGGGAAGAACACATGGACACGGGCGGGAGAGGGAAGAACACATGGACATGGGCGGGGGAGGGAAGAACACATGGACACGGGCGGGGGAGGGAAGAACACATGGACACGGGCGGGGGAGGGAAGAACACATGGACACGGGCGGGGGAGGGAAGAACACATGGACACGGGCGGGGGAGGGAAGAACACATGGACACGGGCGGGGGAGGGAAGAACACATGGACACGGGTGGGGGAGGGAAGAACACATGGACACGGGTGGGGGAGGGAAGAACACATGGACACGGGCGGGGGAGGGAAGAACACGTGGACACAGGCAGGGGAGGGAAGAACACGTGGACACGGGTGGAAAGACCATGAGGAGAGAAGGTAATTATTATTATTATTTTTATTTTTGTATTTAAGACATCAAACAAAGGGTAAGAGGTTAGGGGGGAAATAAGGGGTGAAAAAAAATCCAGAGCGAGATCGAACATGAATAACAAAAGACTATAAGATGCGACTGGGCAGGCCTCGAGGCTAACCAGGCCCCAAACACATACGACCAAACTGACCGACTAATACACAATTGTGCACGAAATGCAAAACACGATCTTACCAGAAACACAGCAGACACATACACAGCAAAACAAAATACTTAACTTTGAGAAAAAAAACAACTTAACTTTGATCGACGTGCATGAGCTCAAACGACACACAACCTCACCCGGGGAACCGGAAACGGAAGATATTTGTTTCAACACAAAAGCCTTAAAATCACTAAAAAACATTTTTCTCCGAAACGGCTAAACCGATAGAGGCAAGACACTAAATGCATGATCGCATACCCATGACGAACAAAAAGTTCTGCAACCATGACATCATAGGTGGCATGGTGTGGCGGCTATGATTTTTTAAAGAATAAAACTTTAAAAAGCCGCTGCTTCAGAACGGCAGAACAGATCGAAGGGAAACTTCAAACATATGTTCCCCATGCGTTGCGTATACTATGCTGTCCTTCAATAATTCATACGTCACATGATTTGGCAGCCATATTGGATTGAACGAAAATCTTTTAAAAACTCTATCTCTTGAACCGCTTCATTGATCAATGTGAAATGTCAAAGTGATGTAGCAGTCGTAAAGTGGAATACGTGTTTAAAATTTCAATATGATTGTTCTTACGGTCTGGCAGCCAGAAGTTGTGATTGTTTGAAGAAGATGCTCTACTATATTATCTTCTCCAGCTATGTGAGTTCTCAATATATCTATGAATTTATGTGCTCTTTGAAGTCAGTGGCCTCCTGTCTATTAATTGCGTTGGTCTATTAATTATGTACTATTGGAATGTACCTTTCGAAAATTTGGAATGCTGAGACCCATTGGACCTTTGAAGAACCTTTAAGACCCCTCAAGAGCCTTAAGGCCACCAAGACCCCAACATACCCTGAAGATTCTTGAATGCCATGAAAAACCAGAGGACTCAAAAAGACCCGAAAGACCCAGAGGACCCAAAAAGACCCAAAAGACTCCGAGGATGCAAAAGACCCCGAGGACAGCCTCATTAAAAATATATATTAAAAATACAATACTGAATCCAGTTTTATAAAGAGGATGTCATGTTTCACACATGTCTGATGAAAGTGGGGCTGTACAAAATAATGAAAAAATGTACAAAAACACCCCACAAAATACACCTCACAAACACGTCGACTGGTGAGGGTCTGCAATGTGATTGTGCACCTACAATGCCTTCGTCCACAGCTTGATGGAATACTGCTCTTCCCTCTGATCTGGCTCAGTTTGATGCCATGGAAATTAAGGTTTTGAAGAACATTCTCGCGAGATCTTGGAGACGGCGGCAGGGATTTTCGAAGCTCCACACGGTCTCCACGTTTTTCGAAGTTAAGTCTGTTCACAATTGTATTTTGTCGAAACTGTATTTATCTTTCGGTGTGTGAAGTTATTGTGTGCAACTTTGGTTGTTTCTCGGTGTTTATCTTTCATAAATTGATCGTCTGTTTGCCGTGTCGTGTCTTGAGGCCTTGTACAGTGTGCACTGTACAACCTTGAGGCTTTGTTTTTCTCTCAGCGGTCCGTCTTTTGTGATCCAATAACTTTCGTTCTCTGTATTCCCAGTCTTTTCACCCATAGCCTACTTCCTTGTGTAAATCTCAACTCAAAAAAAAAAAAAAAAAAAAAAAAAAAAAACATTTTCCTTCTCTGTTATCATTCGTTTATTCATTCTTATTCGTTCGTTCGTTCTTCGACCACGTGTTTCTCCCCCATTTCCCCAGATAGTTTTCACTCATTAACCTTCAATGTTTACACTTTCCCCTCAAGTTATGTATTCCGTCATATTTTATAACACCTTTTTCTTCTTCTTCTTTAAAAGGCTGCTTTCGACTTGCTCACCAAATCAATTCATCCCAAAAAAAATATCCATCTCCTATAGTGCCTTTTTTCTACATTCCCTAAACTCTCCTGCACTCCATCCTCCATCCAGCGTCCTTAAACGTATTTTTAACTCGAAGGTCACAAGCAACTCATTTTGCAATAAATGTTCGTTTCCCATAAATCGTACACTTTCAAAAATCCAATCTCACCCCTCCCCTCCAAATCTTCCCCATAACCCCTCCCCTCCAAATCTTCCCCATCACCCCTCCCCTCCAAATCTTCCCCATCACCCATCCCTTTCAAATCTCCCCCCTTGCCCCCTCCCTCCTAAACGACCCCCTCACCCCTCCCCGCCAAGACGCCCCCTCGCCCCTCCCCTCCTAGACTCCTGCCTCACCCCTCCCCTCCAAATCTCCCCCATATCCCATCCCTTTCAAATCCCTCCCCTTGCCCCTTCCCTCCCAAACTTCCCCCTCACCCCTCCCCTTCAAATCTCCCCACCCTCATTGCTTCTCAATTTCCCCCCTCTCACTCCCCCTCCTCAAAGCGTCCTCCCCGCTTCTTCCCCCTTCAAACTCTCACCTCCATCTCCCCCAACCTTCTGCCTCGCTCTTCCCCCTCCTCAAATAACACCTCATTGTGGCTCACCCAATCACCATCAAACCTTTTGTCCGCCCCATCCTTCCCTTTCTCCGAGCTATTCTGAAATCTCTGACACACCTTCAACAGCTCTCCCTACCTCTTCCACCTCTTCCACATCTTACCCTACCCCTCCTCCCCCCTGTTCTGTATCTGATGCTCCCCCTTCCTCTTCATTAACGGTATGGACCTCAAACATCCGGGGCCTTCGTTCAAACTTAACTGATCTCTCCATACAGGTTGCTTCTGTCAAACCAGACGTGATCTGCTTAACAGAAACTTTCCTCCTTTATGATGTCTCTGATTCCATAGTATCTCTCCCGGGCTACTCCCTCCTCCGGTATGATAGACCTGAGCCTCGTCCTGGAGGCGGGGTTGCTATCTTTATCAAAAACTCTCTTCCTCACTCGCCCTGCACTGCACTCTCTCCACCTCACCCCCAGGAATACCTCTGGCTACGGCTTCCCCTTCGCTCCCACCTCTTGTTCATATGTGTGTTGTACCGTCCACCAAACAGTGATGACTCCATCTACATCTCGCTGTCTGATGATATGGACCAACTTCTATCTACTCATCCCAACTCGCTCTTCCTCATATGTGGTGATTTCAACTGTCATCATGCCAGTTGGCTGGGTGTGGGTACCTCTCTCACCAGCCATGGCTCCTCAGCAAAGGACTTCTGCGGCTCACTGGGACTGACACAATCTGTCAATTTCCCGACCCGGATCTCAGTCAACGGAACATCTTCTCTTCTGGACTTGGTTATGACTAACTTCCCTGAAAATGTCTGCTGCTCTTCTTCTGCTCCGATCGGATCATCTGATCATGTCCTTGTTAAAGTGGACATCTCTCTGACCATCCTCAGGGAGCCTGCTCAGCGTCGACGAGTCTGGCATTTCACTCAGGCCAACTGGCACGGTCTTCAAGCAGCCATCAATCATCTGGACTGGTCTCCCATTTCTACCACCTCTGACATCAACTCATCCTGGGAATTCTTCCAAAGTAAATTGCTCTCTCTCATGCACAGATTTATCCCATCTCGTCTTCAGTTGTCTTACCCTTCCTCCCGTCCATGGTACACGGAATCTTGTGGTGAGGCTGTTGCCCAGAAACAACTTGCCTTCGTCTCCTGGAAAGCAAATCCAACGGAAGGAAATCTCATTTCCTTTCACAAAGCCCGAAACAAGTGTGTGTCCACCCTCAGGAGAGCCAGGAAACAATATCTCTCCGTTCTCAAGACCGAACTCTCTTATCTGTCTCCCTCTTCCAAATCCTGGTGGCGTCTGGTCAAATCCGTTTCTGGTGTTTGTTCCCCCTCCATCCCCTCCCTTACCTCAAACGGCTACACAGCTGACTCCGCACGTGAAAAAGCTGAATGCCTCAACTCTGTGTTTGCCTCTAAATCTTGTGTCCCAAACCCATCCCTCTCTGTACCCACCATACCCAGTCGTACCCTGCTGCTCCTGGACTCCGTGTCCTTTCCTCCTGACAAGGTGGAAAAGTTTCTGTCAACCCTCGACTCTGATTCTGCAACTGGACCCGACGGCATCAGCCCACGGGTCCTAAAATCCTGCTCTGCTGCTCTATCTCACCCTCTCTCTGTTCTCTTCACCCTCTCTTTTGCTCAAGGTCAACTGCCATCTGCTTGGAAATCAGCCAACATCACCGCTTTGCACAAAAAAGGTGCAAAAACAGATCCTAGCAACTACAGACCAATCAGCCTTCTCCCAATTATCAGCAAAGTCATGGAATCCATCATTGCTTCGGATATGAAATCTTTCCTCTTCTCCAATGGCTTGATCTCTGATCATCAATTTGGTTTCAGACCAGGTCACTCTACTCTGGACATGCTGCTTCTGCTGTCTCAACAATGGATGGAGGTCCTCAATGCCAAGCAGGAAATTAGAGCTGTCTCCCTCGACATATCACGTGCCTTCGACACGGTCTGGCACCCCGCTCTGCTCACCAAACTCTCCTCCTTTGGTATCCATGGAAATCTCCACGCATGGCTGGCGGACTTCCTCTCTAGTCGTCGTCAACGTGTGGCCCTGAATGGGTTTCTCTCATCTCCTCTTCCTGTTCAGGCTGGAGTTCCCCAAGGCAGTGTTCTGGGCCCCGTGCTTTTTCTGGTCTTCATCAATGATCTCTCTGACTCTCTCGAAAATCCTCTCTATCTCTTTGCTGATGACTCCACTCTCTGCCGCTCCATTCCTCTTCCCTCAGATCGGCAGTCTGCTGCCTCCTCACTCTCTGAAGACCTGGACAAAATCACAGACTGGTCAAACAAGTGGAACATGTCTTTCAATCCTGACAAATCTCACACTCTTACTATGTCTCTCCGAAAAGATCGACTGGACAACCCTCCCATCTACTTTCTCAACAATCCTCTCCAAGAAGTTCTGTCGCTCAAGATTTTGGGTCTCACTATCTGCCATGATCTTTCTTGGGAAAACCACATTTCCAAGCTGGCCTCCAAAGCCAGTCGCCGACTGGGCATCCTCCGTCGTGCGAAGTCCTTCCTCGGCACACCTGAGCTCCTCACCACATACAAGGCTTTCATCCGCAGCTCAATGGAATACTGTTCTCCCCTATGGGCCGGTGCTCCTGCCTCACACCTAGCTCGGCTTCACGCTGTTGAAACCAAAGCTTTCAGAATTATTGGAATCTCCCGCGATGAAGCTATCTCTGAGGGCCTTTCACTCACTCACCGCAGGCAGGTAGGTGGTCTTTCTGTCTTCTACCGACTCCTCTCCGGCCTTGCACCCCCAGCTCTCTCTGTGCTCTGTCCCCCAAATATTCCTACAGGTCGCACAAGATCTGCCAGCAACCCTCTGATGGTTAAACTGCCGAAATCTCGGCTCTCTGCTCACCTTCACTCTTTCATTCCTCTTTTCTCCCGCCTCTGGAACAAACTCCCTCACTCCCTTCAATCCCACTCCTCCCTCCAGGTCTTTAAAACAGCTGTTCACCACCATCTCTTATCTTCCCCCATCCAAAACCTTGATCTTTTCTACCCCCGCTAATTCACCCCAGATCCACCTTGTTTGAAATTCCAACTTCTTTCCTGGAAGTCCTGGCAGTGTCCATATGTTTTATACCTCTCCCACCGCCCCCTTCCCACGCCCCCCCCCCCCCCTAAAGCCCTCGCCCTCTCTCAGATCTCTCGATGTCTCCATGTCTCTCGGTCCCTGCTCTCAAATGTTGTGTTTGTGTCCTTCCCCCTCTCTCCCCATCTTGTCTACCGCTCCCTATGTTATATGTTTTATGTGTCGGTTTGTCTTTCTGTGTGATTAATGTTCGCTCTTTCACGAGCCTCGACCTTGTATACAAAAAAAAAAAAAAAAAAAAAAAAAAAAAAAAAAAAAAAAAAAAAAAAAAAAAAAAAAAAAAAAAAAAAAAAAAAAAACATTGGAATCTACCAGGATGAAGCCGGGTCTAAGGGCCTATCCCTTTGCCATTGCAGACTGGTCAGTGTGTCTGTCTTCTAGCACCTCCTTTCTGGTCGTGCACCCTCTTCCTCTCCGTGCTTTGTCCAGCCCTCCCTCCCACAGATTTCTGCATGGCGCACGTGGTCCACCACCTTCTGGTGAAAGTCCTAAAATCCAGAAACAATCACTGTTCACCTCCACTTGTTTGTTCCTCTTTTTCCCACCTGCAGAACCATCTCCCACATCCTCTTCAATCTCATCCTTTCCTCCAGGTCTTCAACACAGCTGTTCACCACCATATCAGATCATCCCAATGCAAAACCATGATCTTTTGTACTCTTGTTAAACTACCCCTCCTCTTCCCCACCCCTCAAATTTTCTAATTTTTTTCTTACTGAGAGTTCGCTTCTGCATCCGTATTGTGGACCCGCTACATCCTCCCCTACCCTCATCCCCCCACATCCTCATGTACCCCTACATCCTCCCCTACCCTACCCCTCAATCCCCTACATTCTCATGTACCCCCTACATCCTCCCCTCCCCTACCCCTCATCCCCCCACATCCTCATGTACCCCCTACATCCTCCCCTCCCCTACCCCTCAATCCCCTACATTCTCATGTATCCCCTACATCCTCCTCTGCCCCTCATTCCCCCTACATCCTCCCCTCCCCTACCCCTCAATCCCCTACATTCTCATGTATCCCCTACATCCTCCTCTGCCCCTCATTCCCCCTACATCCTCCCCTACCCTCATCCCCCCACATCCTCATGTACCCCTACATCCTCCCCTCCCCTACCCCTCAATCCCCTACATTCTCATGTACCCCCTACATCCTCCCCTACCCTCATCCCCCCACATCCTCATGTACCCCCTACATCTTCCCCTCCCCTACCCCTCATCCCCCCACATCCTCATGTACCCCCTACATCCTCCCCTCCCCTACCCCTCAATCCCCTACATTCTCATGTATCCCCTACATCCTCCTCTGCCCCTCATTCCCCCTACATCCTCCCCTACCCATCACTCTTTCCCACATCCCTTGTTGGTCCGTCTCCGTCTATTTGGTCTCTCAGCCCTGCTGTTGGCGTTTCCTCCCTCTCTTTCTGCTGTTCCTTTTGTGCTGTTGTGTCCTGATCCATTCTGTGTTCTAGCTCTTTCACGAGCCTTTACCTTGCATACAAAAAAGCCTTTCATGAGTCTGTATTAGATTTATATTATAAGCTCCAGGAACCCAAGGTAATCACAGGATAATTGGCATATCTCCTCGTGGTTGTCATTTAAAAATCCAAATATCTCAATAATGACCTTCATGGAGGAAACATTCTGCAAACATTAAATAAAATAAATTAAACATTAAACATTAACATTAATTAAACGAATTAATTAATTAAATTAATTAATCAATTAATCATTCATGTGTGCTTCCCCTTTTCTCCCCATCTTGTCTTCCGCTCCCTCTTTTTGTATATTTTGTTTGTCTGGTCGATTTGTTTGTGAAGTAAATGTTAGCTCTTTCACGAGCCTCGATTCAGTATACAAAAAAAAAGAAAAAAGAAGCTGCTCAGGTGTCTCTTTTCCTTCATTAAAAAAAACAAACATTTTGCAAGTATGTTGATCACTCCGGTTTGTGTTAGTAAGGGCATTTTATGAGATATTTCACAAATCTGTTAACTAAATTGTTACCAAAAATTTCTTCACCAATATGTTTGTAAAGGTGTGTAATAACATGTGTTCAAATGTTGAAGTTCAACTCCCGTGGGAAACCCAGAAAAAAAGCTGTTGAATTCGGGTACCGAAAAATTATTTTCGAGAATTTTTATTTTTTTTAATCGGCCCTTAAGTAACTTATGAGGGGTCAAATAAGGGTTTTTCATGATTCTGAGTTGATTGTTAACATTTATATTTTCACTTTTACATTTACACACAAAGTAGCTTTTATTTCACATACATATATAATACTCAAGAGTTATTTCTCATTCACAATGTCAGAAGTTTCAACAGTCATTGTCTATGTCTTCTTCAGACTCAACAACATCATGACTGCAGTTTCTGCAGTTTCCAAGATAAGACTTCAGCAGGTGAAAACCACCCAACCTTGGAATGACGGGTAGATTTGCCTGCTTTATTATATTCACAGCCTTCAGCCAAATCGGAAGATCAAAGGTCACTATAGCGACCCCAGCACGCCGTATGCACTCTTTCAGAGTGGTGAAGATGGTGTTGAGGTCATTAGGGTCTCCTTCAATAACTGGGAGGAACTCGATCTGTGTGCTCTGCTTTGCATCATTAGCATGGATTCTCTTCATCCAGCCATTCCAGTTGGAGTGTGGGAACTCAGGATCGTTGGCTTTGATCACCCACCCCGCTGCCCAGAGTGTGTCACCTGGAGTGAGGAGTGGCTGATCATGAGCCAGGGAGGAGGAAAGCTCAGCGAGGGGGAGAAACATGATCGCGTTCGTTCCTATCTGTTTCCTGTTCGTAAATGGAATAATCTTTACTTCAGTTCCTCTCAGGATCTTAGCTTTGTCGAGTGCCTTCAACTTCACCCGGGGGAAAGCTGCTGTTGTCTGTGGATCTGGCAAAGGTGGTGCCGGAGAGGTGACTTCGATCCAACCCATTGAGTGAAAGGGAGTGTTTCCGTGAATAGAGACAATGTTTAAATCTATATTGTCTCCAACAAACTGAGTGACTGCATTGTTTGTTTCCCCAACCTCCATAAAGACCACCTGATCATTACTTGACAATTCACTTTCACTGGCTGGCACTTTGGCTGTCATCACTGATTGATCCTCAAGCGCAGCATCAACCGCAACCTCATCATTGATCTGTTCATCGGTTTCCTCCACAATGGTGTCAAGAGTGCCAGAAGTATCTGGAACATCATCTCCACTCCTACTATTAAGGAAGCAGTATTTGTAGTTTTGTGTCTCCGTGTAAGACTCGGTGTATCCCAGCCGGTGGAACTTGTTGAGCATCCATTTTGACCCAAATCTATGATCAAGTTGTATGGCAAGCCCCATTTGGTGTGGCAATACTCCAGACCGAGGTCGACAGGCCTTAATAAAATTCTGCCCCCAAACGGCAACTCTTTCGTCTGTCTTGACAATCGGTCTCAAGAACATCTGAAGGCTTGCAGGAACAAGTGTCAGCTGACTATCGATGTCAATCATACTGTGTGTGGTGGGGTATGACTTTGGACCTAAATCAATCAAGGCAATATCATTGGATATGAACTTGAGTGCCGTCTTTATGATCTGAGTCTTCTCATCTCCATGGTCAAGATTAGCATGATGCTCTCGCAGAATATTGTCGGTGCCATCTTTGAGACAGAGTACATCTGCCCTTCTTTCCTGTATTGTGAAATACAAGGTGTCTTCGTATTTCTCTAGAAGTTTTATCTTTAGCCAATGCTTTGAATAAGAAAGGCTCTTCTCTGGTGACTGATCAAACTCCTGCAGCTTTTCATGGACTTGGTCCATGTTCATTACCCCATGCTCTAATTCTGAGTCTAACCATTCGCAGAATTCAATAAAAACTGCCTCTCGCTCCTCATCAATACTCCTCTGTCCTCTCTTCCTTTTCCTTCCTCATCAGTCTTGGACAAACTGTCACCTCTCGCAAACATAAGTTTGCATCGCAAATGGTACAGTGTTTCTTCTGCTACCAAGTCGTTGATCCCTTCCAGGCGTCCAGTGACTTCAGTGCCCCAGTCATCCCCGCGACTCCGTGCTGTCTTCAGCAAGCTTGCCTTCAGTGTATCTGCAGTCAAATTATCTGGCACTCTGTATTTCTTTCTGGCTTGTGCTGGATTATTTTTGTAGAGCTGGGCTGGTTGGTTGCAAAGAATGCATACATCCTTATACAGGAGGTCAACTGACTGTGATCTTCTAGAACTGCAGCCAGTTGATGAACTGAACTCACAAGTAGTGCGTCTTCTCTTCAACTTTGATGACTCTTTCTCTGCCTTTGATGCTTGAGCTGACTTCTTGGTGGTTGCAACAAAGTTGTTGTACAGATCATTTTTACACTTCTGGTGGTTCCTCAGTTTTCCTTCCTTTTGAGCCTCCTTCATACGTTCCACAACAGTAACATTTTCGACAGTTTCTGCTTGTTTCAATAAAGTTGAGTATCCCTTTGGAGTTGCCTGTATGAGCCTTTCAGCTGGTGTATCCGAGCGTGCACAGATGAAGCAATTGAGCACAGGTGGAGTAACGTCTTCATCCATATTGCTAGACTCCATGTCCTGCAAAGTAGAAAATGAGATATATTTAGAAATTATTTTTCCACAAAGGAGTGTCTGTGGTGAAATATAAATGTTAACAATCAACTCAGAATCATGAAAAACCCTTATTTGACCCCTCATAAGTTACTTAAGGGCCGATTAAAAAAAACAAAAATTCTCGAAAATAATTTTTCGGTACCCGAATTCAACAGCTTTTTTTCTGGGTTTCCCACGGGAGTTGACCTTCAACATTTTAACACATGTTATTACACACCTTTACAAACATATTGGTGAAGAAATTTTTTGGTAACAATTTAGTTAACAGATTTTCATATGTTTCCCTTACTAAGGTTGCAAATGCACCTTTAGCTATTTAGTCGGGGTTTAATTTCCAGCCCAACTATAAGCGATCTTCCTGATTTTGTACAGGCAATACATTGCAGGCCCTTTGATTATTCCAGAGCGATGTGATATATTATTCTGAGGAAAACTCCTTTTTGGCAGATTCAAAAACCCAAATACATAGTCATGGCCAAAAATATTGGCACCCTTGCACTTTTTTCAAATAATGCACCATTTCTTCCAGAAAATTGTTAAAATTAAAAAATATTTTCGTATCCACAAATGTATTTCTTTGGTTTGCAGTGGAACAAAACAAACAAAGCTGAAAAAAACACTGATTATTAGTTTATTCCACACAGAAATCCTAAAATGGCCCAGACAATATAATTGGCACCTTTTAGAAGTTGTGAGAAATAATTAGATTTCAAGCAGGTGATTCTCCTTTACTTTTGAATTGAACTAACCTGTGGTGAGTTGCAGGTTCCTGCAATATAAAAAAAAAATCACACATTCAACCAGTTTGAATAGAGAAAAGGAGTCATTCTGCTGTTTTGTGTCACTGTTTGTACTGAATTGAGCATGGAGAAAAGAAAGAAAACCAGGGAATTGTCTGAGGAGGTCAGACACAGGATTGGAGCCAATCATGGACAATCTCAAGGCTACAAGTCCATCTCCACAGACCTTGATGTTCCTGTGTCCACCGTACGCAATGTTATCAGGAAGTTTAAGCCCATGGCACTGCAGCCAACCTCCCTGGATGTGGCCGCAAGAGAAAACTTGATCGAAGATTGCATCAGAGGGTTGTTCGATTGGTAGATGAAGCACCTCGATCAACTGCCAAACATATTCAAGCCGACCTTCCGACACAAGGTACAACAGTTTCAACTCGCACCAGCCATCACCATCTCAATGAAAGGGGTTCTATGATCGGAGACCCAGGAGGACCCCACTGCTGAGAGACAGACACAAGAAAGCCCGACTGGAGTTTGCCAAAACACACCTGAAAAAGCCAAAATCATTCTGGGAGAATGTCCTGTGGACAGATGAGAGCAATTAGAGCGTTTTGGTAAAGCGCACATCATCTCTATGTTTACAGAAAACAAAATGAAACCTTCAAAGAAAAGAACACCTTCCCTACAGTCAAACATGGAGGAGGTCCAGTGATGTTTTGGGGTTGCTGTGCTGCCTCTAGCACTGCGTTCCTTGAATGTGTGCATGGCATCATGAAATCACGAGATTACCAAGGAAATTTGGAGCGCAATGTTCAACCCAGTGTCAGAAAGCTGGGTCTCCGTCGAAGGTCATGGATCTTGCAGCAGGTCAATGACCCCAAACACAGTAGAAAAAGCACCCAGGAATGGTTCAAGACAAAATGCTGGACTGTTCTGAAGTGGCCAGCAATGAGTCCAGATCTAAATCCCATTGAACACCTGTGGGGAGATCTGAAAACAGCAGTTGGGAGAAGGCACCCTTCAAATCTGGGAGAACTGGAGCAGTTTGTACAAGAAGAGTGGGACAAACTGCCAGTAGAGAGGTGTAGGAAGCTCATTAATGGCTATAGGAAGCACTTGACTACAGTTATTTTGTCCAAAGGCCGTGCTATCAAATATTAAGTCGAGGGTGTGAAGAAGTTTGTCAATGTCATTTATTTTTATTTTCTGATTTAAAAGGATATATTAAGTTCTGAATGAAAAACAAAGGTTTTGTAATACTAGTACACCCACTTATTTCTGATTTAAAAGGATATATTAAGTTCTGAATGAAAAACAAAGGTTTTGTAATACTAGTACGATTCACTACGGGAGCTGGAAGAAGGGTCATTCCTCTTTGGGGTATATAGATTACAATCGATCTATAGTCAGGTCTTAAGAACATTGGGTGTGTGTTTATTTACCCAGTTTCTTGTGGAGAGATCGCAAAGTGGGTTAAGCATTCGAGCAAGCACTCCATTCACAGCCTTTAAGGAATGGCTGGCTTGGCAAGCGCTAGCTAGCTGCTTGGCAAATGAGCACAACCCGGGCTTCCTCCCTTTTAGTTTCGTGTTAAACAGCAGGTGCGAGTTTGAAAAGTTTGCTATGAAAAATGCCACAGTAGCGGCAGAAAGGGCCATGATATTTGTTGTGAAAATCAAGCAGTTCCACAACTTTGTCCCATAGGTAGGTTTAATTTCAATCAGATCTCTGACATCATCCTGTAAAATACAATCATGCAATACACATATCAGGATCTTGGCATCATATAGAAAGTAACGGTGATATTAGTCAAAGCAAGCTAGCCTAGAATATCAGCGGGTACGTACCGTCCAAATCTACATGTCATAGAATAATGTCGCAGGAGTGGCTCTTGGGTCGCGGTTGTCCGAGGTCTTATAGACGCCGCACAGCGGTTTAAGTGAGCATCACACCTGGGTTCAACTTTGATCCACTTTGATCCATTTTCACTACATTCTCCCCGTCGTTAGAACTACACTACCGCTAGGCTGGAATCAAGCAAGCGTCAGCGTTAATTGATTAGGGTAAAGTTCAGTTCCTTTCAGTCGGCCCATCCGTAATGGTCAGGGCGGCGAATTGCCCTGCCAGCACGGGTCCGGAAACTACCGGGTGCAACATCCCCTAGCCCGGAGTCCCCAGCATCGGAGTAGCCGCTGGAGGCAGGTGTCGTTGGGGGCACCACAGTGCCTTAAAGCAGGGGTGTATCAGGTGACGGGAGGGGTGGCAGATGCTCCATAGGCGGAGCATCGGGAGAGTCCATAGACTCGTAGATCGGTTCGTCGATATCCCCATAAGGCTTGATGTCTCCACAAGGGGCGAGATGGCGCACGGAGACAGTGGACTCATGTCCATCGGCCAACAACACGCGAGCATGCTCGGGATTAGCCTGGAGTACCTGCACCTTATCCACTAAGGGATCGTACTTGCTCGTGCGAACCGCACGTTTGAGATAGGCCGGCCTCGGCTCTGCGAGCCAACTGGGTAAAGATCGGATACTCCCCGAGCTCCTCGGGTGGTGGAACAGCCTTTCGTGAGGAGTCTGGTTGGTGGCCGTACATAATAGAGCCCTGATCGAGTTCAGCACCATAGGGAGCGACCAAGCCCATTTATCTAGGCCCCGGCCGAGGGTCCTGAGGCTTAGCATGACGGCCCTCCATATAATCCCATTAAATCGTTTGATCTGCCCATTCGCCTGCGGCCTACATGGAGTGGTGTAGCTAGAAGCGACATTATTTTGGAGCAAGAAGCTCCGCACTTCCTGGGACAGGAACACCGCACCCCGATCTGTATGCACGTAGGCCGGATACCCAAACATGGAGAACAAATTCTGCAGGCACCATATGACTGTGGCGGCCGACATATCCGTGCACGTATAAGCAAAAGGGAATCGCGAGTACTCATCGACGATGGTGAGCAGATAACGAGAGTTACCCGACACCGGCAACAGCCCTTTGAAGTCCATCGCCAATCTCTCCCACGGTCTAGTAGCCCTAACCAGCGTTCCCATGGGAGGGTTGTAAAAACGCGGTTTGAGTTCGGCACAAACAGAGCAGTCGCGACAGATCCGGCAGATGTCCTCAACCGTGTGTGGCAGATTACCACGACGCACAAAATGAGCGAAACGCGTCACCCCAGGATGACACATAGTGTCGTGCAAAGCGCGCAGACCCTCTAAAGTTATGAGGCCCGCACACGTAGCCGGCCGCGATAAAGCGTCGGCGACTAGGTTATCCTTCCCCGGGCGATATTTGATAGTGTAGCAGAAGTCGGCGAGTTCGATACGCCAGCGAGTGATTTTCTCATTCTTAATGCGTTGAGCATGTAAAGTGTCGTACATAAACGCAACGCTCTGTTGGTCCGTGATGATTTGGAAGCATCGCCCGAGCAAGTACGGACGCCATCGCCGAATCGACTCGACGATCGCATACGTTTCCTTTTCGACAGACGAATGCCTCCGCTCAGCGGAGGTGAGAGTCCGTGAAAAGAAAGCCACAGGGCACCCTCCCTGGGAGAGAGTCGCCACTATCGCATGATCCGAGGCATCACTCTCTAAGACTAAAGATTTACTCTCGTCGATCGTTGCCACAGCGGCATCAGCGATGTCAGCCTTTAGGCCCCGAAAGGCAGCCAAAGCGGCAGGGCCCATGGGGAACGCTTCGCAGGCCACAAGTGGGCGGAGTTTCACGGAGAAATTTTGCACCCACTTGGAATAATGGGCGAACAGCCCGAGAGCATGCTTCAGCGAAGCTCGATTGCCGGGAGGGGCCATATCGAGCAAAGGTCGCAGATGCTCCTTATCCGGAGCAACAGAGCCATGGGTCACGGTGTACCCCAGGAGATCTATCTTGCGCATAGAGTAGCGACACTTAGCCTCATTCATGGTTAGGCGATACCTCTGCGCGACCTCAAGGAAGTGCTTCAGATTCGCATCATGATGCCCCTGGTCATGCCCGCAAACCGTAAGATTGTCCAGATATACAAAGACATCGGTCAAGTTATCCTTAGCGATGAGGTCATCCATAGCCCTCTGAAAACAGGCGACCCCGTTCGTCACCCCAAAAGGTAATAGGGTGAACTGGTATAACCTTTGACCTGATTCAAAGGCGGTATAGATGCGGTCACCCCCGGAGATGGGGATCTGATGATACGCACTACGAAGATTGAGAGTGCTATAGACTGAGTACTGGGCAACCTGTCGAACCAGGGCGTCCATCCCGGAAGGGGGTAGGCGTCCAGCTGTGTAAATCGATTAACCCTCTGAGAATAGTCGATTACCATGCGTTTGCGGTGCGCTTCACTTCGCACCACCAAGACCTGGGCTCGCCATGGCGACCGGCTGGGTTCTATGATACCTTCCTTTAAGAGCTGGGCCGTTTCTTGTGCAATAAATTGCGCGTCAGCTCGTGGGTAGCGTCGCGATTTTACCGCCACCGGCGTGCAGTCCATGGTCATATTGGGGAACAGCGTCAGAGGCTCGATGTCCATTCCTGCAAGAGCGCACACCGCCAGCATGTCAGTACCCCCAAATTCCATTTCCAGACGTCCATGTCGCTTTAGAAAATCATGTCCTAATAGGATATCAGCACACAAAGCAGGCAAGACCTTAAGATGTACATCTGGGAATATACGTCCCTTTATCACGAGCTTCAATCGACATTCCCCTTTTGTACTAAGCCTAAGCCCTTGGGAGGCCATAAAGATCCGACGGGTTGTCCCAAGAATCGGCCAGTCATGTTTTTGCACCAGTCGATGATCGATAAAACTATCCGTGGACCCCGTATCGACTAAGGCCCGAGCAAAAATCCCTTCGATCATTAGTGGAATAATGGCCTGAGCAAGGCCGGGAGGTATTGAGCCATCCGAGCGAGATGATCGCGCCTCGCGAGTAGATCCAACGCCGGCTACAGTTTTCCGGCCGTTCGAGCAGCCTCCGGAGGGCGCTCTTGCCAAGCGCATAGTTTGCCGTGCCAAAGCAGGAGTCTGTAGTTCATACGAGCTGCCATCGGATGGCGCTTGTGTCACGCGAGAAGGGTCGAAGCCGACTGTAGTTTCACGCGCTGAAGCAAGCGTTTGTAGTTTGTACGAGCTGCCTTCGGATGGCGCTAGAGTCGTGCGATGAGTCTCAAATCCATCATGAGACGCTCAGATTCTGGCCAAGGACGATTGGCCCGCGTTCGGTCGTGTTAGCGCCACTTGTTTAGGCGGCCCGATGTATCTCACCAAGGTCGAGCATGCAGCCAGGGGCCCACAAGGAGGAGCGCCGCTCATCAAAGCCGGGTGAGGCGCCCCGCTCCGTGCTCGGCCCGTTGGCTCGGCGATAAGCCCATTCAAGGTCGCGCGAGTTCGTTTGCTCCGAGCAGCTTTCCGACAGACTTTCGCAAAATGTCCTTTCGTAGAACACAAATGACATATCGCTTCACGAGCCGGACACGCTGACCTGGGATGTTGTCGATTCCCGCAGAAGTAACAGGTAGCGTTTCGTCCAGGTTTCGGTCTGGCGGCGGCAGCCGCCGCCAAGCCAGAATCTGGGTCCTCCTCCTCGGGAGCGGCCGGGGATGCCGGCAGTGATGCCGCGTCAGCTCCCGCGTCCTCGGCGGTAGCACTCTCCGGTCGGGCTTGACGAGAAATCCCCGCAGCGACACGTGTGTGGTCATAGGAGTTCGATTGTACCCGAGCCTCATCGTACACATGAGCCTGTCGTAGAGCCTCCGAGAATGTCAAGTCCGCATTCTCCAAAAGACGTTGTCTAATAGTGGAAGATGCAATCCCAGAGACAAAAGAATCTCGGACAAGATCGTCCTGGACTTGCTCGTGAGTGCGCACTTCAGGAGTACTGTCAGTGAGGAGTCGATGCAGCTCTTGGGTGAAGTGGTCCAGCGACTCGTTGGGCAGCTGACTCCGCATCGAGAGCAGATGCCGGGCATATACCACATTTCGTTTCTTAATATAAATGCGTTTCAGCTCCGTCACAGATTCGTTGTATGTTGTACATTGCTCGATTCTCCTGTAGACATTGTGGTGACCTTTGGTCTGAAGTACGGCTAGTTTCGTCTCATCTGTGACAGGGGCATCCTGGGCTTTGAACTGATTTTCCAGTGTCTTGAGCCAATGTGTTAACTCCGCGCCCGCATCTGCAGCTTGTGGGTCGGCGGAGAATTGCAGTACATTGATCATCCGGTGCCCCGCCATGTCGGCCTCTTGTTCTCGAGAGGACGACAAGATCTTGATTGAAATTAAGTGTTGTGAAAATCAAGCAGTTCCACAACTTTGTCCCATAGGTAGGTTTAATTTCAATCAGATCTCTGACATCATCCTGTAAAATACAATCATGCAATACACATATCAGGATCTTGGCATCATATAGAAAGTAATGGTGACATTAGTCAAAGCAAGCTAGCCTAGAATATCAGTGGGTACATACCGTCCAAATCTACATGTCATAGAATAATGTCGCAGGAGTGGCTCTTGGGTCGCGGTCGTCCGAGGTCTTATAGACGCCGCACAGCAGTTTAAGTGAGCATCACACCTGGGTTCAACTTTGATCCACTTTGATCCATTTTCACTACAATATTAACCCAACATTTGTGGGGTATATAGAGTACAGTAGATCTTCGTTCAGTTCTGTAAGTAAACCTTACTTCACGGATGTCGGGATTCCTCCAAATTTCTTCATTTAGTGTTATAAAGAGCATTAGCGACTGTTTAAAAAGCTAAGCATACGTGTTTGTGGTTTATAATATTTTTACTTCCTGTAGAAGCCGTTGCTCCCACGGATTCGCCATTATAACTATAAGCTATTTATACACGTTATCACCACAGAAAAACACCTTGGGGAAGTGGGAAATTACTAGTACCGACTGCAAAGCCGCAATGAGCCGGCGAAGCTAAAGCCTCTTGCCACTATTTTACCCATCACTATGGTATCAGTAGGTTAGGTAGTTGGTAGTAGGTAGGTGTAGTAGGTACCGTACCTGGTAAGACTTGGTAAAAGAGAAGAGCAGACAGTCCTCCCCAATGGCAATACCTGCATACAATAAATGTCACAAGAAGCTTAAGGAAGTAACTATACGATGTGCTAGCTTAAGGCCTATTTTTAACTGGGCTTAACATACGTTTTCACAGTAAGTGTGTAGTCTTCTAACTTCAGTCGCTGTCAGGCGCCAGGGCTGGCTCTCTGACTCTCCGGGCACGGCGGCTTCGTCCACCAGAAGAAGTTAGCTTGCAGTGATTAATTCGGTGAATTCCGTCTCAACTTCGGATATTTCCGGCCGTGAAAAACTATCCGTATTTCTAAACTAAATATGTAAACCGCTTATACCATATTTCTGGCCGTGAAAAACTATCCCATATGGCCGCGAGATTTCTAAAAAATAATTCTTCGTCAATGTTAGAATATTTGACACCGTTTTCACCGTCCGAAACGCGTAATAAGCTTGTAAAAAAATATTTTTTCAAATACTCGAATCTCATTGGTTCTAGTGTTCGATGGCGATTTTCGTTGACGATAACGAGGTTGGTCTTAACGTATTTTAATTACTAATTAGAGGTGTCATTATATTGTGAATCAAAGAACGACGGGTGAAACAAACTCCTATTGAACTTTTTCGCAATTGTTTTATGCAAACTTCCGCATCCGGTCGATGGTGCACACGCACCCCACCATTGAGCGCTTTCATTTTAGAAATATTTTTGCAAATGCTCGACTCTCATTGGGTCCGGTGTTTGGTGACGCGTTTTGTTGAAGATAACCAGGCCCGTGCGGGCCGATGTTGGTCTTAAATTATTTTATTAATACATCGGAGGTGCATAAGATTGTGAATCAAACGACGACGGGTGAAAGAAACTCCTAATGAACGTTTTAAATTTGTTATGCATACTTCCGCCTCCGCAAGATGGCTGCGCCCACTGCGCTTCGGATTCTCGAGCCAAGGCATAATCAGGTTTTCAACATAATACGTACTCGTTTATTGACAACACCGGCTACGCCGGCTATTAGTATTAATATTGTTTTGTAATAACATTAACAATATGCGATTATCATTAATTTTGTTGTTAAAAGCATCTTTCGAAAAACGCAACGAGAAATCTTCTTCTTTGGAAAAAGGCCACGATGAAACTAATTTAACATTCATATACACCTCAACGTGCAACCCCATTGACGGCAATGGCGGGGAAAACCTGCTCGGGGGAGAAAAACCCCTTGGGGATGGGGGCAAATGAATGCACTACAACCTTCATTATGTAACCCTTGGTCATCCTGTCAAGTTTGGTTGAGATTGGATAAGTAAGGACGGAATGAATTGGGGTCAAAAATTCATCAGACAGACATACGGACACTAAATGGCGTATTTTAGTATGATTAACAGTGAAATAAAGAATTGTGGAGAACAAATGCTTTTGTCAATTTCAACTTATTTTTGGAGATAATTGTGAGTTATTTGAAAATAGTACAAGGGTGCCAATATTTTTGGCCACGACTGTGATACAACATTAACTTTTCTTTCACAAGAGGAAGCCTTGTTTGCCAACACCCTCCCAGCAACATTCACAACTTGGCCTGATCACTCAGATGTTATATGAAGAGTAGGGGAATAGCTTGACCTCAACCATATATACATATACAGTATGTCTCAGTCCTTAGGGCAACTTGAAACTCTGATTTACAGGAATTGATAATATCACATGTAGTTTTTTTCTTTTTGTCCCGTTTTTGTGCAGTGAAGGTAAAGGAACCACGAGATACACTTCTCCAGAAAGTATTACTACATGGGATGTTCAGGCAGTGGCCGTTACTCCCAGCGGTGGTGAGCAACAAAAACACACTTTACAGCCTTTTGCAGACAACCACCAAAGGATGCAACTTACACAAATTAATTTGCACATTTCTTTCAATAGCATGAGTATAAAGTTCCTCAAATGTTCAACTCCCTTGGCTAATCCAGCACATACTGTTTGGTAGGCCTGTGTGTTGCAGAACCAAAGACGGTCAGAACTTTCAAGAATTTTTTTATTTCGTTACTACTGCCATACTCTGTTGTTCGGAATGAACAGACAGAGGTGCGGGTGGTCCTTCATAATTACAATAAAGAAGAATTAACAGTGAGTGAGAAGCCAGCTTGATTCACTCATTTTCACTTCCACATTGCATCCATCCCCCTCCCCCATTCTCACCCTCTCTCTCTGTCTCTTATTTTCATTCCTCCGTTGACGAAGTTGTCCGTCCGTCTGTCCGTCCGTCCGTGCTAGGTTTTCGTTACCGCGATATCTTGAGAATGGCTGGAGGGATCTTAGTCAAACTTGGCACAGGTCTGTATAATGAGGTAAAGATGAACTGATTAGATTTTGGGGTCACGAGGTCAAAGGCTAAAGGACAGAGGTCATGTAATGTAAAAATCCTGTTACCACGATAACTTGTGAACCAGTGATGGGATTCTGACCAAATTTGGTACAGTTATGTAGAATGCTGTAAAGATGAACTGATTAGATTTTGGGGTCAAGAGGTCAAAGGTCAAAGTCTGCAATAAGTGTATAACTTGAGAACGGCTAAAGTGATCCAATTCGAATTTGGTACAGGTATGTATAATGATGTAAACATGAACTGATTATAATTTGGGGCCAAGAGGTCAAAGGTAAAAGTCTGTAATAGGTCTATAACGGTCTATAACTTGATAATGGCTGAAGTGATCTAATTCAAACTTGGTACAGGTATGTATAATGATGTAAAGATTAACCGATTAAATTTTGGGGTCAAGAGGTCAAAGGTCAAAGTCTGCAATAAGTGTATAACTTGAGAACGGCTGAAGGGATCTAATTCAAACTTGGTACAGATATGTATAATGATGTAAAGATTAACTGATTAGAATTTGGGGTCCTGAGGTCAGAGGTGATGTCATGTAAAAATGTGATAACTTGTGAACAGCTCAAGGGATTTAAATTAACACTTGGTACAGGTATGTATAATGATGTAAACATGAACTGATAAATTTTGGGGTGAAGAGGTCATAGGTCAGAGTTCATGTCAGGTAAAAATGTGATAACCTGAGAACAGCTGAATGGATTTAAAGCAAACTTGGTACAAGTATTATAATGATGTAATAATGTTGGCGGAGGCATATCGGTCAACGTCGAAGAGTGCCGTTCTAGTTATATTTGCTACTAGCCGAAACCCGTGGAACATCCACGGAAGGGAGGATGTGGTGTATGGATAGAGTGTACCATTATGGATGGCATAGGGGAGCGCTCATGGGATCTTCTTCTTCCGTTAAGCTCCAATTTTTTCTCTTTAAGTTAAGTCCAATCAGTCCTCTCTGCTCGAAGTGCTCAGGCCATGCCTTCCCACTCTCATACTTTTATTGCCGTTCGGTGTAGAAAGGGATTGACATATCGTTCGTCTGTTTCAGCTCGTTATCTTTAAGCTTCCTTACGTCTCGCCACCTGCTACACCTCTCTGAGTTACGAGGATTTATGCAACGCACCCCGAGTATCGCAACGTCACTCCATTTAACTTTATTAAAATGACGATAAAGACGTTTCCTTATATATCCTAATTTAAAATGTTCAAGGGAATAAAAAGACCATTTGGTTCACACCACCCATGTTCACACCACTCGACTGTCCAATCAGCGGACGGCTCGCTTCGCCTTCACCCAGCAGATGCCAATACGATGGCGTTGTAAGATGGCGTCGTATCGGCAGTTAATCGGATGCTTTTGAGCCCCAACGTCGGCTAATTCAGATTTTTCGAGTATGGCTGTACGTGATAAACAAAGAGCGCGGTTCGTAGATCGTAAATCCATGAGTGCCGTGGGCATCGGGTCACTGGATGCAGTGTAAAAGGGATAACAAAGTGGAGTCCTTACGCTATTATTATATAGATGAGATTGCTCAGACTTTATTTTGCATCACCTTTTATGGGCATGTTGTACAATAATTTGTTAAAGGGAGTGATTAAATAGATAAAAGATGGCATTCATAGAATACTTACCCCGCGCAGTTGTCGGAGAAATTATAAGCAAAATAATTATTCTGCCGTGTTTTCTGAGAAGGAGAGAGAGAGTACGCGAATTTTCGCCTGCATCCTGACCAAATTATTTTGTTTCTCACCAAATCAAGAAAGAAATTGTGCGCTGTTGTCTTGCTACAAACCAAGCAATGGTAAATTAAATTGTAATTTATATATTGTTGTGTTATTATGTATTTCCACTGTTTAATTCATCTATATGATTCATTTGTACCATGTGATGTATTGTGCTTTGAAATATGGTGTTGGAATTATTCATCTGTATAATATTACATTCAATGATTCATTCATATGATGCTACATACATTCACGTGAAAAAGTAAGGACACCCCATGTAAAGTTTTGACTTTTTCAACATATTTCAACATACAGCTATTTGATCTTCATTTCAACAATATTGAAAGATAAAGGTGATATAATACAACAAATATCATGAAACATTTACATTTTGTAGTCCATTGTATAATTAAAATAAACATAAATGTAAATTTCGCATGTGGAAAAAGTAAGTACACCCCTACATTTATCACCACTTCAAATACCTAAAATTAGAATCAGGTGCACCAGCTCAGGTGCAAATGATTAGAACATCGTTAGAGAGGATCTTGGAGGAACCTGTCTTATTTAAACCTCAGACATTTAGTTTGGTTTGCTCTTTGTTGTTGAAGTGTGCGGCGTCACCATGCCTAGATCAAAAGAGCTCTCTGAGGCCTTCAGAAAGAAGGTTATAGATGCCTACGAGTCTGGGAAGGGGTTTAAAAAGATCTCCAAACAATTTGAAATCAATCATTCGACTGTCCGGAACATCATCGACAAGTGGAGAAGATTCCAAACAACTGCCAACTTGTTCAGGCCAGGCCGCCCCAGCAAGTTCAGCCCGAGAACAGACCGCAATATGCTGAAAGAAGTCTCTAAGAACCCCAGAATGTCATCACGGGACCTACAGGTAGCTCTTGCCACTGTTGATGTCAAAGTGCACGAGTTTACCATTAGAAAGAGGCTGCACAAATTTGATCTACATGGGAGGTGTGCCAAGAGGAAACCTTTGCTGTCCAGAAAGAACACCAGGGCAAGACTAAAGTTTGCCAATGAACACCGAGGCAAAGACCAGCACTTCTGGAACAATGTGCTCTGGACAGATGAGTCAAAGGTAGAGCTATTTGGCCACAGTACCAGAAGACATGTTTGGCGAAAACCAAAGGCCGCATTTGACCACAAGAACCTAATACCAACTGTAAAGCATGGTGTTGGAAATATTATGGTTTGGGGCAGCTTTGCTGCATCAGGGCCTGGGCAGCTCACCATCATAGAATCCACGATGAATTCTTCATTGTACCAGAGGGTGCTTGAGGATAATGTGAGGCCATCTGTCGGAAAGTTGAAGCTCAACCGAAGGTGGACCTTGCAACATGACAATGACCTTAAACATACCAGTAAATCCACCAAGGAATGGCTGAAAATAAAGAAATGGAGGGGTCTGGAATGGCCAAGTCAAAGCCCGGATCTAAATCACATCGAGATGTTGTGGGGGGATGTGAAACGAGCTGTGCATGCAAGAAACCCCTCAAACATCGCACAGCTGAAAGAATTCTGCATGGAGGAGTGGGCAAAAAATTCTCCCAGTCGATGTCCGAGACTGGTAGACAGTTATAAGAAACGCCTACTTGAGGTTGTTTCTGCTAATGGGGGCAATACCACCTATCAGAGCCAACGGTGTACTTACTTTTTCCACATGCGAAATTTGCATTTATGTTTATTTAAATTATACAATGGACTACAAAATGTAAATGTTTCATGATATTTGTTATATTATATCACCTTTATCTATCAATATTGTTGAAATGAAGATCAAATAGCTGTATGTTGAAATATGTTGAAAAAGTCAAAACTTTACATGGGGTGTACTTACTTTTACATGTGACTGTAGATGACGAATATTAATTTCGGAAATCTTGTAAACATAAACGTGTATATATTGTTGCGGATTCGGGGTCGGCGCTCCCCTTATCAAGGGGGGGTTGATCCCCTTGTCTTTTAAGCTGGCCATCCCCCAATCCTGGAAATTATGACGTCACATCCGGTCGGTGGTAAGTAGGGATGTAAGCCTGATTAGTCTTAGTACCTAAGTACTACCACCGGCTGTATAGCGAGGAGATAACTCCCTCCCAAGCCGCAGCGTTGATGGATACGCCGAGCGAAGTGAGCCGCGACTCGGGCCGTTAACCACAAGACTAGACCCGATTAAAGCGGTTCCGAAATCGTGCCACAGGTACTCAATGGAGAAAAGACGCAAACGATCGAATAAGAGGAAACCAGAGTAAGGGAAGAACAAAGAGTGGGTTTATTAATTATTTACAAGACCCAAAGAAGAGGAAACGAAAGCATGTACAAGAAAGGAGAAACAAAAGGACACAGGGCAAGCTTATCTGTACAGTCTTACTTACAACCCCGTACAAACAGACAGACTCACATGGGATTGTGGTGGTAGGGGAGGAAGGTCCAGGCAGATGGGTCCAGGCAGGTCGACTCCGTCCAGGCTCTGGGTCCGCGGGCGAAGAACGGCAGGCAGCTTCGCGTGTCGTTGGCGCGCGACCGGACCTTACAGATGCGAGGGGCTGGACTGCTGCATACGTCTAGCGTGCCAAACACTCTCTCTCTCTCCCGATCAATCAAGGTCTGTATCAAACAGGCAGTTCGTAACAACGAGCTCTCTCGGCGCAGTTCTTCAGAAACAATGTACTCGCTCGCCCGACCTCCGCTCAGTTCGTTAATAACGACGGTCCCCTGCGCAGTTCTTATCATCAGCCGTCTCCGCACAGTCCTTTGAAACAAGCGCGCCTCCCGATCAGTTCATGCAAAAGGAGCCCGCCGAAAGAAGTCCGTGAAAGGGCTTTGCGCGCGCGCTTATATAATGCGCTTTGAGATCAACCCGCGCGCTGGGAAACCACGCCTCCAGCGAGCTCACCTCAGCCCTGGTTGGTTGGCGAGGGCTCACCGGCTCCGCCCTTGATGGCGAGTTGACAGAGCCACGCCTCGTTCCCGTGTCCCGCCCCATTTTTCCTCGGCCTTAGGCCGCGTGTTCAATGGCGTTTGGAGCGAGGCAGCGAACGCTGCTGGCAAGCGAAGGCGCGTAATACAATTGGGAGGGACAAGCCCCGACTGTAGGGGTGCATACTGGCGTAGCTTGGAGAGAGCGGCTGGCAAAGAAGTGAATGGGGCCTATCTTATTTAATTAATGCAACGCAGATTCAACTATTGGGAACACAGCCTTATCTGAAACACATACTAAGGAAATAACTGAAAGTCCTATGGTGTCCTATGGTATCCTACGTGTTGCTGTGGACTAACTATGGGTGCGACCTTTGACCTTTTAAATGATGGAATATTATTTACAAGTATTTACAAAGTGAGGGGTTCTCAAAACCGCAACAATATATATATATCTTTTTTAAATTTTATTTATATATATATATATATATATATATAGATGTAGATGTAGATATATATGTATATATACATATACAGTATAAATAATGACTGTTTTAATGGAGTTAGTTGGAAGGGGATTGATGGAAAAAACTCTGACTGAGTGGCGTCATGATGTCTGCCATTGCGGCCAAATCAGTATGCTCTGCTAAAGGAATCTACATCAACACAATGCTTTACATTTCTGAAACTGTGTGATGTTTGCACATTTTCTATGACTCCTCTGGAGGTCAAACTGACCATTGTCTGGTTAATTACCTTGGAATGTAAACCTTGTTTCCAATCTGCATATAGTTTCTTTGCAAACATGAGGTGAGACAGACTTCCATTGAATCAGGCAACTTGCTGACCCCAGGTTCAGGCAGTTATGCAAATATCCCTTCCCCCTGTTTGAGGACACGAAGGTATATAAGGACTGATTATTGAGACTGTCAGTAGAGCGAACTATGATGACAGCCAAGCATGATGTCCGTCTCTCCTATCTGATGTGCACATTTAGTTAGTTTGCGCTGTGAATAGATGATTTTTAAGAAAACGATTTCAATGAATCTTTGAGCCTGATTTTCCCACCACAGTCTTGGTGTGAGCCAACTCTTATTTTTTTAAATCTCTGGGCATTAGGCTTTGTTTAATTAACCATGTAAATTCTGAGGGGGCAGCCATCATCCAAGTAATATTCGCTATCTATATTATAATAGCCGTAGATGATTCTGTCTGTCTGTCTGTCTATCTGTTGGGTGTCTGTCCGGGGTGTGGCTTACTCGGTTTGCAGAGTAGCTCCACCCATAGCTCCACCCATTCTGGGAGTGGCTATAAACAAATATCCACCATTTTATTAACTCGCATAGCTTTGAGTCCTGTTTTGTAGGCCCGTGGTGTCTTGCTCTCCCCCAGTTTTATTTCAAATCAAATTCGATAAATCATTTCATTTTTCACAGTCGCTAACATAGTTTTAGACTCGGTTGAAAAAAAACGGGAAGAAAATCCGATGAAAGTTGCCGTTTATAGAACGAAATGAATTCTCAAAGGCCTGTAACTTCAAGGCCATTGAGTCTCTCTCACGCCTTTATCTCCAATCTAACTCACCATATGATTTCATTTTTATCGATGGTTTTACTTTTAGACTCGGTGTCAGCAATAATTGAGAACAATCCACACACGCGGGAAAATGCAGAGATATATTTTTTAAAATCGCGTCATGGTGTATCATACACCGCCCAACATGACACCGCCGGCAATGTGTCGATATATATTAAAAATTCGCTTTTGCTTTTCCGTTATGATATATTACTATTTCGTTTGATGATAGTCGTCACAAAAACGTCAACAATGATGCCGACATATATTTCTTCGTTTTTATTTCATTCAACATATTAGCCGGAAGTAAAATATGTTTCAGGAAATTACCGAGAGATATTTCTTCGTTTTTTTTATTAGTTATGTGCGCATACACTTTAAATAGGTTTATTTGAAATGTTTAATTTTCCACAATATAATTTACTTGACATTTATCATTTGATGATTACGAGACAAATTCCTCTTGAGGATCGTGACAATTCATGCGTTGCGTGGAAACTTCTATTTCCAAAATGAATGAGACGATCGATGAAGAACGACTCGGTGTCACCAACGCGGGAAAATGCAGAGATATATTTTTTAAAATACACCATATCACCGCACAACACCGCCCAACAGCCAACAAGTATCATACACCGCCCAACAGCCAACGAGTATCATACACCGCCCAACATGACACAGACAGCAACATGTCGACATTATCGCTTTTTCTTTAAACCGAGTGAACCGAGCCGAACCGAATACACCGCGTGAATTCACCGAGCGAATTTCAGCCAATTCCACCTATTTCTTCGTTTTTATTTTATTCGTTACCAGCAGAAGTACCCAGCGTTGCCGGGCGGGGGAGGGGGGAAGGGCACGTACACTTTAAACATGTATATACATGTGGGATGTGGGATATATACATGTGGGACATGTGTACGTGTGTGTACGTGTGTACGTGTGTGTGTGTGTGTGTGTGTGTGTGCGTGCGCGTGAATATGTGTGTGTGTGTATACATGTGTGTGTATGTGTATGTAGGCTAACCCCCGCTCTAGCAGGGAAAATGGCCTTAAAATGCATGTTGTTGTTGTATGTGTATATACATGTCTGTGTGTGTGTGTTTGTGTGTATATGTGTCTGTACGTGTGTCTGTTTTTGTGTGTGTGTGTGTGTGTGTGTGTGTGTGTGTGTGTGTGTGTGTGTGTGTGTGTGTGTGTGGAGATGTATATATATGTGTATATATGTGTATATGTGGATACATATGTGTATACATATTTGCATATGTGCATATGTGTATATGTGTCTGTACGTGTGTGTGTGTGTGTGTGTGTGTGTGTGTGTGTGTGTGTGTGTGTGTGTGTGTGTGTGTGTGTGTGTGTGTGTGTGTGCATGTGTGTCGATGTACGTGTGTGTGTATGTGTATATGTGTGTGGGTGTATATGTGTGTGTGTGTGTATATGTAAACATGGGCCGGTGTGTGTGTAAAGTTTGAGGAGGTATTGGAGAGGAAAATGCAGAGATATATTTTTTTAAATCGCGCCATGATGATAAACGAAAATACACCGCCTAAAATAACAGTCGACATATATTTAAAATTCGCCACACACATCCATGCGGGAATCCCACGGGCATGGATGTGTGTGACATTTCGACATATTGAGTTACATGCTGCGCCTGCACATTCAGTTATATAAGATGGTTACTGGCAATTGATCACATCCACAAATGATGTAATCCACACAATTTATGTACTTTACATAACGTTAATAGGAATACATGCCCGTGTAGATGGGAATGACATATAATTCACCGAAAACGTTGAAGCAACCGCATAATATTACGGTGATGTTTAACTCTGAGAATAGTTCTAAATTTAAAAAACTTTCTTCTGATATTTGTGATTTATTTCAAACAAACTGTATTTCCCATCTACACGGGCATGTATTCCTATTAACGTTATGTAAAGTACATAAATTGTGTGGATTACATCATTTGTGGATGTGATCAATTACCAGTAACCATTTTATATAACTGAATGTGCAGGTGCAGCATCTAACTCAATATGTCGAAATGTCACACACGTCCATGCCCGTGGGATTCCCACTTACAATGGTATATGAAATTGAAAAGGTTTTCCGGTCCGGTCGTGAGAGGACGCTGGCGTCGTTTGCTCGCCGCTTCTCTGACTGGACCATTGTCCGTGTCTTGCTTTCCTGGTGGTCGTGGCGGATTTATGGCCATTGAGTCTTCCTCTGCGCGGTCCCGGCTCTGCTCTGCTGCTCCGGGCTTCACCTGCTCGGCTCCATCGCTGTTTCCTCGGGCCCACTCCCGTTGGTTGTGTCGATTGTTTCGCCTCCTCACCCTTGGCCGCGTGCTCGCTTTGCCTTCGCTCCTGCTGGCATGGCTCTGCGGTACTCTGCCGCAAGGCTTCTCCTGCTTAAAACCCGCTCCACCCCATCATGCATCTCTGCAATCAGATCGAATGGACTCCTGCGTCGACCCAGGTACATTCACCGTGGCTCCGGTCGTAAGTTTGTTTATTTACAATCAGGTCACTCCATCCCCATCCTCTGGTCGGCTCAGCGCACTCCCACTCATCGTCCCAACACACCTGGTCACAACAACGCACAAAATCGCACCTCCTGTCTGCGAACCCTGGCCAAATCACCTGGATTCATACCCGCCGTACAAAACAACATCAAGCTCGCCCTGTTCAATACCCGGTCCCTCAACAACAAATGCCTCATCCTGAACGACTACATCCTGGAAAATAAACTGGACTTTCTCTGTCTCACTGAGACCTGGCAACAACCACTGGACTACTACACGCTCAACCTCACCACACCCAATGGATATTCTTACATCAATAAACCACGCTCGGAGGGCCGAGGTGGTGGAATTGCCGTTATTCACCGACAAGACATCAAGACCAACCTCATCTCCATCTCATCTGCTCCATCATTTGAACACCTGGCTTTTAAACTCTCTGGTCACACACAGTCAGTCATGGCTGTTGTCTACCGCCCTCCCAAACCACACCCATCATTCCTGTCTGACTTCTCCTACTTTCTGACCCAGCTATGTTCCCTCTCCCCCTCAATCCTCCTCCTTGGTGATTTCAATATCCACATGGACTCCACTGACTCCACGCTAACCACTGACTTCACTGATTTACTCACCTGCTTTAACCTCACTCAACATGTCAACTTTCCTACCCATAACCGTGGTCACATTTTGGACCTTGTCTGCTCTACTGGACTAATTTTGCACCATCTCTCTGGCTCCGACCTCACTCTCTCTGACCACCTAGCCATCACTCTGACCATCAACATCCCCACCCCAGCACCAAGGCATTATCGCACTATCAACTTCCGTAAGCTAAACGCTTTTTCACCTGCCTCATTCTCATCGACCCTCTCTGAAAAAATGTCCACTTCTCCCTTCGTTGACCTCCACACCCCTTCTGACCTCACTGACTACTACAACCACACTCTCTCTTCCTGCCTTGACCAAATTGCGCCTATAAAAACCAAAACAGTTTCTTTCACCCATTCTGCTCCCTGGTTTACCCCTGAGCTCCGCCTAATGAAAACTCGTGCTCGCCAACTTGAAAGACTCCGCAATAAAACAGGTCTCACAGTTCACTCCCAGGCCTACAAGGACCACATACAACACTATAAAGATGCCCTCTCCCGCGCCCGCTCCGCCTACTACTCTCAAATTATCCACTCTGGCTCCGGAAACCCAAAAGCACTCTTCTCTACAATAAGCAAACTCCTCAGCCCCCTGAACACCACCACCCAGTCATTCACAATAGACAACTGCATCTCCTTCCTTTCATTCTTCCAACGCAAAATTGAAAACATCTACAACAGCTTGACCACCGCCGCACCCGCTCCCCCTCAAACCACCTGCCCCCCCTTATCCTGCCATCCCCTGTCTCAATTCTCCCCAGTCTCCCCTACTGACCTCTCTGAACTCCTCATCGGAATGAAAACTGCCACCTGCACTCTTGACCCCATCCCCTCCAGCTTTGTCAAGGCCTCCCTTCCTGCTCTTTCTCCACTTATCATTGCAACAATAAACTCCTCCCTGTCTACAGGCATCGTCCCACCATCCCTCAAAATTGCTGCTGTTACCCCCATTCTGAAAAAACCTGGACTAAACCCTGACACCCTAAATAACTTCAGACCCATCTCCAACCTACCCTTTCTGTCAAAGGTTTTGGAACGCGCTGTAGCCACTCAACTCAAGCATCACCTCTCTGCCAATAACCTGTATGAAACATTCCAATCCGGATTCCGGTCCAACCACAGTACTGAAACTGCTCTCCTCAAAATCACCAACGACCTTCTCCTCTCCTCTGATGCTGGCAACCTCAACATTCTCATCCTCCTCGACCTCAGCGCTGCCTTTGACACCATCGATCACACCATCCTCCTCACCCGACTTGAAACCACCTTTAACATTACCGGCACTGCCCTCTCTTGGATTAAATCATACCTCTCTGACAGACGTCAGTTCATCTCCATCAATAACTGCAAATCCCCCACTGCTCCCCTCCCCCAAGGTGTCCCCCAAGGTTCAGTTCTTGGCCCCCTCCTCTTTATCCTTTACCTGTCCCCCCTCGGTCACTTAATCCGCCGTCATGGTCTCCAATTCCACTGCTTCGCCGATGACATCCAGCTTTTCATCTCCACCAAGTCCATCTCCACCGCCACCCACTCTATCCTGACAAACTGCATCACTGAAATAAAATCCTGGCTTCAAATCAACTTCCTCAAACTTAACTGTGATAAATCTGAAATAATCATCATTGGCCCAAAAACGCTCACCAAGTCCACCCATAACTTTGCCCTCAACATCGATGGTTTCCCAGTGTCCACCTCCCCTCACATCCGGAATCTTGGCATCATCTTTGACCAAACCCTCTCCTTCGACAAATACACTAAACAGATCACAAAGACAGCCTTCTTCCACCTGAAAAACATCGCCCGTCTCCGTCCATCCCTCTCCTCTGTGGCTGCAGAAACCCTCATCCACGCCTTCATCACTTCCCGTCTGGACTACTGCAATAGCCTCCTTTATGGTTCACCCTCAACAATCACCAATAAACTCCAATACATTCAGAACTCCGCTGCCCGTCTACTCACCCATTCCCGGACCCGTGACCACATCACCCCCGTCCTTTACAAGCTTCACTGGCTCCCCATCTCCCAGAGAATCCAGTACAAAATCCTCCTCTTGACCTACAAAGCCCTCCATAACCTGGCCCCATCCTACCTGGCTGACCTCCTCTCCAGACACACTCCCACCCGCAACCTCCGCTCTGCTGGTACCAACCTCCTGACCCCCCCCATCCGGACCAAATTTAGATCCTGGGGGGACAGGGCCTTCTCCATCGCTGCTCCCACCCTCTGGAACTCGCTACCTCACACCATCAGAGACTCCTCCTCACTCACCACATTCAAAACATCACTCAAGACCCACCTGTTCAACACTGCATTCAACATTTAACCCACAGCATCTAACCCCTGACTATCTCCTCTCCTTCTCCCTCCTTTGTGCTTTGAATATTTCCCTATTGATTCTTCTTTTTTTGCAATTGTCTTTATGTTTTGCTATGCGTTATGTTTTGCACTCTGTCAAAGCGTCTTTGGGCTTCCTGAAAAGCGCTATATAAAATAAATGCATTATTATTATTATTATTATATAACTGAATGTGCAGGTGCAGCATCTAACTCAATATGTCGAAATGTCACACACGTCCATGCCCGTGGGATTCCCACGGGTGACCCCGCTAGTATAAAATGGTCATGCAACATGTGGTAAAGTTTAAAGTTCCTCTGCTGAATGGTTTTAGATGTACTCTCTTAACAAATTGCAGACATGTACATATGTATGACAAATGTACACGTACATATGACAAACGTACATACCTACATACCCTACCGATTGCTTAACCCCATTTTTCGCTTTGCGAGCGCAGGTTAAAAACATGTTGAAGTGTAATATAAAGGCAAGACTACAACAGAAACTTGTAATGAGGACAAACGGCTTACAATGGTATATGAAATTTACAAAGATAGTTGTAGGCCTGACCTTTCATGACTGGAGTGGCTTCCATCAAGGGACTACATGAGCTCGATTACATGGGATCTTAAGTGACAACGAAGGCCCTTCATCCATTTGCATAAACCATCCTTAAGGAGAAATTTTAGGATTTACTCAAGTATTTCCTTAACCTTAATTTGAGGGTGGTTTCATATACGAATATCCTTAACTTTTTCCTTAAAGACATCCACAATTTGAGGGTGGTTGCATATATACACAAAGAATTAAGTTAAGCACCCCCCCCCCGTTTTTTTACAACCTCGCACATTACAAGTTTGTTGTCGTCAAAACAGTGTAATATACCCATGATATTGCTATATTTTCTGGAGAAGTGATATTATGGTCACATAAAAACATAACAATCATGCCGTTTTCAATATTTTATTCTGAATAATTTAAGGTGAAATTTTTTGGGAATTTTAGGCATATTTTCACCTCAATTTAAGTATGGAGCTATAGGTCCATCACGGACAGTGTGGATGACGTTTATGTTTTCTAACGTACAGTCATTGTTCTGAGAAGACCTCTAGCGATCTTTGCGTCAATAACGTGTGTAGGACCCACGTGATCGGATCACTGACTCAACCAATCACTTTTTTTCACTTTGATCACTCAATTTCATCAATGGATAATTGCTAATGTCATACCAATCATTATTTGATCTCACATACCTTAGAATATATGCCAATGTATACATATACACAAAGAATATATATTAGGGGGTGCTTACCTTAATTCGTTGTGTAGGGGTGCTTAACTTAATTCTTTGTGTATATGAATATCCTTAACTTTTCCCTTAAGGATATCCACAATTTGAGGATGGTTTCATATACGAATATCCTTAACTTTTTCCTTAAGGACATCCTTAAGTTGAGGGTAGTTGCACATACAATATCCTTAACTTTTTCCTGAAGGACATCCACAATTTGAGGATGGTTCCATGTATGAATATCCTTAACTTTTTCCTGAAGGACATTCACAATTTGAGGATGGTTGCATATATGAATATCCTTAACTATCTCCTTAAGGACATCCACAATTTGAGGGTGGTTGCATATCCAAACAAGAAAAAGAGCAATCAGAGATTGCAAACCCTCGCCAGGATGTCTTTTCAGTGGTTTTTAAGGCTTTTGTGTGAAAACAAATATGGCGGCCGAACCCCGTGATCGATGACATCATCATCATTTTTTTCTCGCCACCAATTTATGCCTACATGACGTTCAAGAAATTTCATCTTGATCGGATGAAGTTTTGTACTTGTCGAATTATGACATCATAATGGAGGCACCTATGACATCATCATTAACATCTTTTATTCCCCATGGAGAGTTCTTTACAATGAGCTATGTCTCAATTTTTTCTATTCAGCGCTTTCCGAGATATAGAGGTGCAATCCTTTTCGATTTTTCCAAGATGGCGGCCGATCCACGTGACCTATGACGTCATAATTATCATTAAAAAATTATACAGGTGGTATTGCACCTATGGTGAAAATTACCTGTCAATCGGACCAACGGTTGCAGAGAAAATCATATTTATTATGTGCGGACAAACAAACAAACAAACAGACAGACAGACAAACAAACAGACAAGCAAACGGATTCAATTGCAATACCCTCTCCTCTGGCGTGGGTAATAATCCTTAACTTTTCCCTCAAGGACATCCTCAATTTGAGGCTGGTTGCATATCCAAATAATCGTTAACTTTTCCCTTAAGGGTATCCTTAGGTTGAGGATGAGTTGCATACACGAATATCCTTAACTTTTCCCTTAAGGACATCCTTAATTTGAGGGCGGTTGCATACATGAATATCCTTAACTTTTCCCTTAAGGACATTCTTAATTTGAGGGCGGTTGCATACACGAATATCCTTCAATTTTCCCTTAAGGACATCCTTAAGTTGAGGATGAGTTGCATACACAAATATCCTTAACTTTTCCCTTAAGGACATCCTTAATTTGAGGATGAGTTGCATACACGAATATCCTTAACTTTTCCCTGAAGGACATCCTTAAGTTGAGGATGAGTTGCATACACGAATATCCTTAAGTTTTCACTTAAGGACATCCTTAATTTGAGGGTGGTTGCATACACGAATATCCTTAACTTTTCCCTGAAGGACATCCGTAAATTGAGGGTGGTTGCATGCACGAATATCCTTAACTTTTCCCTGAAGGACATCCTTAAGTTGAGGGTGGTTGTATATCCAAATAATCCTGAACTTTTCCCTGAAGGACATCCTTAATTTCAGGATGAGTTGCATACACGAATATCCTTAACTTTTCCCTTAAGGACATCCTTAATTTGAGGATGAGTTGCATACACGAATATCCTTAACTTTTCCCTGAAGGACATCCTTAAGTTGAGGATGAGTTGCATACACGAATATCCTTAACTTTTCCCTTGAGGACATCCTTAATTTGAGGGTGGTTGCATACACGAATATCCCTAACTTTTCCCTGAAGGACATCCTTAATTTGAGGGTGGTTGCATACACGAATATACTTAACTTTTCCCTGAAGGACATCCTTAATTTGAGGGTGGTTGCATACACGAATATCCTTAACTTTTCCCTTAAGGACATCCTTAATTTGAGGGTGGTTGCATACACGAATATACTTAACTTTTCCCTGAAGGACATCCTTAATTTGAGGATGAGTTGCATACACGAATATCCTTAATTTTTCCCTGAAGGACATCCTTAATTTGAGGGTGGTTGCATACACGAATCACCTTAACTTTTCCCTTAAGGACATCCTTAATTTGAGGATGAGTTGCATACATGAATATCCTTAACTTTTCCCTGAAGGACATCCTTAAGTTGAGGATGAGTTGCATACACGAATATCCTTAACTTTTCCCTGAAGGACATCCTTAATTTAAGGGTGGTTGCATCCACGAATATCCTTAACTTTTCCCTTAAGGACATCCTTAATTTGAGGATGAGTTGCATACACGAATATCCTTAACTTTTCCCTGAAGGACATCCTTAAGTTGAGGGTGGTTGCATACACGAATATCCTTAACTTTTCCCTGAAGGACATCCTTAATTTGAGGGTGGTTGCATCCACGAATATCCTTAACTTTTCCCTTAAGGACATCCTTAATTTGAGGATGAGTTGCATACACGAATATCCTTAACTTTTCCCTGAAGGACATCCTTAATTTGAGGGTGGTTGCATCCACGAATATCCTTAACTTTTCCCTGAAGGACATCCTTAATTTGAGGGTGGTTGCATCCACGAATATCCTTAACTTTTCCCTTAAGGACATCCTTAATTTGAGGGTGGTTGCATACACGAATATCCTTAACTTTTCCCTGAAGGACATCCTTAATTTGAGGGTGGTTGCATACACGAATATACTTAACTTTTCCCTTAAGGACATCCTTAATTTGAGGGCGGTTGCATACATGAATATCCTTAACTTTTCCCTTAAGGACATTCTTAATTTGAGGGCGGTTGCATACACGAATATCCTTCAATTTTCCCTTAAGGACATCCTTAAGTTGAGGATGAGTTGCATACACAAATATCCTTAACTTTTCCCTTAAGGACATCCTTAATTTGAGGATGAGTTGCATACACGAATATCCTTAACTTTTCCCTGAAGGACATCCTTAATTTGAGGGTGGTTGCATACACGAATATACTTAACTTTTCCCTGAAGGACATCCTTAATTTGAGGGTGGTTGCATACACGAATATACTTAACTTTTCCCTTAAGGACATCCTTAATTTGAGGGTGGTTGCATCCACGAATATCCTTAACTTTTCCCTGAAGGACATCCTTAATTTGAGGGTGGTTGCATCCACGAATATCCTTAACTTTTCCCTGAAGGACATCCTTAATTTGAGGGTGGTTGCATACACGAATATCCTTAACTTTTCCCTTAAGGACATCCTTAATTTGAGGGTGGTTGCATACATGAATATCCTTAACTTTTCCCTTAAGGACATCCTTAATTTGAGGGTGGTTGCATACACGAATATACTTAACTTTTCCCTGAAGGACATCCTTAATTTGAGGATGAGTTGCATACACGAATATCCTTAATTTTTCCCTGAAGGACATCCTTAATTTGAGGGTGGTTGCATACACGAATATCCTTAACTTTTCCCTTAAGGACATCCTTAATTTGAGGATGAGTTGCATACATGAATATCCTTAACTTTTCCCTGAAGGACATCCTTAAGTTGAGGATGAGTTGCATACACGAATATCCTTAACTTTTCCCTGAAGGACATCCTTAATTTAAGGGTGGTTGCATCCACGAATATCCTTAACTTTTCCCTTAAGGACATCCTTAATTTGAGGATGAGTTGCATACACGAATATCCTTAACTTTTCCCTGAAGGACATCCTTAAGTTGAGGGTGGTTGCATACACGAATATCCTTAACTTTTCCCTGAAGGACATCCTTAATTTGAGGGTGGTTGCATCCACGAATATCCTTAACTTTTCCCTTAAGGACATCCTTAATTTGAGGATGAGTTGCATACACGAATATCCTTAACTTTTCCCTGAAGGACATCCTTAATTTGAGGGTGGTTGCATACACGAATATCCTTAACTTTTCCCTGAAGGACATCCTTAATTTGAGGGTGGTTGCATCCACGAATATCCTTAACTTTTCCCTTAAGGACATCCTTAATTTGAGGGTGGTTGCGTACACGAATATACTTAACTTTTCCCTGAAGGACATCCTTAATTTGAGGGTGGTTGCATCCACGAATATCCTTAACTTTTCCCTGAAGGACATCCTTAATTTGAGGATGAGTTGCATACACGAATATCCTTAACTTTTCCCTGAAGGACATCCTTAAGTTGAGGATGAGTTGCATACACAAATATCCTTAACTTTTCCCTGAAGGCCATCCTTAATTTGAGGGTGGTTGCATACACGAATTTCCTTAACTTTTCCCTGAAGGACATCCTTAAGTTGAGGATGAGTTGCATACACGAATATCCTTAACTTTTCCCTTAAGGACATCCTTAATTTGAGGGTGGTTGCATACACGAATTTCCTTAACTTTTCCCTGAAGGACATCCTTAAGTTGAGGATGAGTTGCATACACGAATATCCTTAACTTTTCCCTTAAGGACATCCTTAATTTGAGGGTGGTTGCATACACGAATTTCCTTAACTTTTCCCTTAAGGACATCCTTAAGTTGAGGATGAGTTGCATACACGAATATCCTTAACTTTTCCCTGAAGGACATCCTTAATTTGAGGGTGGTTGCATGCACGAATATCCTTAACTTTTTCCTTAAATGCTTAGATTTAAGGGAGCATCCACCCCTTCCTTAACCACGAACCTTTGAGTTTCCAAATGGCAATCTTCATGGAAATTGATCGCGAAGAGGACGATTATTATCACAGCGAGATGTCAGAGACTGATATAACAAAACTTCCACAATTTTAACTCTCTCATGACATCCACAATATCTTGCGTGTAGTTATGTATTTTATTTTTTTGTATACAAGATTGAGGCTCGTGTAAGAGCGAATATTAATCGCAAAAAAAACAAGTCAGGAGACGACGATGGTTCACGAGCGAGTGGTATTCAATGACTAAGGACGGACTATAACCGAAACAGGCCCAGACAGGCCAGGCCTGGAAATGTCAAAACGAACGTTACTGACCTTGAAATGAGATAGAAAATAATGTCTAATCAGTTATGAGGTTAGTTAGCGACACAATACCGAAAATTCGGTGAAAAATGAAATGAAAAAAAAAAAAAAAAAAATGAAAAATCGAGCTCCGTGGGGCTAGACACATGACATTGGCCTAACCAAATACCGAAACCCCTGTCAGATTCCACCAAACCCCTCGGAGAAGATGTAGCTTGAACTCGATTACCCTCTAAAAGACATCTTTTTGGGGGGTGGCTCCGCCCACAATGGGCGCAATACGCCCACTCTAGGCAGGACACAACTAGATCATGATATCAACCTCCCACCCAAGTTTCATCAAGATCGGATGATATCACCGGGTAGTTATGCTGCGGACAGACAGACACACACACAGACACACACACAGTCAGACCCACACACATGACGAATATAGTGGTCACTTGATAACTCGTGAACCAACAAACAGACACATAAAACATATAATAAAGGGAGCGACAGACAAGATGGGGGGAGAGAGAGGGAAACACACAAGTACAGCAATAGAGAACAGGGACATCGGGAGATCTGTGGGAGGAAGAGGGCATGGGGGGAGGAGGCATGGGAAGGGGGGTGGGGGGGTTGGGTGGGAGAGATATAAAACATAAGGACACTGCTAGGACTTCCAGAAGAGAAGTCCGTATTTCAGAAAAGTGGATCTGGAGTGAATTAACGGGGGTATAAAAGATCAAGGTTTTTGATGGGGGAAGATAATAGATGGTGGTGAACAGCTGTTTTAAAGACCTGGAGGGAGGAGTGGGATTGAAGAGAGTGGGGGAGTTTGTTCCAGAGGTGGGAGAAAAGAGGAATGAAAGAGTGAAGGTGAGCAGAGAGCCTTGATTTTGGCAATTTAACCATAAGAGGGTTGCTGGGAGATCTTGTGCGTCCTGCAGGAATATTTGGGGGACAGAGCCCAGAGAGAGCTGGGGGAGCAAGGCCGGAGAGGAGTCGGTAGAAGACAGAAAGACGACCAACCTGCCTGCGGTGAGAGAGAGAAAGGCCCTTGGAGTTAGCTTCATCGCAGGAGATTCCAATGATTCTGAAAGCTTCGGTTTCAACAGCGTGAAGCCGAGCTAGGTGTGAGCAGGAGCACCAGCCCAGAGGGGGGAACAGTATTCCATTGAGCTGAGGATGAAAGCTTTGTATGTGGTGAGGAGCTCAGGTGTGCCAAGGAAGGACTTCGCACGATTTTTTAAATCAATGTCTCATCATGGAATGGCCATGTTATTTGGAACATTTGTATCAATGTCTGATCATGGAATGGCCGTGGAGCCACCCAGGCTGAATTGCAGGATTTTAATTTGCTGAGTAACTGTTGAGTTAAAAACTGGTTTGTAAAAAAAAAAAAAATGCTGATTTTCTAAGCTCTTCTTTCTCCCTTTGGTCACATGACATAAATGAGACAAAAATGTGATAAAAAGAAACATTTTTGTAAAATACAATTGCTTCTACCCAACCAGCTATGTGATAGTGTATTGGTGAACTTGCTGTTTTTATTTATGCCTAATCATCGTTTGCATCTATTGCCACAGGTGTTTGTGCGGGTGGAAACGGACCCTGGCATTTGCACCGCAGTATCGAGTACTTTCATCGAGTCCCAAACAGTAACATTGGCACCTGGTGCCACCAAGATTTTCCCCATCGCCATTGCAGCCACCACTCTTGGGAACCCCAAAATCATGGTGTTTGCAAGTGACCAGGAAGGCTTTATTACAGACGGTGTCACTCGTCGTCTGCGTGTTGTGGTGAGTCATCATGTACGGTACACTTACAATTTGGTGCAGATAATATACTGGTTTGGGTTACAGGGATGAATGCGCCGGGGTGTACAAGGGGTCTCTCGGACACGCCGCCTGACCTCCGACCCTGCAGGCAACGGGTGACAGATAATTCTGAGACCCGACGGGTCGCTTAGCAACTTGTGTGATTTGGTGTTCCCAACTGAGGAACCACGCTCTCGACTCCACACTTGTCTACATTTTACATACGGCCGAGCAAAACTGTGGGAGGGAGTCAGCTATCTCAGAACGAACTCGAATGGCACTCAATAGAGAGCATACCTCAGCCTGGTTGGCCATATCACCCAATGGTGAAGAATCATTAAAAAATAAATTCTTCTACCTAGATCCAAATTCAGATCTTCACCAAAATCTAATCATTTTATCCTTGTCACACACCCAACCTGTCCACCAAGTTTCGTCAAAACCCATCCACAACTTTTGAGATATCCTGCTATGTATCGTTTTTGGCCCTATATCTCCCAATGGTGAAGAATCATTTTTATAATTCTCCTATCCGAATGCGGATCTTCACCAAAATCGAATCATTTCGTCCTTGTCACATTCGCTACATCTCTGCCAAATTTCGTCCGAATCCGTCCACAACTTGTTGAGATGTCTTGTTCCCAAACAGACAGACAGGGGTGAAGGCATAATCTCCATCCACCTTTGGTGGCAGAGGTAAAAATCAACCAAATTGATGCCGGGCAACGCCGGATACTCCTGCCAGTTACAAATAAATGATATTTTGAATCATAGACTGTGTTACTTTCTTCTTTTTTGAGTTTATCGTCTACATTGTGGTACCAGTGAACCCAGCAGTCATTGCCCGGCTTTCCGATACACAAGAATTATATCCACAAAAACCTCGCTTGGTCTACCTGCGCAATTAGCGGCAACGCAGACTGAAAATTAAGTGTAATATCATGGAGCCGCCAATTGCTCAGGAAGTTGTTCGTGATATGTTTGCAAAAAGGGGAAAATTAGCCTTAGACCAGGTATAAAACGAGCTCCAATACGAGCCTTAGACCACAAAAAAGATAGAATAAAACTAAATAAAGCTTGTGGTGCCACGAGAGGGTGAAGGGACTTTTACATGCTATGGGCCAATTACTTTCCTTTTGTGTCTTTGCTGTAAATACATGCCTTGCGATCATTGCCTTGCTTTGTGGATGCATGCTCGAGTCTTTGATTGCTTTGTGAATACATGCCTTGCGATCATTGCCTTGCTTTGTGGATACATGCTCGAGTCTTTGATTGCTTTGTGAATACATGCCTTGCGATCACTGCCTTGCGATCATTGCCTTGCGATCATTGCCTTGCGATCATTGCCTTGCGATCATTGCCTTGCTTTGTGGATGCATGCTCGAGTCTTTGATTGCTTTGTGAATACATGCCTTGCGATCATTGCCTTGCGATCATTGCCTTGCGATCATTGCCTTGCTTTGTGGATGCATGCTCGAGTCTTTGATTGCTTTGTGAATACATGCCTTGCGATCATTGCCTTGCGATCATTGCCTTGCTTTGTGGATACATGCTCGAGTCTTTGATTGCTTTGTGAATACATGCCTTGCGATCATTGCCTTGCGATCATTGCCTTGCGATCATTGCCTTGCTTTGTGGATACATGCTCGAGTCTTTGATTGCTTTGTGAATACATGCCTTGCGATCATTGCCTTGCGATCATTGCCTTGCTTTCTGGATACATGCTCGAGTCTTTGATTGCTTTGTGAATACATGCCTTGCGATCATTGCCTTGCGATCATTGCCTTGCGATCATTGCCTTGCTTTGTGGATACATGCTCGAGTCTTTGATTGCTTTGTGAATACATGCCTTGCGATCATTGCCTTGCGATCATTGCCTTGCGATCATTGCCTTGCTTTGTGGATGCATGCTCGAGTCTTTGATTGCTTTGTGAATACATGCCTTGCGATCATTGCCTTGTGATCATTGCCTTGCTTTGTGGATGCATGCTCGAGTCTTTGATTGCTTTGTGAATACATGCCTTGCGATCATTGCCTTGCTTTGTGGATACATGCTCGAGTCTTTGATTGCTTTGTGAATACATGCCTTGCGATCATTGCCTTGCGATCATTGCCTTGCTTTGTGGATGCATGCTCGAGTCTTTGATTGCTTTGTGAATACATGCCTTGCGATCATTGCCTTGTGATCATTGCCTTGCTTTGTGGATGCATGCTCGAGTCTTTGATTGCTTTGTGAATACATGCCTTGCGATCATTGCCTTGCGATCATTGCCTTGCGATCATTGCCTTGCTTTGTGGATGCATGCTCGAGTCTTTGATTGCTTTGTGAATACATGCCTTGCGATCATTGCCTTGCGATCATTGCCTTGCGATCATTGCCTTGCTTTGTGGATGCATGCTCGAGTCTTTGATTGCTTTGTGAATACATGCCTTGCGATCATTGCCTTGCTTTGTGGATACATGCTCGAGTCTTTGATTGCTTTGTGAATACATGCCTTGCGATCATTGCCTTGCGATCATTGCCTTGCGATCATTGCCTTGCGATCATTGCCTTGCGATCATTGCCTTGCGATCATTGCCTTGCGATCATTGCCTTGCGATCATTGCCTTGCTTTGTGGATGCATGCTCGAGTCTTTGATTGCTTTGTGAATACATGCCTTGCGATCATTGCCTTGCGATCATTGCCTTGCTTTGTGGATGCATGCTCGAGTCTTTGATTGCTTTGTGAATACATGCCTTGCGATCATTGCCTTGCTGCAAATACATGCCTAGTTTTGGTAAACGTTTCAAAGCTCCAAAGCTGTTTGTTCCCCCTCCATCCCCTCCCTCACCTTAAATGGCCACACGGCTGACTCCGCACGTGAAAAAGCCGAATGCCTCAACTCTGTGTTTGCCTCTAAATCTTGTGTCCCAAACCCATCCCTCTCTGTACCCACCGTACCCAGTCGTACCCAGCTGCTCCTGGACTCTGTGTCCTTTCCTCCTGACAAGGTGGAAAAGTGTCTGTCAACCCTCGACTCTGATTCTGCAACTGGACCTGACGGCATCAGCCCACGGGTCCTAAAATCATGTTCTTCCGCTCTTTCACTCCCTCTCTCTGTTCTCTTCACCCTCTCTTTTGCTCAAGGTCATCTTCCATCTGCTTGGAAATCTGCCAACATCACCGCTTTGCACAAAAAGGGTGCAAAAACAGATCCCAGCAACTACAGACCAATCAGCCTTCTCCCAATTATCAGCAAGGTCATGGAATCCATCATTGCTTCAGATATGAAATCTTTCCTCTTCTCCAATGGCTTGATCTCTGATCATCAATTTGGTTTCAGACCTGGACACTCCACTCTGGACATGCTGCTTCTGCTTTCTCAACAATGGATGGAGGTCCTCAATGCCAAACAGGAAATTAGAGCAGTCTCCCTTGACATATCACGTGCCTTCGATACAGTCTGGCACCCCGCTCTGCTCACCAAACTCTCCTCTTTTGGTATCCATGGAAATCTCCACGCATGGCTGGCGGACTTCCTCTCTAGTCGTAGTCAACGTGTGGCCCTGAATGGGTTTCTCTCATCTCCTCTTCCTGTTCAGGCTGGAGTTCCCCAAGGCAGTGTTCTGGGCCCTGTGCTTTTTCTGGTCTTCATCAATGATCTCTCTGACTCTCTTGAAAATCCTCTCTATCTCTTTGCTGACGACTCTACTCTCTGTCGCTCCATTCTTCATCCCTCAGATCGGCAGTCTGCAGCCTCCTCACTCTCTGCAGACCTTGACAAAATCACAGACTGGGCAAACAAGTGGAACATGTCTTTCAATCCTGACAAATCTCACACTCTTACTATGTCTCTCCAAAAAGACTGACTGGACAACCCTCCCATCGACTTTCTGAATAATCCTCTCCAAGAAGTTCTGTCACTCAAGCTTTTGGGTCTCACTATCTGCCATGATCTTTCCTGGAAAAAACACATTTCAAATCTGGCCTCCAAAGCCAGTCGCCGACTGGGCATCCTCCGTCGTGCGAAGTCCTTCCTTGGCACACCTGAGCTCCTCACCACATACAAGGCTTTCATCCGCAGCTCAATGGAATACTGCTCTCCCCCCTGGGCTGGTGCTCCTGCCTCACACCTAGCTCGCCTTTGCGCTGTTGAAACCAAAGCATTCAGAATCATTGGAATCTCCCGCGATGAAGCTAACTCCAAGGGCCTCTCACTCACTCACCGCAGGCAGGTTGGTGGTCTTTCCGTCTTCTACCGACTCCTCTCTGGCCTTGCCCCCCCCCAGCTCTCTCTGGGCTCTGTCCCGCAAATATTCCTACAGGTCGCACAAGATCTGCCTGCAACCCTCTTTTGGTTAAACTGCCAAAATCAAGACTCTCTGCTCACCTTCACTCCTTCATTCCTCTTTTCTCCCGCCTCTGGAACAAACTCCCTCACTCTCTTCAATCCCACTCCACCCTGCAAGTCTTTAAAACAGCTGTTCACCACCATCTCTTATCTTCCCCCATCCAAAGCCTTGATCTTTTCTACCCATGCTAATTTCACCCCAATTCCCCTTTTTGAAATACCAACTTCTGTCCTGGAAGTCCTTGGTGTCCTTGTGCTTTATACTTCTCCCTTCCCCCCCCCCTCCCTTCCCATGCCTCCTCCCCCCGGGCTCTCTCCCTTCCACACATCTCCCTGCTCTCGGATGTTGTGTTTGTGTGCTTCCCCTTTTCTCCCCATCTTGTCTTCCGCTCCCTCTTTTTGTATATTTTGTTTGTCTGGTCGATTTGTTTGTGAAGTAAATGTTAGCTCTTTCACGAGCCTCGATTCAGTATACAAAAAAAAAGAAAAAAGAAGCTGCTCAGGTGTCTCTTTTCCTTCATTAAAAAAAAAAAACATTTTGCAAGTATGTTGATCACTCCGGTTTGTGTTAGTAAGGGCATTTTATGAGATATTTCACAAATCTGTTAACTAAATTGTTACCAAAAAATTTCTTCATCAATATGTTTGTAAAGGTGTGTAATAACATGTGTTCAAATGTTGAAGTTCAACTCCCGTGGGAAACCCAGAAAAAAAGCTGTTGAATTCGGGTACCGAAAAATTATTTTCGAGAATTTTTATTTTTTTAATCGGCCCTTAAGTAACTTATGAGGGGTCAAATAAGGGTTTTTCATGATTCTGAGTTGATTGTTAACATTTATATTTTCACTTTTACATTTACACACAAAGTAGCTTTTATTTCACATACATATATAATACTCAAGAGTTATTTCTCATTCACAATGTCAGAAGTTTCAACAGTCATTGTCTATGTCTTCTTCAGACTCAACAACATCATGACTGCAGTTTCTGCAGTTTCCAAGATAAGACTTCAGCAGGTGAAAACCACCCAACCTTGGAATGACGGGTAGATTTGCCTGCTTTATTATATTCACAGCCTTCAGCCAAATCGGAAGATCAAAGGTCACTATAGCGACCCCAGCACGCCGTATGCACTCTTTCAGAGTGGTGAAGATGGTGTTGAGGTCATTAGGGTCTCCTTCAATAACTGGGAGGAACTCGATCTGTGTGCTCTGCTTTGCATCATTAGCATGGATTCTCTTCATCCAGCCATTCCAGTTGGAGTGTGGGAACTCAGGATCGTTGGCTTTGATCACCCACCCCACTGCCCAGAGTGTGTCACCTGGAGTGAGGAATGGCTGATCATGAGCCAGGGAGGAGGAAAGCTCGGCGAGGGGGAGAAACATGATCGCGTTCGTTCCTATATGTTTCCTGTTCGTAAATGGAATAATCTTTACTTCAGTTCCTCTCAGGATCTTAGCTTTGTCGAGTGCCTTCAACTTCACCCGGGGGAAAGCTGCTGTTGTCTGTGGATCTGGCAAAGGTGGTGCCGGAGAGGTGACTTCGATCCAACCCATTGAGTGAAAGGGAGTGTTTCCGTGAATAGAGACAATGTTTAAATCTATATTGTCTCCAACAAACTGAGTGACTGCATTGTTTGTTTCCCCAACCTCCATAGAGACCACCTGATCATTACTTGACAATTCACTTTCACTGGCTGGCACTTTGGCTGTCATCACTGATTGATCCTCAAGCGCAGCATCAACCGCAACCTCATCATTGATCTGTTCATCGGTTTCCTCCACAATGGTGTCAAGAGTGCCAGAAGTATCTGGAACATCATCTCCACTCCTACTATTAAGGAAGCAGTATTTGTAGTTTTGTGTCTCCGTGTAAGACTCAGTGTATCCCAGCCGGTGGAACTTGTTGAGCATCCATTTTGACCCAAATCTATGATCAAGTTGTATGGCAAGCCCCATTTGGTGTGGCAATACTCCAGACCGAGGTCGACAGGCCTTAATAAAATTCTGCCCCCAAACGGCAACTCTTTCGTCTGTCTTGACAATCGGTCTCAAGAACATCTGAAGGCTTGCAGGAACAAGTGTCAGCTGACTATCGATGTCAGTCATGCTGTGTGTGGTGGGGTATGACTTTGGACCTAAATCAATCAAGGCAATATCATCGGATATGAACTTGAGTGCCGTCTTTATGATCTGAGTCTTCTCATCTCCATGGTCAAGATTAGCATGATGCGCTCGCAGAATATTGTCGGTGCCATCTTTGAGACAGAGTACATCTGCCCTTCTTTCCTGTATTGTGAAATACAAGGTGTCTTCGTATTTCTCTAGAAGTTTTATCTTTAGCCAATGCTTTGAATAAGAAAGGCTCTTCTCTGGTGACTGATCAAACTCCTGCAGCTTTTCATGGACTTGGTCCATGTTCATTACCCCATGCTCTAATTCTGAGTCTAACCATTCGCAGAATTCAATAAAAACTGCCTCTCGCTCCTCATCAATACTCCTCTGTCCTCTCTTCCTTTTTCCTTCCTCATCAGTCTTGGACAAACTGTCACCTCTCGCAAACATAAGTTTGCATCGCAAATGGTACAGTGTTTCTTCTGCTACCAAGTCGTCGATCCCTTCCAGGCGTCCAGTGACTTCAGTGCCCCAGTCATCCCCGCGACTCCGTGCTGTCTTCAGCAAGCTTGCCTTCAGTGTATCTGCAGTCAAATTATCTGGCACTCTGTATTTCTTTCTGGCTTGTGCTGGATTATTTTTGTAGAGCTGGGCTGGTTGGTTGCAAAGAATGCATACATCCTTATACAGGAGGTCAACTGACTGTGATCTTCTAGAACTGCAGCCAGTTGATGAACTGAACTCACAAGTAGTGCGTCTTCTCTTCAACTTTGATGACTCTTTCTCTGCCTTTGATGCTTGAGCTGACTTCTTGGTGGTTGCAACAAAGTTGTTGTACAGATCATTTTTACACTTTTGGTGGTACCTCAGTTTTCCTTCCTTTTGAGCCTCCTTCATACGTTCCACAACAGTAACATTTTCGACAGTTTCTGCTTGTTTCAATAAAGTTGAGTATCCCTTTGGAGTTGCCTGTATGAGCCTTTCAGCTGGTGTATCCGAGCGTGCACAGATGAAGCAATTGAGCACAGGTGGAGTAACGTCTTCATCCATATTGCTAGACTCCATGTCCTGCAAAGTAGAAAATGAGATATATTTAGAAATTATTTTTCCACAAAGGAGTGTCTGTGGTGAAATATAAATGTTAACAATCAACTCAGAATCATGAAAAACCCTTATTTGACCCCTCATAAGTTACTTAAGGGCCGATTTTTAAAAAGAAAAATTCTCGAAAATAATTTTTCGGTACCCGAATTCAACAGCTTTTTTTCTGGGTTTCCCACGGGAGTTGACCTTCAACATTTTAACACATGTTATTACACACCTTTACAAACATATTGGTGAAGAATTTTTTTGGTAACAATTTAGTTAACAGATTTTCATATGTTTCCTTTACTATGTGTTTGTGTATGTGTTTGTTACTTGCCGGAATAGATTCCGGCAAGTTGGTTGGTTGGTTGGTTTGTCTGTCTGTTTCTTTGTCTGTCTGTTTTTCCGCAGTACTACGTCTACATCATTGCACATAGCATCGCCATACTTTACACACATATTTGCCTTGCCCTGGAATAGACTGTTCCCAATTTTTAACTCTAGGCCCAAGGTCAAGCTCAAGGTCACCCAAAACGTGAAAATCGTGGAAACTGTCATTGGTTACTAGGCAACGGATGCTCACGCATGTGCTTTAACAGTTTAAACACAATGCTTTAAAAATGGAGAAAGGCTAAAAAATATAAGTATTGTGTATTATTATTTTTATTCCGTAAATGTAACAAAATGTGTACTTACCTTGATTGATTACAACAGCAATTAATAAAAACGTATTATAATTAGAAACTCGCTGCAGGGTTTGCCTCGTCACCGCATATATACATGTATAGATTTCCCACCACTTTGATCCAAAATGGTGTTTGAAGGCTTTTTTATATTTTAAACAATTAATATAAACATCTGTTAAATCATATCACATGCAAATCATCCAAATCTAAACAGTATCTTCAGAACGCAAACCTTGAGGGGGCTTGAAGCCAGATTTTAATCTTACAGCCGCCATGTTGGTTCTCGCCGTCACTGTGATGCGAAGCGAAAGACGCCTCAGAGCTGTCACATTCACAATCGCTATGTCGTATGTACTCCCGATACGTGTTTCCTTCATTGTAAAAACTACCAAGTCAACGGTTAAAAGGATTTTGAGCCGATAGGTGTTACGGCCTTGGCAAGATCGATGGAGACAGTGATCTGTTAGCTTATACAACGCCCAAATATCTATGTGGAATTCTCTCATGTAGAGATTAAACCCACGTCGTTTGAACTTTGGCAGAGGTTATTATTTACTTTTAATGATGTTTATATACGAATCAAAAATAAGATAATTGGTTTTGGGTCGTCCTTTCCGCATATCTCGTGGGATTGTGCGTTGGAGAGACGACCGTGATGGCTGGGAGTAATTGGCAAATGAAAAAAAAAAAAGTACATTCTCGCATGTCCTCGGTCTCTGATGATTTTGCATTTGTTTGTCTGTCCGCTCACTTATACTTGCCTACAGGTCACAATTTGAAACTGATCTTCACGAAACTTCACCAAATGGTAGAGTTCGTGGTCCGACAAAATCCTATATATTTTTGAGGTCAAAAGGTCAACATAGGCCAAAGGTCCAAAGGACCACTTTTTTTTCAAATTTCTAAAATCCTCAATTTTAAAACAATTGACTTGAAATTTGAATAGGATTTACATATCGGCTAACTGAATTCAACCACCAACTATTTTTGAGATCAGCTTCGGCCAAAAGGTCAACATAGGCCAGAAGATCAACCACTTTTTTGAATTTCTAAAATCCTCAATTTTAAGCCGATTGACTTGAAATTTGAATAGGATTTACATATAAGCTTACTGAATTCAACCACCAACTATTTTTGAGATCAGCATAGGCCAAAAGGTCAACATAGGCCAAAGGTCAACCATGTTTTTTGTATTTCTAAAAGCCTCAATTTTCATCCAATTGACTTCAAATTTAAAGAGGATTTACATATCGGCTCACTGAATTCAACCACCAACTATTTTTGAGATCAGCATAGGCCAAAAGGTCAACATGGGCCAAAGGTCAACCACCTTTTTCAAATTTCTAAAATCCTCAATTTCCCTCCGATTGACTTGAAATTTGAAAAGGATTTACATATCGGCTAACTGAATTCAACCACCAACTATTTTTGTGATCAGCATAGGCCAAAAGGTCAACATAGGCCAAAGGTCAACCACTTTTTTTGAATTTCTAAAATCCTCAATTTTAAGCCGATTGACTTGAAATTTGAATAGGATTTATATATCGGCTAACTGAATTCAACCACCAACTATTTTTGAGATCAGCATAGGCCAAAAGGTCAACATAGGCCAAAGGTCAACCACTTTTTTTCTTATTTCTAAAAGCCTCAATTTTCATCCGATTGACTTGAAATTTGAATTGGGTTTTCATATCAGCTAATTGAATTCAACCACCAATTATTTGTGAGGTCAAAAGGATGCTCTACTGAGTGCCATTCTGCTTTGTTCTCTTTGGCCAATTGTCGCTCTATTTCTCTATTATGCTCTTTTTGGCCAATTGTCGCTCTATAATAGTGATTTTCTGTCTGTTTGTTAGTTTGTTTGTGAACAAGATATCTCAACAAGTTGTGGATGGTTCCGGACGAAATTTGGCACAGACGTAGCGTATGTGACGAGGATGAAATGATTAGATTTTGGTGAAGATCCGGATTCGGATCCGGCTACTAGAATTTTTAAAGTGATTCTTCACCATTGGGAGATGGGGCCAAAAACGATACGTAGCAGGATATCTCAAAAAGGTGTGGATGGGTGATTTAGATTAAATGTGATTTTGTATTGTGATTTTCTGGTCAACTCTGGGATACAAAACGTAAACTGTTCACCTGGCGGAGGTATGCTCTCTACTGAGCGCCGTTATAGTTTTCTATATTTTTGTGGGTGCCCACAACACTTGCCTGCACCTACTAAGGAAAATTTATATTTAGTATTCTAATAAAACACACACACACACACACACACACACACACACACACACACACACACACACACACACACACACACTAAGGTATAATGTAATATTACATTTCACATAGCTACAAAGAAAGTCAATTTGTTTTGTCAATGTCAAGACAATGTCAATTTGTTTTATACGGTGGCTTCCTTCCTCCCCGTGGTGGTGTGTGGGTACTGCGTGTAGGGACTGGTGTAGGACATGCAGTGTATGTATAGAGGAAACAGTTTGAGGTGCGAAACCGTGCTTGCCCACTTGGAGACAAATGCCCACGCAGCCCACCTTAGGCCAGTGCGGGTCATATCAGGCCATGGCAGCTCGTTTCAGGCCAGTGGGGGTCATTTCAGGCTAGTACAGCTTATCTCAGGCTCAGGCCAGCATGTGTCGTCTCAGGCCTGCGGAACTCGTCTCAGGCCAGAATGTGTCGTCTCAGGCCAATGCGTGTCTTCTGAGGCCAGTGAGTGTCTCAAGCCAGCGCAACTCGTCTCAGGCCAGTGCGGGTCGTCTCAGGCCAGTGCGGGTCGTCTCAGGCCAGCACGTGTCATCTCAGGCCAGTGCGTGTCGTCTCAGGCCAGTGCGTGTCATCTCAGGCCTGCGGAACTCGTCTCAGGCCGGCATGTGTCGCCTCAGGCCAACGCGTGTCATCTGAGGCCAGTGTGTGTCTCAAGCCAGCGCAACTCGTCTCAGGCCAGTGCGGGTCGTCTCAGGCCAGCGCGTGTCGTCTCAGGCCAGCGCGTGTTGTCTCAGGCCAGCGTGTGTCGTCTCAGGCCAGCATCTGTCGTCTCAGGCCTGCGTAACTCGTCTCAGGCCAGCACGTGTCTGCTCAAGCCAGCATCTGTCGTCTCAAGCCAGCGCGTGTCTGCTCAAGCCAGCATCTGTCATCTCAAGCCAGCGGGTGTCTGCTTAAGCCAGCATCTGTCGTCTCAGGCCAGCGGGTGTCTGCTTAAGCCAGCATCTGTCGTCTCAGGCCAGCATCTGTTGTCTCAGGTCAGCGTGTGTCGTCTCAGGCCAGCGGGTGTCGTCTCAGGCCAGCATCTGTCGTCTCAGGCCAGCGGGTGTCGTCTCAGGCCAGTGGGTGTCGTCTCAGGCCAGCGGGTGTCATCTCAGGCCAGCACGTGTCGTCTCAGGCCAGCATTTGTCATCTCAGGCCAGCGGATGTCGTTTCAGGCCAGCATCTGTTGTCTCAGGCCAGCGGGTGTCATCTCAGGCCAGCATCTGTTGTCTCAGGCCAGCCTTTGTCGTCTCAAGCCAGCGCGTGTCTGCTGAAGCCAGCATCTGTCGTCTCAGGCCAGCGCGTGTTTTCTCAGGCCAGCGGGTGTCGTCTCAGGCCAGCATCTGTCATCTCAGGCCAGCGGGTGTCGTCTCAGGCCAGCATCTGTCGTCTAAGGCCAGCGCATGTCGTCTCAGGCCAGCTTTTGTCATCTCAGGCCAGTGGATGTCGTTTCAGGCCAGCATCTGTCGTCTCAGGCCAGCGGGCATTGTCTCAGGCCAGCATCTGTCGTCTCAGGCCAGCATCTTTCATCTCAGGCCAGCATCTGTCATCTCAGGCCAGCATCTGTCGTCTCAGGTCAGCGCTTATCGTCTCAGGCCAGCATCTGTCGTCGCAGGCCAGCATTTGTCGTCTCAGGCCAGCATCTGTCGTCTCAGGCCAGCAGGTGTCGTCTCAGGCCAGCCGGTGTCGTCTCAGGCCAGCGGGTGTCATCTCAGGCCAGCGGGTGTCGTCTCAGGCCAGCGGGTGTCGTCTCAGGCCAGCATCTGTCGTCTCAGGCCAGCATCTGTCGTCACAGGCCAGCATCTGTCGTCTCAGGCCAGCATCTGTCGTCTCAGGCCAGCATGTGTTGTCTCAGGCCAGCATGTGTCGTCTCAGGCCAGCATCTGTCGTCTCAGGCCAGCGGGTGTCATCACAGGCCAGCGTCTATTGTCTCAGGCCAGCCGTCGTTGTCTCAGGCCAGCGCGTGTCGTGTCAGGCCAGCATTTGTCGTCTCAGGCCAACGGGTGTCGTTTCAGGCCAGCATCTGTCATCTCAGGTCAGCGGGTATCGTCTCAGGCCAGCATCTGTCGTCTCAGGTCAGCATCTGTCATCTCAGGCCAGCATCTGTCGTCTCAGGCCAGCATCTGTCGTCTCAGGCCAGCAGGTGTCGTCTCAGGCCAGCATTTGTCGTCTCAGGCCAGCGGGTGTCATCTCAGGCCAGCGTCTGTTGTCTCATGCCAGCCGTCGTCATCCTAGGCCAACGCGTGTCGTCTCAGGCCAGCATTTGTCATCTCAGGCCAGCGGGTGTCGTTTCAGGCCAGCATCTGTCGTCTCAGGCCAGCGGGTGTCGTCTCAGGCCAGCATCTGTCGTCTCAGGCCAGCATCTGACGTCTCAGGCCGGCATCTGTCGTCTCAGGTCGGCGGGTGTCGTCTCAGGCCAGCGGGTGTCGTCTCAGGGCAGCGGGTGTCGTCTCAGGCCAGCGGGTGTCGTCTCAGGCCAGCAGGTGACGTCTCAGGGCAGCGGGTGTCGTCTAAGGGCAGCGGGTGTCGTCTCAGGCCAGCATCTGTCATCTCAGGCCAGAGTGTGTCGTCTCAGGCCAGCGGGTGTCGTCTCAGGCCAGCATCTGTCGTCTCAGGCCAGCGCATGTCGTGTCAGGCCAGCACGTGTCTGCTCAAGCCAGCATCTGTCATCTCAAGCCAGCGGGTGTCTGCTTAAGCCAGCATCTGTCGTCTCAGGCCAGCGGGTGTCTGCTTAAGCCAGCATCTGTCGTCTCAGGCCAGCATCTGTTGTCTCAGGTCAGCGTGTGTCGTCTCAGGCCAGCGGGTGTCGTCTCAGGCCAGCATCTGTCGTCTCAGGCCAGCGGGTGTCGTCTCAGGCCAGTGGGTGTCGTCTCAGGCCAGCGGGTGTCATCTCAGGCCAGCACGTGTCGTCTCAGGCCAGCATTTGTCATCTCAGGCCAGCGGATGTCGTTTCAGGCCAGCATCTGTTGTCTCAGGCCAGCGGGTGTCATCTCAGGCCAGCATCTGTTGTCTCAGGCCAGCCTTTGTCGTCTCAAGCCAGCGCGTGTCTGCTGAAGCCAGCATCTGTCGTCTCAGGCCAGCGCGTGTTTTCTCAGGCCAGCGGGTGTCGTCTCAGGCCAGCATCTGTCATCTCAGGCCAGCGGGTGTCGTCTCAGGCCAGCATCTGTCGTCTAAGGCCAGCGCATGTCGTCTCAGGCCAGCTTTTGTCATCTCAGGCCAGTGGATGTCGTTTCAGGCCAGCATCTGTCGTCTCAGGCCAGCGGGCATTGTCTCAGGCCAGCATCTGTCGTCTCAGGCCAGCATCTTTCGTCTCAGGCCAGCATCTGTCATCTCAGGCCAGCATCTGTCGTCTCAGGTCAGCGCTTATCGTCTCAGGCCAGCATCTGTCGTCGCAGGCCAGCATTTGTCGTCTCAGGCCAGCATCTGTCGTCTCAGGCCAGCAGGTGTCGTCTCAGGCCAGCCGGTGTCGTCTCAGGCCAGCGGGTGTCATCTCAGGCCAGCGGGTGTCGTCTCAGGCCAGCGGGTGTCGTCTGAGGCCAGCATCTGTCGTCTCAGGCCAGCATCTGTCGTCACAGGCCAGCATCTGTCGTCTCAGGCCAGCATCTGTCGTCTCAGGCCAGCATGTGTTGTCTCAGGCCAGCATGTGTCGTCTCAGGCCAGCATCTGTCGTCTCAGGCCAGCGGGTGTCATCACAGGCCAGCGTCTATTGTCTCAGGCCAGCCGTCGTTGTCTCAGGCCAGCGCGTGTCGTGTCAGGCCAGCATTTGTCGTCTCAGGCCAACGGGTGTCGTTTCAGGCCAGCATCTGTCATCTCAGGTCAGCGGGTATCGTCTCAGGCCAGCATCTGTCGTCTCAGGTCAGCATCTGTCATCTCAGGCCAGCATCTGTCGTCTCAGGCCAGCATCTGTCGTCTCAGGCCAGCAGGTGTCGTCTCAGGCCAGCATTTGTCGTCTCAGGCCAGCGGGTGTCATCTCAGGCCAGCGTCTGTTGTCTCATGCCAGCCGTCGTCATCCTAGGCCAACGCGTGTCGTCTCAGGCCAGCATTTGTCATCTCAGGCCAGCGGGTGTCGTTTCAGGCCAGCATCTGTCGTCTCAGGCCAGCGGGTGTCGTCTCAGGCCAGCATCTGTCGTCTCAGGCCAGCATCTGACGTCTCAGGCCGGCATCTGTCGTCTCAGGTCGGCGGGTGTCGTCTCAGGCCAGCGGGTGTCGTCTCAGGGCAGCGGGTGTCGTCTCAGGCCAGCGGGTGTCGTCTCAGGCCAGCGGGTGACGTCTCAGGGCAGCGGGTGTCGTCTAAGGGCAGCGGGTGTCGTCTCAGGCCAGCATCTGTCATCTCAGGCCAGAGTGTGTCGTCTCAGGCCAGCGGGTGTCGTCTCAGGCCAGCATCTGTCGTCTCAGGCCAGCGCATGTCGTGTCAGGCCAGCACGTGTCGTCTCAGGCCAGCATTTGTCATCTCAGACCAGCGGATGTCGTTTCAGGCCAGCATCTGTCGTCTCAGGCCAGCGGGTGTCATCTCAGGCCAGCATCTGTTGTCTCAGGCCAGCCTTTGTCGTCTCAAGCCAGCGTGTGTCTGCTGAAGCCAGCATCTGTTGTCTCAGGCCAGTGCGCATCGTCTCAGGCCAGCGGGTGTCATCTCAGGCCAGCATCTGTTGTCTCAGGCCAGCCTTTGTCGTCTCAAGCCAGCGTGTGTCTGCTGAAGCCAGCATCTGTCGTCTCAGGCCAGCGCGTGTTTTCTCAGGCCAGCGGGTGTCGTCTCAGGCCAGCATCTGTCGTCTCAGGCCAGCATCTGTCGTCTCAGGCCAGCGGGTGTCGTCTCAGGCCAGCGGGTGTCGTCTCAGGCCAGCGGGTGTCGTCTCAGGCCAGCATCTGTCGTCTCAAGCGAGCATCTGTCGTCTCAAGCCAGCATCTGTCGTCTCAGGCCAGCATCTGTCGTCTCAAGCCAGCATCTGTCGTCTCAGGCCAGCATCTGTCATCTCAGGCCAGCGGGTGTCGTCTCAGGCCAGCGGGTGTCGTCTCAGGCCAGCGCGCGTCGTCTCAGGCCAGCGGGTGTCGTCTCAGGCCAGTATCTGTCGTCTCAGGCCAGCATCTGTCGTCTCAGGCCAGCATCTGTCATCTCAAGCCAGCATCTGTCGTCTCAGGCCAGCATCTGTCGTCTCAGGCCAGCATCTGTCGTCTCAAGCCAGCATCTGTCGTCTCAGGCCAGCATCTGTCGTCTCAGTCCAGCGGGTGTCGTCTCAGGCCAGTGGGTGTCGTCTCAGGTCAGCGCGTGTTGTCTCAGGCCCTGATTGATTAAAAACCTGATTCGTCCTCGGACAATCCAGGAGCTCACGTATGCAGAGCTCAAGGCCGCTTTGAAGGAACATTGTAATCCATCTTCAGTCATCCTGTGTCGATTTAATTTTTACATGTGCAGACAGCAGCAAGGTCAGTCGATCGCAGACTTCATTGCACACCTCAAAAAAACTGTCACATCTGTGCGAGTTTGGGGCCACGATTGTCGACATGCTCCGTGATTTGCTGGTGGTTGGCATGTCCGATGACCACACTCGGAGACGCCGGCTTGCTGAGAGAAGACCGACTTTCCAAAATGCCAGAGACACCGCCATTTCCATGGAAAGTGCTGAACGCAACGCCACAAGCATCGGTGCCACTCGCTCTTCTGGTACCAGCCCTGCTGTGAATCGGTTGGATCATGATCAGCCAAAACGTTGGAACAAGTCTCCTCATGAGAAGCCAGTGCAGTCTCAAACACACAACAAATGTTTTCGGTGCAATGGAAAGCACCCTCCAGAGACATGTCGGTTCAAAGATGCGACCTGCCATTTCTGTTCAAAAACTGGCCATATTGCTCCAGCTTGCATCACTCGCAAATCGGGAAAAGAGAAAGCTGTTGACAAGAAGATTCATCAGTTTATCGGTTCGGAGGAACCCGAGCTTGACCAGGTGAGCTCTGTTTCCGACAACTCAGAATCGTGTGACCTGTTTCATATTGATTCTCACCATAAGCGGGACCCTCTTCTTGCCACTGTTGTCGTCAACAATCGACCATTGCAAATGGAGGTCGACACTGGTGCGGCCGTCTCGCTCATCAGCCATGCTGTTTTCACAAACCTGTGGAGTGATGCTGACCGACCCCATCTGAAACCTACTACCTATGGACTCTCCACCTATACAGGTGAGAAGATTGTTCCCTACGGTACATGTGACGTCACGGTGGGCTACGATAACCGTGAGTTTCACCTACCCCTGATCGTCATTCCTGGAAAGGGCCCTTCCTTACTCGGCAGGACCTGGTTGAGCATAATTCGACTGAAGTGGAAAAGCATTCATCAACTCCGGGCAGCCAACGTTTCTCCTACCGCAGCATACACACTCAAAAATGTGCTGGATACGTACCCGGATGTCTTCAAGGATGAGCTTGGAACCTTGAAAGGACATACGGCTAAACTCAGTGTTGACCGGGATGCCAATCCTATATTTTGCAGAGCTCGCCCAGCCCCTTTCGCCCTGCGGGAGCGGATTGACAAGCAACTGGATCATCTTGAAAATCTGGGCATCATCGAGCAAATTCAGTGCGCCGAATGGGTGGTGCCCATCGTTCCGGTCATAAAATCGGACCAGTCCATCGGCATATGTGAAGATTATAAAATGACCGTGAACAAGTGTTCTTCGTTGGATAAATATCCAATCCCGAGGATTGAAGATGTCTATGCTCGTCTCATGGGAGGCAAGCCTTTTACTAAACTCGATCTCAAATCCGCCTATCTACAGCTCTGCTTGGACGAGAATTTGAAGCAGTATCTTACCATCAACACACATCGTGGGTTGTACAAGTACCACCGACTCAGTTTTGGAGTGAAATCTGCACCTGGAATTTATCAGCGTGTCATGGACAGTTTGTTTGCCGCCGAACGCAACGTCATTTGTTACCAGGATGATATTCTGGTTACTGGTCGTACGGATGCTGAACATCTACAAAACCTGGATAGATCTCTGAAGAAGATTTCGGACTCCGGCCTACGTTTGCGTCGAGACAAGTGCAAGTTTATGGTGCCATTGGTCACGTACCTGGGTCATATGATTGATTCCGAGGGTCTACACCCGACAGATGAGAAAGTCTGAGTTATCAAGGATGCTCCTGCTCCACGAGACGTGATCGAATTGAAGTCATACCTCGGTTTGGTTCAGTTCTATGGTCGTTATATCCTGAATGTGACCGACGTTTTGGGCCCCCTTTATCGGCTTTTGAGGAAAGGAGTCTCCTGGAGCTGGGGGTCCACTGAACAATCAGCATTCCAGACCTCTAAGGATCTGCTCAAATCGTCCAATGTTCTCGTTCATTTTGATCCAGAAAAGGATATTGTGCTGACATGCGATGCCTGTCGGTATGGATTGGGGAGTGTATTATCACACGTGATGCCTGATGCTACTGAAAGACCTGTTGCGTTTGCATCCAGAACGTTGTCCCCGGCAGAGAAGAACTATTCCCAACTTGACAAGGAAGGATTGGGAATTGTTTTCGGCATCACCAAATTTTGCCATTACCTTCTTGGACATCATTTCACGATTCGCACTGATCACAAGCCGCTGATCTGTCTGTTTGGTCCAACTAAGGTGATGTCTGACACACTACCGCCCAGGATCATCCGCTGGTCCCTGTTTCTCGCTGCTTATGACTACAGCATATGTTATAAGCCTGGTTCGTCTATCACAAATGCAGATGCCATGAGTCGGTTACCCCTTCCAGAATCCGTTGATGATTCGTTTACACCAGGATCCATTATCACACTGATGGATCATCTGGAGGATTGTGCTGTCGACGCCGGCCATCTCCACACCCATACTCGACGAGACCCCGTTCTGTCCAGAACTGTCCAGGCTGTGCAGCTTGGATGGCATTTGCTACCTGAGGGTGACCCAGCTTTTGCGGCTTTTAAAGCACGTAAAAACGAACTCGGCGTGGAAAATGGTTGCCTACTCTGGGGATGTCGTGTCGTGATCCCGGAAAATCTGCGTTCCAGGGTCATGGATGAAATCCATGACTGTCACCCCGGGATTGTGAAGATGAAGTCACTCGCTAGAAACTATGTGTGGTGGCCGAATCTTGATGCTGATATCGAACATCATGTTCGACATTGTTACCCCTGCCAGAGCACCCGGAACACACCTGCGAAAGCGCCACTGCATCCCTGGGAATGGCCCAGCGAACCGTGGCATCGCCTACATCTCGATTATGCCGGGCCTATTAACGGCAGCATGATTCTAATCATCACAGACGCACACACAAAATGGATCGATGCCTATGTGACGCGTGGTACTACGTCAGCCATTGTCATCGAAAGACTCAGACGCTGTTTCGCCACTCATGGTCTGCCCAGGATGATCGTGAGTGATAACGGTTCGTGTTTTTCCAGTACCGAGTTTGCCAAGTTCATACGTCGGAACGGCATCAAACATAAGTTTGTCAGCCCACATCACCAGGCTTCAAATGGCTTGGCCGAACGATCCATGGGAATCATCAAATCCAGATTGCAGAAACTTCAGGAGGGAACCCTGGAAACAAAGCTGTCTCGTCTCCTGTTCAAATACCGCATCACGCCACAATCAACAACCGGTGCAGCTCCGTCTGAGTTATTGATGAAACGACACTTGAGATCGACAATTGCCAATCTCAAACCGGACATATCATCAAACGTTTATCAGAGCCAGCTTAATCAAAAGTTGGTGCACGATAAGACGTCCAACAGTCGATGTATCAACATTGGAGATCCAGTGTTTTCCCGAAATTTTGGTGCAGGTGCGACATGGCTACCGGGGGACATCATCGAGAAGCCAGGTCCAGTCCTGCGTGATTCGCCTGCAGGACGGCCGCGAAATTCGTCGACATCAGGACCACATAACCTACCGTCACTGTGAGTCGATAGAGCCTGCAGCATCGTCACAGTCAGGACAACAGTTCGACCCACCACTGCCGGAGATCGTCGTGGCCGCTCCAGCCGGTTCGGATGCCCCGAAAACCTCTGCGAACGCTGCACCCTTCGTGGAGACCAAAGGAATCACCTGGGACTCTGTATCCACTGGTCCACCGCGACGCTCGATGCGCGAGAGAAGAGCACTCGACCGTTTGAATATTTGAAGATGTATTTTCACGTTGACACACAGGGGCAGGATTATCCCCGTGTCCACTTGCTTTTGTTTGCACACATATTTTCACATGTTTTGGAAATGTTGCTTTCGGAATGTCAATTTTGGAAATCTAGCACGTATTGCTCTTGGTAATTTTGGACTTAAAGGGGAGGATGTCATGTATGAAGGTGCAAACATTTCCCGTTTTATCCCGACACCGGGACCACGGGTTTATTTCCGTTTCCGGAAGTTACGGCTCAGCTCGGACGGGGCTGGGGTGAATTGGGCCTGTATCTGGAGAGTCAATAAATGTGCAACAATCGATCGTAGTCTGTCGAGATACTTTACAGTATGTTTTGTGTATCCGTTTTATTTTTTTTGTGATTGATGTTAGCTCTTACGCAAGCCTCGATCTTGTATACAAAAAAAAAAAAATGTTGTTCAACCAGTACGAAGCTTGAGAGGTGAAGGGTGAAGGTTTTGAGGGAAGCATGGGTAATGGAGTTTTGGGAACGAAAGGATGAGGAATTGGGAATGAGTGATGGATGGCTGATGGGTGGACGGGTGGATTGATGGATGGATTAAAGGTGGGATTGTTGTACAGAAAGATGGAAAGCACACAGGGGGGGGGGGGGGGGAATCCCACACAATGCATCTTCCTTGTCCCCGTTACGAAGGGATGGGACCTAACTAAGCGCACATACCGATGAAATATGCAACGAAGGGTTTCTTATGGGGTGGATGCAACTCCCCGGGGTCCTTCTTTTACATAACCGCAATAACACTGACCTTGATAACATCAGTCCAAATCTGTGACACTGCACAATGTACTGGAAGGGAAGAGATTTCCATGGATTCCGACTTGCCTTGTTGAATGAAGAGTTAACGCTGTCGGTCGGTGGGCTGGAATACGGGACAATCCCAATCTTTTGAACCCTATTAAATAGAATTCTCATAAATCCTTAATTACCAAATTGACATGAACTAGGTTTCTTAACCTTGAGCCATTTTTCCCATTTCAGTCTGAGGGAATCAAGAAGGAGAAATCACACACCAAAATCCTCATAGTAAAAGGTAAGAAGCTTCATTTATTTATACCATTGTCATGTCACATGATACACTCACGCTTAGCATGGACACCTCATTCATAATAGGATGAAGTAAACAGTAAATGCTTTGTTATAGTGTTTTATTGCTATTGATAATGGCTGTTAGTCTTCTTACTGCATTTACACCAGTCCACTTTCAATTTTATCCCAGTTTCGAGACCATGTCACTCCAGTTAATGTGTTTGCAGTCGTGTGAGTTGTACCTTTTTCAAACAGAGGTAAGGCTAATGAAGTATTTTGACAACAGAGGTGAGGAAAGCCAATCCAGCAACAATGGAACCAAGAGGAAATGCCATACAATCACACATGTGCAATGTGTTACATATTTATGTGAATGTATGTGAATTACCATTCAGGTCTTTGCTTATCCATGCGTAGTAGATTAAGGGTTGTTGTGGTTGGAGGGTCAGGAGCCCTTCTGAAAAAGTGTCCGGAAACGGAAGTGACCGGAAACGGAAGAGAAAAAGACACGAGGAAGAAAAAGGACGAGGATTCTTCTTCCTCGCCCCGCTCCGACGAAAGGTGGGATTGATTGAGCCGTGTGGAAAAGCGGCGTTCCCGAGCCCGTCTGGCGAGAGGAGTTACCGGGACGGATACCTGCCCGGTGGACGTCAAACTGTCGTGTGGCCGTGCACCGACCCAGCGTTTGGCACCGTTCGTGACACCGTCTAAGAAGACGCGTACGGGTCGCCCGTTGGGGCCTAACACGTCTTGCAAGCGGCGTGGGGCTTTTGGCTTGCTTTCCCGTACCCGCTTCGCGTGGCCACGAGGGGCTGCAGCCGGGGTGCCGGGTACGATACCTGCCCGGTGGAAACACGTCCACCCGGGGTTCGTTCAACCGCCCGAGTGCGGCGACGCCGACCATCATCTTGGTCAGGAGGGGCCCAGAGACATTGTGCGGGACCGAGACCAAAAGGGGGGCGTGAGTACTCACGGGGACACACACATATAAGATGGCCATCTTAATCATAGGGAATTGATTGTGGATTGGGAATTGTTGCTGGTTGTTTATTGTTGATTGCTCGGGGAAAATCTCCGTGGTTGTATCATTGAAATTGTATGGTATCATTACCATTGAAATATATCCTTGAACATCAGTTGTCTCTTGGGTGGAATTCATATGGATTGCGTGGCGAAAGCGCATATATAATACAACTTTCTGGCGAAGTTCCTCTCACGGTCCGGGGGTCACCGAGACCAGGTATTCACCGAGGGGACCACGTAACAGAATTGGGGGCTCGTCCAAATTACGATTCGCAATTGGGTCTACGTCCGGGATCTAAAAGTGTATTTGTATAAAATAATAAAATAATATTTTTATTAATTAAAATTTATTAATTAAGTATTAATTGGTAAATTTTTGGGGAAATTGGGGTAAAGTCTTGGGTGAAGGTTAACAGGTGTTAACGATAGTCACCATGGCGTTTGTGGCACAGAACTTTGCGGTAACACCGAGTGAGGCACAGTTCCGAGCGTTACTAAAGTCGGACCTCTTGAAATTGGCCAAACATTTTAACGTGGAGGTCCGAACTAATTTGAGGAAGGCAGAGTTGCAGGCCACGGTGATACAATCTATGGTGGGATTAGGAACATGGGACGAGTTAGCCTGGGAGTGGCTACCCGAAGAACCAGAAGACGTGGAGCTCCGGAAACTGGAGTTGCAATTACGGAGCCAGGAACGGATCAAAGAAGAAGAAAGGAAAGCAGAAGAGAGGAGAGAAGAGAAACAAGCAGAGGAAAGGAGAGTGGAACGAGAACTCCAGGAAAGGTTAGCAGAAGAAGAAAGGAAAGCAGAAAAGGAAAGATCAGAAGAAGAAAGGAAAGCAGAAGCGAGGAGAGAAGAGAAACAAGCAGAGGAAAGGAGAGTGGAACGAGAACTCCAGGAAAGGTTAGAAGGGAGAAAAGCAGAGGAGAGGAGAGCTGCAAGGGACCTCGAAGCAGAGGAGAGAAAAGCGGAAAGGGAATTAAAGGAACGTGACATGGAGCTTCAGCAAGAAATCAAATTCAAGGAGCTGGAGTTAATGAGAGAACGGGGAGAGGCACCACCCTTGCTGACGGGGTCGACACCTAACCAGAAAACCTGGGATGTGGGCAGACATGTGAGGCTGGTTCCACCGTTCAGTGAAAAGGAAGTCGCGAAATTTTTTCCACACTTTGAGAAAGTGGCTCGACAATTAAACTGGCCGGAGGAGGCCTGGACCATACTCGTGCAAAGTGTGCTGGTGGGGAAAGCTCAGGAAATTTATTCGGCGCTACCAATGGACCAATGTGCAGATTATGAGGTACTGAAGAAGCACATCCTCAAAGCCTATGAGTTGGTTCCGGAAGCTTACAGGCAAAAATTCAGGAATGCCAGGAAGAGGGAGAGTGAGACCCATGTGGAGTTTGCCAGAGTGAAAGAAAACATGTTTGATCGGTGGTGTGAGTCAAAAAGAGTCGGGAAAGACTTCGAAACATTGCGGGACTTGATCCTGGTGGAGGAATTCCAGCAGTGTGTCCACGAGGACATCAAAGTGTACCTGCAGGAAAAGAAAGTACCAAAGTTGTGGGACGCAGCCACCATGGCAGATGATTATGCTTTAACCCACTGAATAGGGGTCCATGAACCTAACTCCTCGCCTAGATCTCCGCAGGGGAGGTGGGGAACAGCAGGTGCGGAGAGCGACAATACATGGCGGCGACCTCGAGAGGATTATGGGGACAACGCGGATACCCCACCTGGTCGAAATCAGAGGGATGCGGGCCCAAGACAAACTTACATTTCGGGGGGCCCAAGGCAGACCACGAGTTTTTCCTCCGGGCCTACTTGCGCTTTTTGCAAGAAACCTGGACACTTGATGTCCAGTTGTTACCGCATGAAAAGGGAAGACCCAGAGCGGAGTCCGACTATTACGACTCCAAATGCAATGGCCATTGTGAGAAATCGCCATCAAAAGGGTTACCAGCCATTTATTTCAGAGGGGTTTGTGTCACTGGATGGAGCCTCGACTAACCGGAGACCGGTTAGGATATTGAGAGACACAGGGGCACATCAATCTTTAATGCTTGAAGGCATTTTGCCATGGTCCGAGGAGACGGCAACGGGGGATAGTGTTCGTTTACAGGGGATCGGGGGCGGTGTTAGTGCTCCCCTTCATGTCATCCATTTGGAGTCCGGTTTGGTGTCAGGACCGGTCACCGTCGGTTTACAAGCCACGCTTCCTGTAGAGGGTGTATCTGTGGTTATCGGGAATGATTTGGCCGGGGGTCAAGTTTATGGTAACCTGAGGGTTGGTAAAGAGCCCAGCAGGGAAAATAACACCACACCAGCTCGGGATGGCGACAAAAGTGCCAAGTTATTTGTAGGGGGACTGAACTTCAAAACAGAGGAAGAAGTTCTGACCTCTGTCTTCAACAGATATGGGCCGCTGGGGGAAGTGCGGTTGGTAAGAGACTGGGAAACGCAACAGTCAAGAGGGTTCGGCTTTGTCACGTTTGCCAGCACAAAAGACGCCAGAGAGGCAGAGAAGAATTGGAATGGCAAGGTTTTGGAGGGTCGGACCATAACAGTAGGGAAGGCATTTCGTAGGCGTCGAGAGGTCTACAGGAGAGGACAACTGGGCGGTAGTTTTGGTGGTGGCCGCAACCAATATTATTATGGAGGCTCCCTGAGTTACGGCCGCTCCCGAAGGAAGGATTGGCAAAGTAGTGGCCGAGAAGGAGACCGCTATTCATGGGACTACAGGGACAAGTGGTCCCACCCTAATTATTAGGGAAGTTCTGAGAAGTTGAAGCACTGAAGGCGGCGGAGCCGCCGAGCCAAGATTCCTACACGGATTAACCGTGAACGCCGTTCCTAAAGGCGTCCATGTAGTGAACTTTCATGCACGGACTAACCGTGAACTCCACGTTCCTCAAGGTGACCATGTAGAGAACTTTCCTGCACGGACTAACCGTGAACTCCACGTTCCTAAAGGCATCCATGTAGTGAATACTCGGCTTGGCCTCCCGGATAAAGTGCTATCGAGTTGCTTAACTTTGGATCTTTGATCAACCCCTTAACCTTCATTCACAAGAAACTGACGGTCAAAGTCAGAGGGTCATGAGATGGAGTTTGATTTGGCAGGGACAATGTCGTTGCTGGTGCTTAGTCCAGAGTGAGTAATCTGGAGGGGTTGTGGTGAAATTTTGGTTGCTTTATTTTTAAGTGATAACTGTGCCCGGGGGGAACTGATAATGTGGGGGGGTTGAGTTATCTGGTTTGTTTCTCCAAATTGGCCGGCAAAGAAAGTTTTCGCTGGGTTCAAACTTTCTTTCTTGAAGGGGGGGAGTGTTACATATTTATGTGAATGTATGTGAATTACCATTCAGGTCTTTGCTTATCCATGCGTAGTAGATTAAGGGTTGTTGTGGTTGGAGGGTCAGGAGCCCTTCTGAAAAAGTGTCCGGAAACGGAAGTGACCGGAAACGGAAGAGAAAAAGACACGAGGAAGAAAAAGGACGAGGATTCTTCTTCCTCGCCCCGCTCCGACGAAAGGTGGGATTGATTGAGCCGTGTGGAAAAGCGGCGTTCCCGAGCCCGTCTGGCGAGAGGAGTTACCGGGACGGATACCTGCCCGGTGGACGTCAAACTGTCGTGTGGCCGTGCACCGACCCAGCGTTTGGCACCGTTCGCGACACCGTCTAAGAAGACGCGTACGGGTCGCCCGTTGGGGCCTAACACGTCTTGCAAGCGGCGTGGGGCTTTTGGCTTGCTTTCCCGTACCCGCTTCGCGTGGCCACGAGGGGCTGCAGCCGGGGTGCCGGGTACGATACCTGCCCGGTGGAAACACGTCCACCCGGGGTTCGTTCAACCGCCCGAGTGCGGTGACGCCGACCATCATCTTGGTCAGGAGGGGCCCAGAGACATTGTGCGGGACCGAGACCAAAAGGGGGGCGTGAGTACTCACGGGGACACACACATATAAGATGGCCATCTTAATCATAGGGAATTGATTGTGGATTGGGAATTGTTGCTGGTTGTTTATTGTTGATTGCTCGGGGAAAATCTCTGTGGTTGTATCATTGAAATTGTATGGTATCATTACCATTGAAATATATCCTTGAACATCAGTTGTCTCTTGGGTGGAATTCATATGGATTGCGTGGCGAAAGCGCATATATAATACAACTTTCTGGCGAAGTTCCTCTCACGGTCCGGGGGTCACCGAGACCAGGTATTCACCGAGGGGACCACGTAACAAATGTTACACAGCTGATAATGCAGGTGAAAATCAGAATGCCTCCACTCGGTGTTTGTTTCCAAATCATGTGTCTCAAACCCATTGCTCTGTGTACACACCTTACCCAGTCGTACCCAGCTGCTCCTGGACTCTGTTTCCTTCTCTCCCATGCTTATTCTGCTGTCTCAACAATGGATGAAAGTCCTCAACCCTCAACAGGAATTCAGAACTGTCTCCCTTGACATATCACCTGCTTTGATACGGTCTGGCACCTCGCTCTGCTCACCAGACTCTCCTCCTATGGTATCCATGGAAATCTCCACGCATGGCTTGCTGACTTCCTCTCCTATCATAGTCAATGTGTGGCTCTAAATGTAATTCTCTCATCTCCCCTTCCTGTTCAGGCTGGAGTTCCCCCAAGGTAGTGTTCTGCGCCCTGTGCTTTTTCTGGTCTTCATTAATGATCTCTCCGACTCTCTGGAAAATCCTTTCTATCTCTTTGCTGTTGACTCGACTATGCCGCTCCATATCTCAACCCTCAGATCGAAAAGCAGCAGCCTCTTCACTCTCTGCAGACCTGGACAAAATCACAAACTGGTCCAACAAGCGGAACATGTCTTTCAATTCTGACAAATCTCACACTCTCACTAGGTCTCTCCGAAAAGACCGTCTGGACAACCCTCCCATCTACTTTCTCAACAATCCTCTCTAAGAAGTTCTGTCACTCAAGCTTTTGGATCTCACTATCTGCCATTAATTTTCCTGGGGAAACCACGTTTCCAAGCTGGTCTCCAAAGCCAGTCGCCGACTGGGCATCCTCCGTCGTGCGAAGTCCTTCCTTGGTACACCTGAGCTCCTCACCACAAACAAAGCTTTAATCCACAGCTCAATGGAATGCTGCTCTCCCCTCTGGGCCGGTGCTCCTGCCTCGCACCCAGTTTCGGCTTTCAGAATCATTGGAATCTCCCGCGATGAAGCTGTTTCTGTGGGACTTTCACTCTCTCACCCCAGGCAGGTTGGTGGTCTTTCTGTCTTCTACCGACTCCTTTCCGGCCTTGCTCCCCCTGTTCTGTCTGTGCTGTCCCCCAAATATTCCTACAGGTCGCACAAGATCTGACAGCAACCCTCTTCTGGTGAAACTGACAAAATGAAGACTCTCTGCTCACCTTCACTCTTGCACTCCTCTTTTCTCCCGCCTCTGGAACAAACTCCCTAACTCTCTTCAATCCCTCTCCTCCCTCCAGGTCTTCAAAACAGCTGTTCACCACCATCTCTTATCTTCCCCCATCCAAAACCTTGATCTTTTCCACGCCATTCATACACCCCAAAATACACCTCCTTCAAATTCCGTTTTCTTTCCTGAAAGTCCTCGAGGTGCCCATCTTGTTTATCCTGTGTAGCCCGCCCTAGCCCTCTCCCTTCCACAGATCTCCCGATGTCCCTGTTCTCTACTGTTGTTATGTTTCCCTCTCTCACACCCTCTTGTCTCCCACCCCCTTATTATATGTTGTATGTGTTAGCTTTTACATGAGCCTCGACCTGGTATAAAATATAGATGTATATATATGTATATACCGTATATATGTATATGTATTTATATATACTAGGGCATGCCCGTACTATATATATATCTAAAATTATATCCCCCCCCCCCCTCTATTTACATGAAATGGTTTGGTCCATTCGCAAAGCCAAAGCGAACGGCTTGCGAGTACGGTGACAATCCCCCCCCTCTATTTACATGAAATGGTTTGGTCCAAAGCGAACGGCTTGCGAGTACGGTGACAATCCCCCCCCTCTATTTACATGAAATGGTTTGGTCCAAAGCGAACGGCTTGCGGAGTTTGGTAAAGAAATCGCCATAGCGTGCACAAACGCGCAGGAAAGCGAAAGAATCGCAAATTAGTTTTAAAACATAGTTTAACGCCAACATAGCGGCAACATAGTTTGCCAACGTGAAATAAATGAATACGCTCTCAAATGTGCCGTCTGAGGCAGAGTCTGTTCGCCACGTTCGGCACACGTGATAACTCGCTGCTCTCTGATTGGTTGAATCGTTTTTTGGACATAGCTCGGTAACTACTTGTCCGATTAATATGAAACCTTGAAAAGGCACATCCTCGGGTCCCCAGCAATATACCTGGCAAGTTTCAAGTATATCGGACCCGTGGTTGTCGAGAAACAGCGGTCACAGACATACAGAGATTACTGGAATTATAGATAGATATGTATATATATATAAGGAAGTGGGAGAGGCCATGAGGGTGATTCCATGCTACATGTAGAAAATGGCAGGTGGATGCAGATGGCATGGCAGGTAGATGAGGATGGCATGGTACATGGAGAAAATGGCAGATAGATGCAGATGGCATGGTACATGGAGAAAATGGCAGATATATGTGGATGGCATGGTAATTGGAGAAAATGGCAGATGGATGCAGATAGCATGGTAAATGGAGAAAATGGCAGATAGATGCAGATGGCATGGTAAATGGAGAAAATGGCAGATAGATGCGGATGGCATGGTACATGGAGAAAATGGCAGATAGATGCGGATGGCATGGTAAATGGAGAAAATGGCAGATAGATGCGGATGGCATGGTAAATGGAGAAAATGGCAGATAGATGTGGATGGCATGGTAATTGGAGAAAATGGCAGATAGATGCAGATGGCATGGTAAATGGAGAAAATGGCAGATAGATGTGGATGGCATGGTAAATGGAGAAAATGGCAGATAGATGTGGATGGCATGGTAATTGGAGAAAATGGCAGATAGATGTGGATGGCATGGTACATGGAGAAAATGGCAGATAGATGTGGATGGCATGGTAATTGGAGAAAATGGCAGATAGATGTGGATGGCATGGTAATTGGAGAAAATGGCAGATAGATGTGGATGGCATGGTAAATGGAGAAAATGGCAGATAGATGCGGATGGCATGGTAATTGGAGAAAATGGCAGATAGATGCAGATGGTATGGTAAATGCAGAAAATGGCAGATAGATGTGGATGGCATGGTAAATGGAGAAAATGGTAGATAGATGTGGATGGCAAGTTAATTGGAGAAAATGACAGATAGATGCAGATGGCATGGTAAATGGAGAAAATGGCAGATAGATGCAGATGGCATGGTAAATGGAGAAAATGGCAGATAGATGCGGATGGCATGGTAAATGGAGAAAATGGCAGATAGATGTGGATGGCATGTTAATTGGAGAAAATGGCATATAGATGCGGATGGCATGGTAAATGGAGAAAATGGCAGATAGATGCGGATGGCATGGTAAATGGAGAAAATGGCAGATAGATGTGGATGGCATGGTAATTGGAGAAAATGGCAGATAGATGCAGATGGCATGGTAATTGGAGAAAATGGCAGATAGATGCAGATGGCATGGTAAATGGAGAAAATGGCAGATAGATGCGGATGGCATGGTAATTGGAGAAAATGGCAGATAGATGTGGATGGCATGGTAAATGGAGAAAATGACAGATAGATGTGGATGGCATGGTAATTGGAGAAAATGGCAGATAGATGCAGATGGCATGGTACATGGAGAAAATGGCAGATAGATGCGGATGGCATGGTAATTGGAGAAAATGGCAGATAGATGTGGATGGCATGGTAAATGGAGAAAATGACAGATAGATGTGGATGGCATGGTAATTGGAGAAAATGGCAGATAGATGCAGATGGCATGGTACATGGAGAAAATGGCAGGTCGACGCAGATTGCATGATGCGTGGGTTGGTGTAGGATGTGACGTCACACATGCTTTGGGGGTTAATGGCAGGGCAAAGATTGACGTGTGTGGGGTTGTGTAGGGTGTGACGTCACACATGCTTTGTTTGTAATGGTATTACAACGAATGACGTGTTTGTGGTGGTTGGTGTGGGGTGTTACGTTATGGAGGGAAATTGAACGAGCTAATTAGACAAAGCCATGTTGATTGAAAATGATACTGTTTGTGCAGGAGGAACCACGAATTATGTAATCAAGGAGGAGAACCCTCCAGATCTGGTTCCTGGTACCACTCCTCTTATCTACATCAATGTAAAAGGTACAACCCACTTTTGTGTTTGAGAATAATCAAGGTCTGCACCACAGGCTTTATTCCAAATGTCTGCCAAAAGCGCACTCTTCTTCTTCTTCACCGGATATATATATACTAGCTTGGTGAGGCGAGCAGTCGTTACTGAGGAGCGGGCTTATTTTAGCTGAGGATAATGACTGTACCTGAGTTACTGTGTTGTCATGATTTACACCAATCATAATACAAACAATTATTTTGCACAAATTTATTGCTGTGTTTGTGATATTACATTTTTATAGGCAATTTAGGTTGAAGATTTAGGTTGAAAAAATATATAAAATTAAAAAAAGAACCCCTCAGCACATACATAGGGGAGGGGGAGGTGCACACTGGAGGTTTGGGAAGATTACACCTCACCACCACGTAATTCAAAACACCTCACCACCACGTAATTCAAAACACCTCACCACCACGTAATTCAAAACACCTCACCACCACGTAATTCAAAACACCTCACCACCAAGTAATTTAAAATACCTCACCACCACATAATTCAAAACACCTCACCACCAAATAATTCAAAACACCTCACTCCGATGTAATTCAAAATAATTGTCAGCCAAATCAGCTCATTTATCGTTTCCTCGTTTAATGCCATGCAGGATCTTTGGCCAAATCGGCTCATTTCCTCGTTTAATGCCATCAAGGATCTTGGGCCAAATTGGCTCATTTCCTTGTTTAATGCGAGATCTTGCGAGATCTTGGAGACGGCGGCAGGGATTTTCGAAGCTCCACACGGTCTCCACGTTTTTCGAAGTTAAGTCTGTTCACAATTGTATTTTGTCGAAACTGTATTTATCTTTCGGTGTGTGAAGTTATTGTGTGCAACTTTGGTTGTTTCTCGGTGTTTATCTTTCATAAATTGATCGTCTGTTTGCCGTGTCGCGAGCAAGGCCTTTGCCGCGTCGCGAACGATTTGAAATCGAAGTTAAGTGATTGTTCCCATTTGTATTTTCGTTAAAACTGTATTTATTTATGGTGTTGTACGTATATTGTGCTCCGACGAAGATTTTTCGGTGCAAATCTTTCATACCTGTATTGAAAATCGTGTTAATTCGTGTCGTGTCTTGAGGCCTTGTACAGTGTGCACTGTACAACCTTGAGGCTTTGTTTTTCTCTCAGCGGTCCGTCGTTTGTGATCCAATAACTTTCGTTCTCTGTATTCCCAGTCTTTTCACCCATAGCCTACTTCCTTGTGTAAATCTCAACTCAAAAAAAAAAAAAAAAAAAAAAAAAAAAAATTCCTTCTCTGTTCTCATTCGTTTATTCATTCTTATTCGTTCGTTCGTTCTTCGACCACGTGTTTCTCCCCCATTTCCCCAGATAGTTTTCACTCATTAACCTTCAATGTTTACACTTTCCCCTCAAGTTATGTATTCCGTCATATTTTATAACACCTTTTTCTTCTTCTTCTTTAAAAGGCTGCTTTCGACTTGCTCACCAAATCAATTCATCCCAAAAAAAATATCCATCTCCTATAGTGCCTTTTTTCTACATTCCCTAAACTCTCCTGCACTCCATCCTCCATCCAGCGTCCTTAAACGTATTTTTAACTCGAAGGTCACAAGAAACTCATTTTGCAATAAATGTTCGTTTCCCATAAATCGTACACTTTCAAAAATCCAATCTCACCCCTCCCCTCCAAATCTTCCCCATAACCCCTCCCCTCCAAATCTTCCCCATCACCCCTCCCCTCCAAATCTTCCCCATCACCCATCCCTTTCAAATCTCCCCCCTTGCCCCCTCCCTCCTAAACTCCCCCCTCACCCCTCCCCTTCAAATCTCCCCACCCTCATTGCTTCTCAATTTCCCCCCTCTCACTCCCCCTCCTCAAAGCGTCCTCCCGGCTTCTTCCCCCTTCAAATTCTCACCTCCATCTCCCCCAACCTTCTGCCTCGCTCTTCCCCCTCCTCAAATAACACCTCAATGTGGCTCACCCAATCACCATCAAACCTTTTGTCCGCCCCATCCTTCCCTTTCTCCGAGCTATTCTGAAATCTCTGACACACCTTCAACAGCTCTCCCTACCTCTTCCACCTCTTCCACATCTTACCCTACCCCTCCTCCCCCCTGTTCTGTATCTGATGCTCCCCCTTCCTCTTCATTAACGGTATGGACCTCAAACATCCGGGGCCTTCGTTCAAACTTAACTGATCTCTCCATACAGGTTGCTTCTGTCAAACCAGACGTGATCTGCTTAACAGAAACTTTCCTCCTTTATGATGTCTCTGATTCCATAGTATCTCTCCCGGGCTACTCCCTCCTCCGGTATGATAGACCTGAGCCTCGTCCTGGAGGCGGGGTTGCTATCTTTATCACAAACTCTCTTCCTCACTCGCCCTGCACTGCACTCTCTCCACCTCACCCCCAGGAATACCTCTGGCTACGGCTTCCCCTTCGCTCCCACCTCTTGTTCATATGTGTGTTGTACCGTCCACCAAACAGTGATGACTCCATCTACATCTCGCTGTCTGATGATATGGACCAACTTCTATCTACTCATCCCAACTCTCTCTTCCTCATATGTGGTGATTTCAACTGTCATCATGCCAGTTGGCTGGGTGTGGGTACCTCTCTCACCAGCCATGGCTCCTCAGCAAAGGACTTCTGCGACTCACTGGGACTGACACAATCTGTCAATTTCCCGACCCGGATCTCGGTCAACGGAACATCTTCTCTTCTGGACTTGGTTATGACTAACTTCCCTGAAAATGTCTGCTGCTCTTCTTCTGCTCCGATCGGATCATCTGATCATGTCCTTGTTAAAGTGGACATCTCTCTGACCATCCTCAGGGAGCCTGCTCAGCGTCGACGAGTCTGGCATTTCACTCAGGCCAACTGGCACGGTCTTCAAGCAGCCATCAATCATCTGGACTGGTCTCCCATCTCTACCACCTCTGACATCAACTCATCCTGGGAATTCTTCCAAAGTAAATTGCTCTCTCTCATGCACAGATTTATCCCATCTCGTCTTCAGTTGTCATACCCTTCCTCCCGTCCATGGTACACGGAATCTTGTGGTGAGGCTGTTGCCCAGAAACAACTTGCCTTCGTCTCCTGGAAAGCAAATCCAACGGAAGGAAATCTCATTTCCTTTCACAAAGCCCGAAACAAGTGTGTGTCCACCCTCAGGAGAGCCAGGAAACAATATCTCTCCGTTCTCAAGACCGAACTCTCTTATCTGTCTCCCTCTTCCAAATCCTGGTGGCGTCTGGTCAAATCCGTTTCTGGTGTTTGTTCCCCCTCCATCCCCTCCCTTACCTCAAACGGCTACACAGCTGACTCCGCACGTGAAAAAGCTGAATGCCTCAACTCTGTGTTTGCCTCTAAATCTTGTGTCCCAAACCCATCCCTCTCTGTACCCACCATACCCAGTCGTACCCTGCTGCTCCTGGACTCCATGTCCTTTCCTCCTGACAAGGTGGAAAAGTTTCTGTCAACCCTCGACTCTGATTCTGCAACTGGACCCGACGGCATCAGCCCACGGGTCCTAAAATCCTGCTCTGCTGCTCTATCTCACCCTCTCTCTGTTCTTTTCACCCTCTCTTTTGCTCAAGGTCAACTGCCATCTGCTTGGAAATCAGCCAACATCACCGCTTTGCACAAAAAAGGTGCAAAAACAGATCCTAGCAACTACAGACCAATCAGCCTTCTCCCAATTATCAGCAAAGTCATGGAATCCATCATTGCTTCGGATATGAAATCTTTCCTCTTCTCCAATGGCTTGATCTCTGATCATCAATTTGGTTTCAGACCAGGTCGCTCTACTCTGGACATGCTGCTTCTGCTGTCTCAACAATGGATGGAGGTCCTCAATGCCAAACAGGAAATTAGAGCTGTCTCCACATTTCCAAGCTGGCCTCCAAAGCCAGTCGCCGACTGGGCATCCTCCGTCGTGCGAAGTCCTTCCTCGGCACACCTGAGCTCCTCACCACATACAAGGCTTTCATCCGCAGCTCAATGGAATACTGTTCTCCCCTATGGGCCGGTGCTCCTGCCTCACACCTAGCTCGGCTTCACGCTGTTGAAACCAAAGCTTTCAGAATTATTGGAATCTCCCGCGATGGAGCTATCTCTGAGGGCCTTTCACTCACTCACCGCAGGCAGGTAGGTGGTCTTTCTGTCTTCTACCGACTCCTCTCCGGCCTTGCACCCCCAGCTCTCTCTGTGCTCTGTCCCCCAAATATTCCTACAGGTCGCACAAGATCTGCCAGCAACCCTCTGATGGTTAAACTGCCGAAATCTCGGCTCTCTGCTCACCTTCACTCTTTCATTCCTCTTTTCTCCCGCCTCTGGAACAAACTCCCTCACTCCCTTCAATCCCACTCCTCCCTCCAGGTCTTTAAAACAGCTGTTCACCACCATCTCTTATCTTCCCCCATCCAAAACCTTGATCTTTTCTACCCCCGCTAATTCACCCCAGATCCACCTTGTTTGAAATTCCAACTTCTTTCCTGGAAGTCCTGGCAGTGTCCATATGTTTTATACCTCTCACACCGCCCCCTTCCCACGCCCCCCCCCCCAAAGCCCTCGCCCTCTCTCAGATCTCTCGATGTCTCCATGTCTCTCGGTCCCTGCTCTCAAATGTTGTGTTTGTGTCCTTCCCCCTCTCTCCCCATCTTGTGTACCGCTCCCTATGTTATATGTTTTATGTGTCGGTTTGTCTTTCTGTGTGATTAATGTTCGCTCTTTCACGAGCCTCGATCTTGTATACAAAAAAAAAAAAAAAAAAAAAAATGCCATGCAGGATCTTGGGCTGAATTGGCTCATTTCCTTGTTTAATGCCATGCAGGATCTTGGACTAAATTGGCTCATTTCCTTGTTTAATGCCATCAAGGATCTTGGGCCAAATCGGCTCATTTCCTTGTTTAATGCCATCAAGGATCTTGGGCCAAATTGGCTCATTTCCTTGTTTAATGCCATGCAGGATCTTGGGCTGAATTGGCTCATTTCCTTGTTTAATGCCATGCAGGATCTTGGACTAAATTGGCTCATTTCCTTGTTTAATGCCATCCAGGATCTTGGGCCAAATCTGCTCATTTCCTTGTTTAATGCCATCAAGGATCTTGGGCCAAATTGGCTCATTTCCTTGTTTAATGCCATCAAGGATCTTGGGCCAAATTGGCTCATTTCCTTGTTTAATGCCATGCAGGATCTTGGGCTGAATTAGCTCATTTCCTTGTTTAATGCCATGCAGGATCTTGGACTAAATTGGCTCATTTCCTTGTTTAATGCCATCAGGGATCTTGGGCTAAATTGGCTCATTTCCTTGTTTAATGCCATGCAGGATCTTGGGCTAAATTGGCTCATTTCCTTGTTTAATGCCATGCAGGATCTTGGGCTAAATCTGCTCATTTCCTTGTTTAATGCCATCCAGGATCTTGGGCCAAATTGGCTCATTTCCTTGTTTAATGCCATGCAGGATCTTGGGCCAAATCGGCTCATTTCCTTGTTTAATGCGATGCAGGATCTTGGGCTGAATTGGCTCATTTCCTCGTTTAATGCCATCCAGGATCTTGGGCCAAATCGGCTCATTTCCTCGTTTAATGCCATCCAGGATCTTGGGCCAAATTGGCTCATTTCCTTGTTTAATGCCATCCAGGATCTTGGGCTAAATTGGCTCATTTCCTCGTTTAATGCCATCCAGGATCTTGGGCCAAATCGGCTCATTTCCTCGTTTAATGCCATCCAGGATCTTGGGCCAAATTGGCTCATTTCCTTGTTTAATGCCATCCAGGATCTTGGGCTGAATTGGCTCATTTCCTCGTTTAATGCCATCCAGGATCTTGGGCCAAATTGGCTCATTTCCTTGTTTAATGCCATGCAGGATCTTGGGCTGTATTGGCTCATTTCCTCGTTTAATGCCATCCAGGATCTTGGGCCAAATTGGCTCATTTCCTTGTTTAATGCCATGCAGGATCTTTGGCCAAATTGGCTCATTTCCTTGTTTAATGCCATGCAGGATCTTGGGCCAAATCGGCTCATTTCCTTGTTTAATGCCATGCAGGATCTTGGGCCAAATTGGCTCATTTCCTTGTTTAATGCCATGCAGGATCTTGGGCCAAATCGGCTCATTTCCTTGTTTAATGCCATGCAGGATCTTGGGCCAAATCAGCTCATTTCCTTGTTTAATGCCATGCAGGATCTTGGGCCAAATCGGCTCATTTCCTTGTTTAATGCCATGCAGGATCTTGGGCCAAATCGGCTCATTTCCTCGTTTAATGCCATCCAGGATCTTGGGCCAAATTGGCTCATTTCCTTGTTTAATGCCATGCAGGATCTTGGGCCAAATTGGCTCATTTCCTTGTTTAATGCCATGCAGGATCTTGGGCCAAATCTGATCATTTCCTTGTTTAATTCCATGCAGGATCTTGGGCTAAATTGGCTCATTTCCTTGTTTAATGCCATGCAGGATCTTGGGCCAAATTGGCTCATTTCCTTGTTTAATGCCATGCAGGATCTTGGGCTAAATTGGCTCATTTCCTTGTTTAATGCCATGCAGGATCTTGGGCTAAATTGGTTCATTTCCTTGTTTAATGCCATCCAGGATCTTGGGCCAAATCTGCTCATTTCCTTGTTTAATGCCATCCAGGATCTTGGGCTAAATCTGCTCATTTCCTTGTTTAATGCCATGCAGGATCTTGGGCCAAATCGGCTCATTTCCTCGTTTAATGCCATCCAGGATCTTGGGCTGAATTGGCTCATTTCCTCGTTTAATGCCATGCAGGATCTTGGGCCAAATCGGCTCATTTCCTTGTTTAATGCCATGCAGGATCTTGGGCTGAATTGGCTCATTTCCTCGTTTAATGCCATGCAGGATCTTGGACTAAATTGGCTCATTTCCTTGTTTAATGCCATGCAGGATCTTGGGCCAAATCGGCTCATTTCCTTGTTTAATGCCATCCAGGATCTTGGGCCAAATCGGCTCATTTCCTCGTTTAATGCCATGCAGGATCATGGGCCAAATTGGCTCATTTCCTTGTTTAATGCCATGCAGGATCTTGGGCTAAATCTGCTCATTTCCTTGTTTAATGCCATGCAGGATCTTGGGCTAAATCTGCTCATTTCCTTGTTTAATGCCATGCAGGATCTTGGGCTAAATCTGCTCATTTCCTCGTTTAATGCCATGCAGGATCTTGGGCTAAATCTGCTCATTTCCTTGTTTAATGCCATGCAGGATCTTGGACTAAATTGGCTCATTTCCTTGTTTAATGCCATGCAGGATCTTGGGCCAAATCGGCTCATTTCCTCGTTTAATGCCATGCAGGATCTTGGGCTAAATTGGCTCATTTCCTTGTTTAATGCCATGCAGGATCTTGGGCTAAATCTGCTCATTTCCTTGTTTAATGCCATGCAGGATCTTGGACTAAATTGGCTCATTTCCTTGTTTAATGCCATCCAGGATCTTGGGCTAAATTGGCTCATTTCCTTGTTTAATGCCATGCAGGATATTGGGCTAAATTGGCTCATTTCCTTGTTTAATGCCATGCAGGATCTTGGGCTGAATTGGCTCATTTCCTCGTTTAATGCCATCCAGGATCTTGGGCCAAATTGGCTCATTTCCTTGTTTAATGCCATGCAGGATCTTGGGCTAAATTGGCTCATTTCCTCGTTTAATGCCATCCAGGATCTTGGGCCAAATCTGCTCATTTCCTTGTTTAATGCCATGCAGGATCTTGGGCTAAATTGGCTCATTTCCTCGTTTAATGCCATCCAGGATCTTGGGCCAAATCTGCTCATTTCCTCGTTTAATGCCATGCAGGATCTTGGGCTAAATTGGCTCATTTCATTGTTTAATGCCATGCAGGATCTTGGGCCAAATCTGCTCATTTCCTCGTTTAATGCCATCCAGGATCTTGGGCTAAATCTGCTCATTTCCTTGTTTAATGCCATGCAGGATCTTGGGCCAAATCGGCTCATTTCCTCGTTTAATGCCATGCAGGATCTTGGGCCAAATCGGCTCATTTCCTCGTTTAATGCCATGCAGGATCTTGGGCTAAATCTGCTCATTTCCTTGTTTAATGCCATGCAGGATCTTGGGCCAAATCGGCTCATTTCCTCGTTTAATGCCATCCAGGATCTTGGGTTAAATTGGCTCAATTCCTTGTTTAATGCCATCCAGGATCTTGGGCCAAATCTGCTCATTTCCTTGTTTAATGCCATGCAGGATCTTGGGCCAAATCTGCTCATTTCCTTGTTTAATGCCATGCAGGATCTTGGGCTAAATTGGCTCAATTCCTTGTTTAATGCCATCCAGGATCTTGGGCCAAATCTGCTCATTTCCTTGTTTAATGCCATGCAGGATCTTGGGCCAAATCTGCTCATTTCCTTGTTTAATGCCATGCAGGATCTTGGGCCAAATCTGCTCATTTCCTTGTTTAATGCCATGCAGGATCTTGGGCTAAATTGGCTCATTTCCTCGTTTAATGCCATGCAGGATCTTGGGCCAAATCTGATCATTTCCTTGTTTAATTCCATGCAGGATCTTGGGCCAAATCTGCTCATTTCCTTGTTTAATGCCACGCAGTATCTTGGGCTAAATTGGCTCATTTCCTCGTTTAATGCCATGCAGGATCTTGGGCCAAATCTGATCATTTCCTTGTTTAATTCCATGCAGGATCTTGGGCTAAATTGGCTCATTTCGTCGTTTAATGCCATGCAGGATCTTGGGCCAAATCTGCTCATTTCCTTGTTTAATGCCATGCAGGATCTTGGGCCAAATTGGCTCATTTCCTTGTTTAATGCCATGCAGGATCTTGGGCCAAATCTGATCATTTCCTTGTTTAATGCCATGCAGGATCTTGGGCTAAATTGGCTCATTTCGTCGTTTAATGCCATGCAGGATCTTGGGCCAAATCTGATCATTTCCTTGTTTAATGCCATGCAGGATCTTGGGCTAAATTGGCTCATTTCGTCGTTTAATGCCATGCAGGATCTTGGGCCAAATCTGCTCATTTCCTTGTTTAATGCCATGCAGGATCTTGGGCTAAATTGGCTCATTTCCTTGTTTAATGCCATCCAGGATCTTGGGCTAAATTGGCTCATTTCCTTGTTTAATGCCATCCAGGATCTTGGGCCAAATCGGCTCATTTCCTCGTTTAATGCCATCCAGGATCTTGGGCCAAATCTGCTCATTTCCTTGTTTAATGCCATGCAGGATCTTGGGCCAAATTGGCTCATTTCCTCGTTTAATGCCATCCAGGATCTTGGGCCAAATCTGCTCATTTCCTTGTTTAATGCCATCCAGGATCTTGCGCTAAATTGACTCATTTCCTTGTTTAATGCTATGCAGGATCTTGGGCTAAATTGGCTCATTTCCTCGTTTAATGCCATCCAGGATCTTGGGCCAAATAGGCTCATTTCCTCGTTTAATGCCATCCAGGATCTTGGGCCAAATTGGCTCATTTCCTCGTTTAATGCCATCCAGGATCTTGGGCCAAATCTGCTCATTTCCTTGTTTAATGCCATCCAGGATCTTGCGCTAAATTGACTCATTTCCTTGTTTAATGCTATGCAGGATCTTGGGCTAAATTGGCTCATTTCCTCGTTTAATGCCATCCAAGATCTTGGCCCAAATAGGCTCATTTCCTTGTTTAATGCCATCCAGGATCTTGGGCTAGATTGGCTCATTTCCTTGTTTAATGCCATGGCAAAGTTGGCTCATTTCCTTGTTTAATGCCATGCAGGATCATGGGCCGAGTTGGCATATTTCCTCATTTAATGCCATGCAGGATCATGGGCCAAGTTGGCTCATTTCTTTGTTTAATGCCATGCAGGATCATGGGCCAAATCGGCTCATTTCCTTGTTTAATGCCATGCAGGATCTTGGGCCATATCGGCTCATTTCCTTGTTTAATGCCATGCAGGATCTTGGGCCAAATCGGCTCATTTCCTTGTTTAATGCCATGCAGGATCATGGGCCAAGTTGGCTCATTTCCTTGTTTAATGCCATGCAGGATCATGGGCCGAGTTGGCATATTTCCTCATTTAATGCCATGCAGGATCATGGGCCAAGTTGGCTCATTTCCTTGTTTAATGCCATGCAGGATCATGGGCCAAGTTGGCATATTTCCTCATTAATGCCATGCAGGATCTTGGGCCAAATCGGCTCATTTCCTTGTTTAATGCCATGCAGGATCTTGGGCCAAATCAGCTCATTTCCTTGTTTAATGCCATGCAGGATCTTGGGCCAAATCGGCTCATTTCCTTGTTTAATGCCATGCAGGATCTTGGGCCAAATCGGCTCATTTCCTCGTTTAATGCCATCCAGGATCTTGGGCCAAATTGGCTCATTTCCTTGTTTAATGCCATGCAGGATCTTGGGCCAAATTGGCTCATTTCCTTGTTTAATGCCATGCAGGATCTTGGGCCAAATTGGCTCATTTCCTTGTTTAATGCCATGCAGGATCTTGGGCTAAATTGGCTCATTTCCTTGTTTAATGCCATGCAGGATCTTGGGCTAAATTGGTTCATTTCCTTGTTTAATGCCATCCAGGATCTTGGGCCAAATCTGCTCATTTCCTTGTTTAATGCCATGCAGGATCTTGGGCTGAATTGGCTCATTTCCTTGTTTAATGCCATCAGGGATCTTGGGCTAAATTGGCTCATTTCCTTGTTTAATGCCATCCAGGATCTTGGGCTAAATCTGCTCATTTCCTTGTTTAATGCCATGCAGGATCTTGGGCCAAATCGGCTCATTTCCTCGTTTAATGCCATCCAGGATCTTGGGCTGAATTGGCTCATTTCCTCGTTTAATGCCATGCAGGATCTTGGGCCAAATCGGCTCATTTCCTTGTTTAATGCCATGCAGGATCTTGGGCTGAATTGGCTCATTTCCTCGTTTAATGCCATGCAGGATCTTGGACTAAATTGGCTCATTTCCTTGTTTAATGCCATGCAGGATCTTGGGCCAAATCGGCTCATTTCCTTGTTTAATGCCATCCAGGATCTTGGGCCAAATCGGCTCATTTCCTCGTTTAATGCCATGCAGGATCATGGGCCAAATTGGCTCATTTCCTTGTTTAATGCCATGCAGGATCTTGGGCTAAATCTGCTCATTTCCTTGTTTAATGCCATGCAGGATCTTGGGCTAAATCTGCTCATTTCCTTGTTTAATGCCATGCAGGATCTTGGGCTAAATCTGCTCATTTCCTCGTTTAATGCCATGCAGGATCTTGGGCTAAATCTGCTCATCTCCTTGTTTAATGCCATGCAGGATCTTGGACTAAATTGGCTCATTTCCTTGTTTAATGCCATGCAGGATCTTGGGCCAAATCGGCTCATTTCCTTGTTTAATGCCATGCAGGATCTTGGGCTAAATCTGCTCATTTCCTTGTTTAATGCCATGCAGGATCTTGGACTAAATTGGCTCATTTCCTTGTTTAATGCCATCCAGGATCTTGGGCTAAATTGGCTCATTTCCTTGTTTAATGCCATGCAGGATATTGGGCTAAATTGGCTCATTTCCTTGTTTAATGCCATGCAGGATCTTGGGCCAAATTGGCTCATTTCCTTGTTTAATGCCATGCAGGATCTTGGGCTAAATTGGCTCATTTCATTGTTTAATGCCATGCAGGATCTTGGGCTAAATTGGCTCATTTCCTTGTTTAATGCCATGCAGGATATTGGGCTAAATTGGCTCATTTCCTTGTTTAATGCCATGCAGGATCTTGGGCCAAATCGGCTCATTTCCTCGTTTAATGCCATCCAGGATCTTGGGCCAAATCTGCTCATTTCCTCGTTTAATGCCATGCAGGATCTTGGGCTAAATTGGCTCATTTCATTGTTTAATGCCATGCAGGATCTTGGGCCAAATCTGCTCATTTCCTCGTTTAATGCCATCCAGGATCTTGGGCTAAATCTGCTCATTTCCTTGTTTAATGCCATGCAGGATCTTGGGCCAAATCGGCTCATTTCCTCGTTTAATGCCATGCAGGATCTTGGGCCAAATCGGCTCATTTCCTCGTTTAATGCCATGCAGGATCTTGGGCTAAATCTGCTCATTTCCTTGTTTAATGCCATGCAGGATCTTGGGCCAAATCGGCTCATTTCCTCGTTTAATGCCATCCAGGATCTTGGGTTAAATTGGCTCAATTCCTTGTTTAATGCCATCCAGGATCTTGGGCCAAATCTGCTCATTTCCTTGTTTAATGCCATGCAGGATCTTGGGCCAAATCTGCTCATTTCCTTGTTTAATGCCATGCAGGATCTTGGGCTAAATTGGCTCAATTCCTTGTTTAATGCCATCCAGGATCTTGGGCCAAATCTGCTCATTTCCTTGTTTAATGCCATGCGGGATCTTGGGCTAAATTGGCTCATTTCCTTGTTTAATGCCATGCAGGATCTTGGGCTAAATTGGCTCATTTCCTTGTTTAATGCCATCCAGGATCTTGGGCCAAATCTGCTCATTTCCTTGTTTAATGCCATGCAGGATCTTGGGCCAAATCTGCTCATTTCCTTGTTTAATGCCATGCAGGATCTTGGGCTAAATTGGCTCATTTCCTCGTTTAATGCCATGCAGGATCTTGGGCCAAATCTGATCATTTCCTTGTTTAATTCCATGCAGGATCTTGGGCCAAATCTGCTCATTTCCTTGTTTAATGCCACGCAGTATCTTGGGCTAAATTGGCTCATTTCCTCGTTTAATGCCATGCAGGATCTTGGGCCAAATCTGATCATTTCCTTGTTTAATTCCATGCAGGATCTTGGGCTAAATTGGCTCATTTCGTCGTTTAATGCCATGCAGGATCTTGGGCCAAATCTGCTCATTTCCTTGTTTAATGCCATGCAGGATCTTGGGCTAAATTGGCTCATTTCCTTGTTTAATGCCATCCAGGATCTTGGGCTAAATTGGCTCATTTCCTTGTTTAATGCCATCCAGGATCTTGGGCCAAATCGGCTCATTTCCTCGTTTAATGCCATCCAGGATCTTGGGCCAAATCTGCTCATTTCCTTGTTTAATGCCATGCAGGATCTTGGGCCAAATTGGCTCATTTCCTCGTTTAATGCCATCCAGGATCTTGGGCCAAATCTGCTCATTTCCTTGTTTAATGCCATCCAGGATCTTGCGCTAAATTGACTCATTTCCTTGTTTAATGCTATGCAGGATCTTGGGCTAAATTGGCTCATTTCCTCGTTTAATGCCATCCAGGATCTTGGGCCAAATAGGCTCATTTCCTCGTTTAATGCCATCCAGGATCTTGGGCCAAATTGGCTCATTTCCTCGTTTAATGCCATCCAGGATCTTGGGCCAAATCTGCTCATTTCCTTGTTTAATGCCATCCAGGATCTTGCGCTAAATTGACTCATTTCCTTGTTTAATGCTATGCAGGATCTTGGGCTAAATTGGCTCATTTCCTCGTTTAATGCCATCCAAGATCTTGGCCCAAATAGGCTCATTTCCTTGTTTAATGCCATCCAGGATCTTGGGCTAGATTGGCTCATTTCCTTGTTTAATGCCATGGCAAAGTTGGCTCATTTCCTTGTTTAATGCCATGCAGGATCATGGGCCGAGTTGGCATATTTCCTCATTTAATGCCATGCAGGATCATGGGCCAAGTTGGCTCATTTCTTTGTTTAATGCCATGCAGGATCATGGGCCAAATCGGCTCATTTCCTTGTTTAATGCCATGCAGGATCTTGGGCCATATCGGCTCATTTCCTTGTTTAATGCCATGCAGGATCTTGGGCCAAATCGGCTCATTTCCTTGTTTAATGCCATGCAGGATCATGGGCCAAGTTGGCTCATTTCCTTGTTTAATGCCATGCAGGATCATGGGCCGAGTTGGCATATTTCCTCATTTAATGCCATGCAGGATCATGGGCCAAGTTGGCTCATTTCCTTGTTTAATGCCATGCAGGATCATGGGCCAAGTTGGCATATTTCCTCATTAATGCCATGCAGGATCGTGGGCCATATCGGCTCATTTCCTTGTTTAATGCCATGCAGGATCATGGGCGAAATCGGCTCATTTCCTTGTTTAATGCCATGTAGGATCGTGGGCCAAATTCACTCATTTCCTTGTTTAATACCATGCAGGATCATGGGCCAAGTTGGCGCATTTCCTTGTTTAATGCCATGCAGGATCATGGGCCAAATTGACTCATTTCCTTGTTTAATGCCATGCAGGATCATGGGCCAAATCGGCTCATTTCCTTGTTTAATGCCATGCAGGATCATGGGCCAAGTTGGCTCATTTCCTTATTTAATGCCATGCAGGATCATGGGCCAAGTTGTCTCATTTCCTTGTTTAATGCCATGCAGGATCATGGGCCAAGTTAGCTCATTTCCTTGTTTAATGCCATGCAGGATCGTGGGCCAAGTTGGCTCATTTCCTTGTTTAATGCCATGCAGGATCATGGGCCAAGTTGTCTCATTTCCTTGTTTAATGCCATGCAGGATCATGGGCCAAGTTGGCTTATTTCCTTGTTTAATGCCATGCAGGATCATGGGCCAAGTTGTCTCATTTCCTTGTTTAATGCCATGCAGGATCATGGGCCAAGTTGTCTCATTTCCTTGTTTAATGCCATGCAGGATCATGGGCCAAGTTGGCTTATTTCCTTGTTTAATGCCATGCAGGATCATGGGCCAAGTTGGCTCATTTCCTTGTTTAATGCCATGCAGGATCATGGGCCAAGTTGTCTCATTTCCTTGTTTAATGCCATGCAGGATCATGGGCTAAGTTAGCTCATTTCCTTGTTTAATGCCATGCAGGATCATGGGCCAAGTTGGCTTATTTCCTTGTTTAATGCCATGCAGGATCATGGGCCAAGTTGTCTCATTTCCTTGTTTAATGCCATGCAGGATCATGGGCCAAGTTAGCTCATTTCGTCGTTTAATGCCATGCAGGATCATGGGCCAAGTTAGCTCATTTCCTTGTTTAATGCCATGCAGGATCGTGGGCCAAGTTAGCTCATTTCCTTGTTTAATGCCATGCAGGATCATGGGCCAAGTTGGCTCATTTCCTTGTTTAATGCCATGCAGGATCATGGGCCAAGTTGGCTCATTTCCTCTTTTAATGCCATGCAGGATCATGGGCCAAGTTGGCTCATTTCCTTGTTTAATGCCATGCAGGATCATGGGCCAGGGTTAGCTCATTTCCTTGTTTAATGCCATGCAGGATCATGGGCCAAGTTAGCTCATTTCCTTGTTTAATGCCATGCAGGATCGTGGGCCAAGTTAGCTCATTTCCTTGTTTAATGCCATGCAGGATCATGGGCCAAGTTGGCTCATTTCCTTGTTTAATGCCATGCAGGATCATGGGCCAAGTTGGCTCATTTCCTCTTTTAATGCCATGCAGGATCATGGGCCAAGTTGGCTCATTTCCTTGTTTAATGCCATGCAGGATCATGGGCCAAGTTGGCTCATTTCCTTGTTTAATGCCATGCAGGATCATGGGCCAAGTTGGCTCATTTCCTTGTTTAATGCCATGCAGGATCATGGGCCAAGTTGGCTCATTTCCTTGTTTAATGCCATGCAGGATCATGGGCCAAGTTGGCTCATTTCCTTGTTTAATGCCATGCAGGATCATGGGCCAAGTTGGCTCATTTCCTTGTTTAATGCCATGCAGGATCATGGGCCAAGTTGGCTCATTTCCTCTTTTAATGCCATGCAGGATCTTTGGCCAAATTGGCTCATTTCCTCGTTTCATGCGATGCAGGATCATTGGCCAAATTGGCTCATTTCCTTGTTTAATGCCACGCAGGATCGTGGGCCAAATCGGCTCATTTCCTTGTTTAATGCCACGCAGGATCGTGGGCCAAATCGGCTCATTTCCTTGTTTAATGCCATGCAGGATCATGGGCCAAGTTGGCTCATTTCCTTGTTTAATGCCATGCAGGATCATGGGCCAAGTTGGCTCATTTCCTCTTTTAATGCCATGCAGGATCATGGGCCAAGTTGGCTCATTTCCTCTTTTAATGCCATGCAGGATCATGGGCCAAATTGGCTCATTTCCTCGATTCATGCCATCCAGGATTGTGGGCCAAGTCGGAAAACTTGGATTATTGACTTTCATTCTGCATGCGGAATATAAATATTGAAATGCAATTGGTTTGATTCCTGCCAAAGAATTAAGTTTCGAACACGTATCAGAAGGGCCCTGACGTTTGCACCTGGCATACCACGCCCAATTCGCCAATCTCGTCCTGATATCTTGTTCTTGTTTTAACATCAATTTGACCAAGAATTGCGATTTTTATTGTGCTGTTAACCTAGTTCATGTTACAATGAAGCAGCACAGAAAATTTCTGGACAATTGGCCCAGTGGTATAGAATATTGTATTGCCATCAAAAAAGTGTCACACACACACACACACACACACACACACACGGCCAGAAGGGGGTGGGAGGGGGGATGGGAGAAACAATAATCAAAGCCTGAGTGCTTGTGCGGGCCATCACGTAAGAAGGGCTGTATCGAGTTTCACATCAATCGGTCGATAAATAAGGGACGAGTCGGGATCCGAAGGTTATGGGTAACTGTTACGTTTTACCTTCCCAAACCCCGGTTACGGTGCACCTCAGAGTCTGGAGTGGGAACATGGCAGAAAGATTTGTTATTTCAAGTGTTCCAATAAACCATGGTAAAACCACAACAATGCAATTGTGTAGAACAAAACAAGTAATTGTATTAAGAACTCTCACTTACACAATAATAACACTATTAAAGAAAGTACCATGAAAATATCACTTGCATCAAATGAACAATACATATGATGGTACCATCATTCCCCAAAGCTCTCAAAGCAATAAACTCACGATACGACAAACGTGAGTGGAATGTAACACTCCCGAAGTCCGTGCATGAATCCCCATGCGGGGTGAAGATGGACGTCGTGCAGAACGGTAAGAACAGGCAGTTATTGGCAAGGCTGTGAACGAGGAGTTACGCAGTGAGAGGTGGATATGGGAATTGAGCCAATATGGGAACAAACGGCGATCCACGCGATGATGTCGATATGGGAATCCTAACGACAAAACACGAAGCACCAGCCGGACGGCCTCTTCGAGGAAAAAATGGCCGATCTGCCTGTAATGGAGGCGCTTGCTTTCCCACCAACAATAGCTCACGCTAGGTAATAAAACCTGAGACGCAGGTTTAATTGCTATCGCAATATATGACGATGTCGCGGGCAATCCCTTTCACAGGAAGCCTCAACCCATTCGCGACCAACATCAAAAGAGCCCGCTCGCAGCCTCGACGCGATTCACGGCTGTCTCTCTCATGGCCGTCTCCTCTCCCTGCCGATCTCCTCCTCTCTCCTCTTCCGGTTTCTTTCCCGCGTTTTCCTTTTTCCTTCACAAACATTTATTTTTAGCTTTTACTAAAGTCATCTCCATTTCACACAGAAATCTTACCAACAATATGAAACTAAAAATCCTACAAGTATATAATAACAACAAAGGCGGAAGTGATGAATCCGTAACAGCACACATTATGAATTGGAGCAAGAGGTAGATGTAAGAAGCATATGTAGAAAGCAAAGAGACAATGGATGTAGAGAAAAGTAAGAGATACATCAAGTAACATTGGATACAGCGCTGCAGTGTATTTGTATGAAGAAACACTAATGTTGTCTCTGTGCTACTTCATATCTCAATGAAGCTGATGAAATGGCGGAGTTTGTGGACGGGGTACTGGAAACAGAAGGGACATCTAAACTTCTTCGGCTGCCCACTGGCTGTGGTGAACAAACAATGATATACCTGGCCCCAACGCTCTCTGTCACTCGCTACCTGGACAGTACTCAGCAGTGGCCTTTGCTCGGTGGAAACACTGTTCGGAACAAGGCACTTGAATTCATCAGCAGAGGTGCTACTTGGGATCCATTGTTTTAGATATCATTGTATATATATAAGATGCTGTTTGTGTATGATGCTCTATTTTCATTTTCCCATGTTCGCTTCTCTTCCTGGCAGGCTATGCCCGTGAATTAGGGTTTCGGAAAGAAGATGGATCTTATGCTGCGTTTCCGAATCGGCCAAGCAGCACTTGGTACAATGATACCGCACTACATCTCAGCACCCCCATAACATATTCTCATTCTGTAACAAGATCAATCTAAGGGCGTGTGACCCTAACCAAACAGCATTGCTTGTTGAGAAATTCTCGATTCTCAGTGTCAGGCTTTGCATGTCTAATCGTGTTTCAGGGTGTTTCCTCTCAAGAACTGAATCTTGGTCAAACCACATTCAAATCATAATTTAAAGCGCCAGTTGAGGAAATTATTTGTTTTTTATTATTATTTCATAATTTAAAGTCGCAGTGGATGTTTAATAAGGTAGATAAAAATATATGGCTTTGGGGCTATCTGCATATTATGTAATCAATTAGGATCATCCCATAGCAGCACTGAACATAACTTTGTTTCACCTTTTACACAAGATTGAGGCTCATAGAAAAGTGAAATGATGGATGGTAAGAAGAAAATGTATGAAAGTGGGGCCACAGTTGGACAAAACAAGTAAGGGAAAGAAGAAACAGGTAAAAGAGGACAGTAGGAAACAAAGGAACAATCTTACCTGCATGTTACTGTGTTTGCTTATCTTGTCTTTCTAATATTTTGTTAGTTGGTCATTCCATAGATTGTTCTATCAAACTGCCACTGTCAGACTCGTCTTTTTTACGCTGAAGGCTCCAGGCATGGACTATATAGTCCTCATCGAGGCCAGGCCTAGATAAAAGAGCTGCATTGATAGAAAAATGAAGACAGAGTAAATAGTCTAAGAGTTTTTGAGAAAGTAAAAAATCTGCTTTTTGAAAAGGAGAAGATCGTAAGTGTTTGGAAATACATGGGAAGGTAAAGAGTTCCAGAGCTTGTCGAATGTTCCGTGGTTGGGAGCAGAAACTGAAGTAATATCTGTAGAAAAGAGAAACAGAGCCACCTTTCGGCGTAATTTGAGTGGGTCGAGTTTTGAGGTCACATTGAGATAGTTGATAAGTCGGATTGCTTTGGATTCAATTCTGTCCAGGAAGTATGTGGAGCTAGAACCACCCCAGATGTGAGAGCAGTACTCTACACAAGGACGTATCAATGTTTTATATAGTTGAAGAAACTGTTGAGAGGAGAAGAATCTTCAACATCTGGACAGGACTCCTAGTTTCTTCGAGGCAGATTTAGCCATTTGTGTAATTTGTGGACTCCAGCATAAATTTGATGTTAGGGTAATACCTCGTAGGTTTATTGGATCGCATGGTGTAATTGTGGAGCTTTCAAAGGAGATTGGAGAGTTGAGAGGAGTTTTAGAGAGATAGAGGGGGGAAGAAATTGAGTTTTAGAAACACCTAATTTAACCTGATTACATTTGCCCCACTGGGAAATCTTGTCCAAATCCAAATTAACAAGCATTACGCCTAGGTTCCCCGTCGTTGAAGTGATGAGTTGACAAAGTGGAAGACGCAAGGCGGCCATCTTGGATTTTGACATGGCGACCCAATTTTCAATAGCGTTCTATTCTTCCTTGTGCGTAGATACACCCACACACCAGATTAGAAGTTAGTAGTTCGTTTATTTTTCAAGATATTTCGCTCACAAGGTTCAGACATGTATATGGTGGCGGCCATCTTGGATTTTGACGTGGCGAGCCAATTTTCAATAGCGTTCTTCCTTATGCCTAGATACACCCACACACCAGATTAGAAGTTGGTACTTCGCTTATTTTTCAAGATATTCCGCTCACAAGGTTCAGACATACATGGCGTCAGACATACACGGCGGCGGCCATCTTGGATTTTGACGTGGGTTGCACCCGCACACCAAATTAGAATTCGGTCCTTCGCTTACGCACGCACGCACGCACACACGGATGGACGGACGGACACACGGACGGACACACGGACGGAGGAGAAAACCATAATCCCCCTTTTGCTCCGCGATGCGACGGCCCGTCGCCGACGGGGGACAAAAAGGAGGCTGTGATCAAACGAGAGATGTAGATCGAATGAGGGAAGATGAGGGCAGATGGGAAAAACATGGAGGAATGTAATGTCGAGTCATCAGCATACGAGTGCATTTGGTTACTTGTAATAATAATAATAATAATTCATTTATTTTATTGTAGGTAGAAGAAAGAAGGTCATTGATATAAAGAAGGAAGAGCTTTGGAGACAGGATAGAACCCTGAGGGACACCGCTGTTTATAGGGAAGGAGGTAGATGTTGAACCATCAACAATTACAGAGATAGAGCGGTCGGAGGGAAAGCTCGATATGAGAGAGCAGAGTGAAGGAGGAAATCCGAAAGAGGGAAGCTTGGATTCAGGCCCCGTTGCCAAACTCTGCCAAAGGCTTTTGAGATATCAAGACCTACAACAAAGGATTTCCCAAAGTCCCTCAGAGAAGAGGCCCAGACATTCGTAATGTAAGAAAGGAAATCACAGGTAGATCTTGCCTTGCGAAAGCCATATTGATTGTCAGATCGAAGGTGTGTCATCTTCACCTATATCTTCTTTATTACCAATATTGTCCCCTTGCATAATCTTGGTGCATCAAGATTTCTCAATAGAATGATTGGAATACCAACTTTCAAGAATAGAATATGGTGTGGCATTCCTGGTGGTGTCAGAGTTGAGAAACTCTTCAGGATATTGTGTAGCATCATCAACATTTGGTACAGTGTCAATTGATTTATATGACATTTATTTTCCTGGAGGAATTTATTTTATCAATTGTATATTGATCTTTTATACATCAGAATTCTTGGGAGTAACGTGGAACTGGTTAAATGTCCACTCTGGGTCGAGTTGAGAATGTTTAATTGGAGAGACGATCAGAGATCAAAGCAATTATGACAAAGGACCAACAGCAATCACAAGAGTAACGCAGAAACAGCACAATAATTACAATGATCAGTGCAACAGAACTCTCTGATCATCTCTGAATTAATGCTCCTTGAGTTCAGTTTTATATAGGAGTTTTCACAACACAATAGTATAGGATGCAGGTGTGGGGTGAGGGAATAGGTTATACAGTGAATTCAGAAAGTATTCAGACCCCTTCACATTTTTCACATTTTGTTATGTTGCAGCCTCTTGCGGAAATAGTTTAAATTCATTTTTTCCTCATCAATCTACACTCAATACCCAATAATGACAAAGAGAAAACAGGATTTTAGAAAGTTTTGCAAATTTATTAAAAAGAAAAAAGTGAAATATCACATTTACATAAGTATTCAGACCCTTTGCTATGACACTTGAAATTTAGCTCAGGTGCCTCCCATTTCTCTTGATCACGTTTGAGATGTTTCTACACCTTGATTGGAGTCCACCTGTGGTAAATTCAATTGATTGGACATGATTTGGAAAGGCACACACCTGTCTATATAAGGTCTCACAGCTGACAATGCATATCAGAGCAAAAACCAAGCCATGAGGTCGAAGGCGCTGCCTGCAGAGCTCAGAGACAGGATTGTGTCGAGACACAGATCTGGGGAAGCCTACAAAAAAAATCTCTGCTGCATTGAAGGTTCCCAAGAGCACAGTGGCCTCCATAATTCTTAAATGGAAGAAGTTTGGAACAACCAGGACTTTTCCTAGAGCTGGCCATCCGGCCAAACTGAGCAATTGGGGGAGAAGGGCCTTGGTAATAGAGGTGACCATGAACCCGATGGTCACTCTGGCTGAGCTTCCAGAGATCCTGTGTGGAGATGGGAGAAACTTCCAGAAGGACAACCATCACTGCATGGTGATTGCCTTCCAAACTGTTCCGTTGTATCGTTCAGCTTCACCGTTACCCTGTGGGTTGTAGCTAGTGGTTCAGCTGCTAGAGATGCCTTTACTTGTCACGAATTCACCGAGCTCTCAGCTCATGAACGACGGTCCCCGGTCCAAATGGGTGTTGGCGGGCATTCCAAAGAGGGCGAAAAGTTGGTAAAAGGCAGTCGATCACCGTATAACTTGTCATGTTCGCACATGGGAACACAAAGGGGAATCTCGAGTAATCATCGATGATTGTGAGGAAGTACTGGTTTTTGTCAGTGCTTGGCAAAGGTCCCTTAAAATCTATGTTAAGGCGTTTGAATGGCTTGGTGGCTTTTATGAAGTGGGCCCTTTCTGGCCGATAGAACCAGGGTTTGCACTCTGCACAGGTTCTTCACAAGCCGGTCATCCATCGAACGTCTTCCACCAAATAAGGTAGGTTTCGAGATTTCACGAAGTGGTACATGCGTGTGATTCCTGGGGCCTTGGTAATAGAGGACTGATGGAGGTCATATAGTGAACGATGGTCCAGGCATGTAGATGACCAGTATGACCTTGAGAATGCGTCAGGAGGTATGTTTTCTTTCCCCGGATGGTAGATAATCTCATAATGACATAATCGAAGCAAGATAACTCCATGCGCCAACGCATGATCTTGTCGTTCTTTATCTTGCCTTTCTGTCCTCTGTCAAACATGTAGCTGACAGAGTGTTGGTCAGTCTTCAGTGTAAAGTGCCTTCCCGTCAGGTAGTGTCTCCAGTGGCGGACAGTTTCGATGATAGCCGTAGCTTCCTTTTCGACCAATGCATGATGTTTTTTGGATGCTTGGAGTGTGCGGGAGAAGAAGGCTACTGGACGCTCCGCCTGGTTAAGTGTTGCGGCAATAGCAAACTCGGATGCATCAGTTTCAACTTCAAAGGGTATTGTCTCGTCGATTGCGTTGACCACTGACTCTTCAATGTCCCGTTTGAGTTGGTGGAATGCGGTTTCAGCCTCCATTGAGATGGGGAAAGCTTTTGTGGCACGGAGGGGGGAAATTTTGCTTGAATAGTTGTGAAGCTACTGAGAGTAGTAGGCAAAAAGTTTGAGGATCTGGCGGAGGGACTTCATGTTATGCGGCACAGGTAACTCTCGCAGGGGCCGAAGACGCTCAGCGTCTGGCCGCATTTGACCATCCTCTACTACATAACCCAGTATACTGAGTTTAGTGGTCGAAAACACACACTTATCCTCAATCCTCATTAGAGCCGATGTTCTTCCTTTCGGCTGTTTTGAGGAACTGCTTCAGGTTGACGCCATGCTCGGTTTGTCTCATGCCACAGATAGTCAGATTGTCTAGGTAAGCGAACATTCCAGCGAGTTTCTCTTCCTTGATAAAGGAGTCCATGATGCATTGGAAGCAAGATACACTGTTCCTGACGAAAAATGGGACTCGGGTGAACTCGTAAAGACTTCCGCTCGATTCAAAGGCCGTATAGGGCTTATCTTGATTCCTTATGGGTACCTGATGGTAAGCACTACACAGGTCAATGGTGCTGAAGACATTATACTGGGCGATCTTATTCACTGTGTCATTGATACGCGGTAGCGGGTACCCGTTGAGTAGCGTAAATCGGTTGATGGTCTCCGAATAGTCAATCGCGAGCCATTTCTTGTGGTTTTTGTCTTTAGTTACCACGACCTGGGCGCGCCATAGGAACTCACTCGGTTTGATGACTCCTTCTCGTAGTAGCCGCTGAGTTTCTTTCTCGATGAATTTGCGGTCGTTGAAGCTGTACCGACGCGAAGCTGTAGGGCGACATTCCGCCGTCAAATTGGCAAACAGTTCCGGGGGGTCAATGCGTAGTTTGGTCATCGTCGCGTCGCCAACGACTTGTTGGCGACGCGTAGCAAGAAGGTGGCATGCGAAAATCTCATTCTTCGGCTTTATATACATGGCCTTCAGTGTTTCAACGGCTTCCTCGTAGGTGACACAGTCCGTGATGATTTTGTAGATCCTTGGTGTGACAAAGTTCGTCAGGAGAAGAAGTTTGTCGAGTCCTTCAGTAGGAAGTACAACAACGATGTTTTTGAAGGTCCAAAACCTGTGTGTCCATTCGTCAGTAGCCGAACTTGAGTTTGGATCCGCGTCAAGACATTCTGGTCAAAGCAGCCGGTCCATAGTTGTGTTGATTAAATTGTTGTGGTAAAGCAGAGCAGAAAAGACAAGTACGCCTTTAGGTAGACTTTAATCAACACAATGGTGGCCAGGTGAACAAGAAGAGGCCGAAGCAGGGCTTGAAGTCCTTAAGAGGGATCATAGCATGGAGAGGATTGTAGGCAGCCTGCATGCCGTCGGCTGACCCGCAGTTATACAGTAATGATCGCAGAGCACGGAGTGAGGACACAGGAAGTGAGGACACGGGAAGTGAGGACACAGGAAGTGAGGTATGCAGGAAGTGAGGCAGCAAGAAAACTCGAATTATGTAAATATGTAAATCCTTTTCACATTTCAAGTGAATCGGATGAAAATTGAGGATTTTAGAAATTTGAAATTGTTGTTGACCTTTGATCTATGTTGACCTTATGACCTATGCTGATCTCAAAAATAGTTGGTGGTTGAATTCAGTTAGCCGATATGTAAATCCTTTTCAAATTTCAAGTCAATCGGATGAAAATTGAGGAGTTTAGAAATTTGAAAGTGGTTGACCGCTGGCCTATGTTGACTTTTTGGCCTACGCTGATCTCAAAAATAGTTGGTGGTTGAATTAAGTTAGCCGATATGTAAATCCTATTCAAAGTTCATGTCAATCGGATTAAAATTGAGGATTTTAGAAATTTGAAAAAAAGTGGTTGACCTTCGGCCTATGTTGACCTTTTGACCTCAAAAATAAATCGGATTTTGTCGGACCATGAACTCTACCATTTGATGAAGTTTTGTGAAGATCGGTTTCAAATTGTGAACTGTAGGCAAGTATAAGTGAGCGGACAGACAAACACACACACAAACAAACAAACACACAAACCGAAGTGATCAACATACTTGCAAAAAACAATTTGTTTTTTGTGATCAACGTTTCGCTTATAGTTGGATCTTTTCATTTCATATATATATATATATATATATATATATATATATATATATATATATATATAATCGGGAGATTGAATAAGACGCGGACGTAGCTTCAGGGCTTCGATCTTTAATTCGACAAGCTTTCGACCAACAAAGGTCTTCTTCTGAGTCGGCCCCAAGTTCAACGGAAGAAGGTTCAACTTCCGTTGAACTTGGGGCCGACTCAGAAGAAGACCTTTGTTGGTCGAAAGCTTGTCGAATTAAAGATCGAAGCCCTGAAGCTACGTCCGCGTCTTATTCAATCTCCCGATTATTTATTCAATGCAAATGAGACGCCCTGCTCGTACTGTGGAATTTCTACTATTTCTCACAGTTATATATATATATATATATATATATATATATATATATATATATATATATATATATATATATATATATATATATATATATATATACAGACTTGGCATTTAATATGGAATATTTTTTTTGTTGGGGTGAACTTACTTTTCAAGATGACTTAGAACCAAAAGTTCATTGGAATTATGTTGAAATTATTCTAGATTTTGTTAATGTGACCTTTAAAAGAAACAAAAACCACATTTGACATTTTGAAGCAAATAAATTGATCCTTGAAAGTGATGTTCACTGATATCGAACTCAATTCACGGACAGTACTGTGTTAAACTTCTGTACGTTTTCCAGAAGTATCTCTTTATTTTGCACATTAGCCAAAAAAAATTTCAACAAAAACAAAAGCTAAATTATGACTGGGATTACTGACAGTAAAATTACAGTTCAGGACTTCGTGTAACCCCCACGAGCATTCAGGAGAGCACGTAAACGTTGAGGCATGCTGCTCACGAGATTTGCCAAGGTTTGGACAGGAATCGCTTGCCATGCAGTGACAATAGCCTGCTGCAATTCATGCACAGAGGTCGGCTGCTGGTCCAAGTGGTCGATTTGATGCGTTAATTCTGCCCACAAGTTCTCTATCGGATTCATATCCGGGGACATGGCAGGCCACTCCATATGCTCTGCACCACGGTCAGCAAGAAAGTGTTGGATCATGCGAGCACGATGAGGCCGTGCATTGTCATCTTGGAAGACAAAGTTTCCTCGAAAGGCTGCACGAGCAAATGGAAGCAATGTTTCTTCCAGAATGACCCTGTACTTGAACTGGTTCAGGTTTCCATTCAGAACAACCAGGTCAGTTTTGCCCCCTGCATGAAAAGCAGCCCAAACGGTCACCCCACCACCTCCAGCATGGACTCTTGGCACTATACAATTTTCGTTGTGGGCTTCATGCACTTGGCTGGGCACTCGGACGCGGCCATCTTGACGATAGACCAGAAATCTAGACTCGTCACTGAAGGTCACGTGATTCCAGTGTCCTGGCTGCCATTGACGGTGCTCTCTGGCCCACTGCAATCGGCGCTGGCTGTGTTGTCTGGTCAGGCGTGGCTTTCTCAGGGGACGCCTGGCACGATAGCCTGCTTGAACCAGTCGTTGGTTGCTAGCCTTCTGGATACAGGCACATTTGTCAGTTGCTGCCACTCAGCCCTAAGCCGAATTAGCTGACTTGGTACGGCCATTGCAGACTAACCGGTGCAGCTGGCGATCATCTCTCCTTGTGGTTCTGCGTGGACGTCCTGGCCTCGGTATTGGAGTATGGACACCCCTCTGAGCATTTCGTTTCAGGATCTTTGACACCTGACCTTGAGTGATGCCATACTGCCGAGCAATAGCATGCTGTTTCATGCCGGAATTTCGTAAAGCCACCACTAAATTCCTCTTTTCATTCCTCTTTTCTCCCGCCTCTGGAACAAACTCCCACACTCACTTCAATCACACTCCTCCCTCCAGGTCTTTAAAACAGCTGTTCACCACCATCTCTTATCTTCCCCCATCCAAAACCTTGATCTTTTCTACCCCCACTAATTCACCCCAGATCCACCTTGTTTGAAATTCCAACTTCTTTCCTGGAAGTCCTGGTAGTGTCCATATGTTTTATACCTCTCCCACCCCCCCCCCCCCTTCCCATGCCTCCCCCCAAAGCCCTCTCCCTCCCACAGTTCTCTCGATGTCTCCATGTCTCTCGGTCCCTGCTCTCAAATGTTGTGTTTGTGTCCTTCCCCCGCTCTCCCCATCTTGTCTACCGCTCCCGATGTTATTTGTTTTATGTGTCTGTTTGTCTTTCTGTGTGATTAATGTTCGCTCTTTCACGAGCCTCGATCTTGTATACAAAAAAAGAAAAAAAAAAAAAAAAAAAAAAAAAGACAAACAACATTGTCGAGTTGACGGACCATCTCCAGGGACAGCGGCAATAACTTTTGTAGACGTGCAGCAGTTGTTTTCCACTAATACATAACGCAACCACCCTTATATACCCGATTGTGAAGCCAATCGTCAAATGTACCTGTCCTTACATTTTGTCATGCCACCTGTGATATTATCCTGTTATTGACTTCTTGATGCGAAAGACAATCAGTGATATGGTTCTTTTGACAAAGAAATCACCGAAACGTAAAAGAAACTCACCAGATTGATATACTGAGTTCAGAAAGTAAACGCAAGTCAAGAAAAAAAAAATATCCCATATTAAATGCCATGTCTATATATATATATATATATATATATATATATATATATATATATATATATATATATATATATATATATATAAAGGAGGAGTGTCTGTCTGTCTGTCTGGATGTCCGCTTATAACTCAAGAACTACACATCGGAGAAAAGTTTTAGACACAGATTCGGAATCAGCATAAAATTCCGGTGGTTATAGGCTACGTTTTATTTTAATATCAATGGTTAAAATAACCGGGCCAGCTGCAATTCCATGGTGTAGTTTGTGGCGGCGCTATTGCCCCTTTCCGATCCCATGACGCATTGCGGTTCCGATTCGCGATAAGGTCTATGCGCTATCACCGACACTTTTCCACCTTTTAATCAGATTTAACTTATCGTCCATCGTAACCACATTACGCTTGGAAACACTAGCATTATCCTTCTTCGGACCCATGGCTAACACAGACACAGTAAAGGAATACTGTACGTCGCCTCTGTTTTGAATGAGAATCGGCAGTTGCGCGTACGTACAGTATACTGTACGTACATATTTATATATTTTTAATGTGCTTTTTATTGTATTTTAAATTGTTTTTTAGCTTCTTTTATTGTTAGTTTATGTACTATTTTATTTATTTTAAATATATTTTTAAGGAAAACAAATGTTTTCACGTCCGTAGGAGTGACGTAAAGTCGCACATAATGACAAAATGCGCGCCATTTTTTCGCGCCAAGAACGAATAAACGGTTGTTTTTTTTTAGTTGAGATTTTATTCGAATTCGAATTCCATTAAATTTCAACTGTTGGAAACAATAATGATTTCAACTGTTGGAAATATTTTTTTGGTTAACCAACGACGGTCGATTTAATCTCGACCTTCCCCTAGCAAAACACGCCCACTTTGCCGTGTCACCTGTCAGCTCATGGTAGACAGCTATGCAAAGATGGAAGCTGAACGCCTTCTGTATATCAGACTGAACCAATCAAAACTACGTGCTGAAGAGTACATCCATCTGAAGGATGCCATAGTTACAGATGGCATTAATCCAGAAGACATTGGCCAGCCAGTTATTCTTCCATCCAGTTTTACTGGTGGCCCACGGTACATGGCAGAAAGAACCCAGGATGCTATGTCATATGTCAGAAAGTTTGGCCGTCCAGATCTATTTATCACTTTCACCTGCAATCCTGCATGGCCTGAAATCAAGAATGTACAAGATTCCAATCTACGACATGACATTATTGCCAGGGTATTCAGTGAAAAACAGAAGAAACTGATATGGTTACTGAAGAAAGGGATGATCTTTGGAGATTTGGTAGCATGGATGTACACCATTGAGTGGCAGAAGCGTGGCCTCCCTCACTCTCACACCTTGATTTGGTGCAAAGACAAAATCCGACCAGACGATATAGACAGGATCATATCAGCAGAACTGCCAGATCCAGAGATGGACCCAGAACTGTTCAAGACCATCTCCACACAAATGATTAATGGGCCCTGTGGCAGCATCAACCCTCGATCTGTTTGCATGAAGGACAACAAATGCCAAAAAAGATTTCCCAAACAACTTCGCCGAGAGACAGAGACTGGTGATGATGGATATCCAGAGTATCGCAGGAGGAGCACTGGCGATGGGGAACACACTGCTAAAGTCAACATTCGCAGTGTGGGAGAGTACAACGTTGACAATCGGTGGGTTGTTCCTCACAACAAAATGCTCTGCAAAATCTTTAATGCACACATCAATGTGGAACTGTGCAGCTCAGTTAAGTCCATCAAATATGTATGCAAGTATGTCAATAAGGGCAGTGACATGGCAACATTTGAAGTAGGTGACAAAAAAAGGTCAGATGAGATTAGCAGGTTCCAGTCAGGCCGATATATATCAACAAACGAAGCATTGTGGAGGATCCTTGGATTTAACATTCATGAGCGATATCCAACTGTCATCAATTTGGCCGTACATCTGGAAAATGGACAAAGGGTCTATTACACTGCAGAAACTGCCCAAGCACGAGCACATGGGCCGCCTCCTCAGACTACGTTGACAGCTTTCTTCAAACTCTGCATAGAAGATGACTTTGCCAAGACTCTTCTGTACAATGAAGTCCCTACCTACTACACATGGGAGAACAAAACGTGGAATCGCAGGAAGAAGGACATTCCAGTAGACAATTATCCTGGAGTTTATGCCAGCAGCGCAATTGGCAGAGTCTACACAGTTCATCCAAAGAACAGAGACTGTTTCTTTCTGCGCCTTCTCCTGCACACTGTCAGAGGTCCAACGTCCTTTAAAGATTTGCGACGGGTTAATGGTCAAGATTGTGCCACCTTCCGCGATGCCTGCCGACTCCATGGTCTTTTGGAAGAAGATGAACATTGGAAAAAAGCCATGGATGAGGCAGCAGTCTCACAGGCACCAAAACAACTACGGCAGCTGTTTTCCATCATATTGGCAGCATGTGACATTCAGGATCCAGAGAAGCTCTGGGAGGACCACAAAGGAAATATGTCTGAAGACTTTCTTCACTTGGCCAGACGTCAGAACCCTGGTGTGGATATTGATTTCAACTGTGCAATCTACAATCAAGCCCTGATTGAGCTAGAGAAGAATGGCTCAGGAGCTTCTGAGGGAACCAAACTACAACATGGAAGAGCTGACCACATTTGTCCAATTTGTCCATTTGTCCAAAACAATTTTTACTTTCACTTTCACCCATGAGGAAATGCACTTATACAGTGCTGCCACCAAGCTGTCAACACTAGAATCGGTGGTAGTGCCCTCTAACAGAACCACGTGGAACTACTCTATTGTGGGAATCCAAAGAAGCCTCAAATGACTGGAGATAATGAGAACCGACTAGAAATAGAGGACTCAACCTCTGCCCATTTTAAAACAACTGAAATAAAAGGGTTAAATGGTTCATCGTTGTCAGAAATAGCAAGAAGTCATTTCCTCTGGGCCTTCTGCTGATATGTATAGTAATAATCTAAAAGAGGTTCACAAAACAATCACCAACCTGTATGGGATGAATAATGTACACTTAGACGATGGAAAAACTGGCATTTCTGACATGTCTGAAATAGCACCATTTATCAAAGTTGATGTTTACGTTACAAAAGGGTTAATTCTTATACAATGCATATCATGTGATAGAGATATGTCTTGGCAACCTCTGACAGCCAGCAAACGTTCTCAAGTAGTACAGGCAGCCTGTAACTCACATTTTTCTTCCGGTGGGTCAGATTTTAAGCAACCCCCGACTTCCATGACCTTTTGACCTCTGGACAGCAAATTTGCTTAATAATCAGATAATTACATATTGTCACATGTAGAGTGAATAAAAACAAATATTTTGAATGGTAGTTTGCAGTTATATCATGTATGGTTGTGGCGTTATAAGCATTTTAGTTTCCCCTACCCCAAATTTTTGGTCGCCTCATGAACGCAAAAGCTTGATATTGTGACGTCATTTTCTCAAATCCGACCAGGCTCCCAGATGTCCACCCTCACTTTTTTGATGTCCCACATGGTCTACTTCAATAATATGAAGAGAAACTTAGGGCACATAAAAGTCACACAGAAACCACCCCAGCCCGTGGACTATATGGGAATCACCAGGAAAACTCCACGAACAGACACAAGGACACAGAGGGGTGAACGGGGGGGGGGGGGGGGGGGGGTAGGGAAGGGAGCAACAACACAGAGCACTCACAGGCCTCCACAAGCAGACGCCATGACAGTACAACCAGAGAGAGAGAGAGAGAGAGAGAGAGAGAGAGTCTGAGCATGCATGATTGTGTGTGTGCGTGTGTGTCTGTGAATAAGAGAGAGACAGAATTGTGAGGAGCAGAAATGGAAAAACGAGATGTGTGTGTATTTTCGTGTGTGTGTGTGTTCGTGTGTGTGTTCGTGTGTGTGTGTCCATGTTCGGGCTTGTCTGGGGTGAAACTTTTTTGCCATTTGGGCTTTTCTCATCAAATTTTCAACAAGGGTTAATTATGAGAATATGGAGAAGTGAACTTAATAATTTAGTCAAATGGTCAAAGGTCAACCTCACATTAAATCGTCAATTTTCATCCAATTGACATGGAATTTTTAGAGTTTCGATATTGGGTCACTAAATTGATTCACCAATGAAAAACTAGAAGCCAATTGTTATTTTACATCAAAAGGTCAACGTCGCCGAAAATCGTGAATTCTTTTGTATTTTAAGCTCTTTTTGTCATGTTTTGCATATCGACGAAGAAGAAGAAGAAGAAGTGAGAGTATGAAGCAGACGCGAATGGCCTTTGCATTATCAGATGCTTTCAAGTTATTATTGTTGTTATATTTCCCCTCCCTCCTTCTTATGAATCTTATTCCCACCCCAATTATAGGCTGACTGCATTTGTGGCAAAGATCTTCGCTCAGGCTTCCAACGTGATTTTAATTGATCACAAAGAAGTTTGCCGGGCAACGTGCTGGGTTGCCATTCATCGCCAGGACCCAGATGGCTCTTACCGAGAAGATGCCCCAGTCATACACCAAGAAATGCAGGTTCTGATCTACAATTCACATCTCTTGATAAAAACAAGAGGAAAAAGACATAAAATGTCATAGCCCCCGCGATTTTAGTAATTTTACTGCACGGAGTTAAAGGGCGTCAGTCGGCCATCTTTGGTCAGATTACAAAACGAAATCTTCTGCATATGTGTAATTATATATTGTCTTTGTGCCAAGTTTGAACAAGAACGATTCATGCATCTCCGAGATATGGTTGCGGACGCACGTAAGGATCGAGACGACACCCAATCCATAAGCCCCTGTTTTGGACAAAGTCCAACGATGGCTAATAATAATAATAATAATAATAATAATAATGATAATAACTAGAACTACCACTTAATAACTGCTGGCAGTGATGACCGATTTCCTCCACCTTCTCGCTTTGATACATCCCCGCTTTCATTGCACACGCTTTGATACAACCCTGCTGGGATACAACCACGCTTTTGATACAACCCTTCTTTCATTGCACACGCTTTGATACATCCCCGCTTTCATTGGAAACGCTTTGATACAGCCCTGCTTTCATTGGACACGCTTTGATACAACCCTGCTGGGATACAACCACGCTTTTGATACAACCCTTCTTTCATTGCACACGCTTTGATACATCCCCGCTTTCATTGGACACGCTTTGATACAGCCCTGCTTTCATTGGACACGCTTTGATACAACCCTGCTGGGATACAACCACGCTTTTGATACAACCCTTCTTTCATTGGATACGCTTTGATACAACCATGCTTTGATACAACCCCGCTTTGATACAACCCCACTTTCATTGGACACGCTTTGATACAACCCTGCTGGGATGCAACCCCGCTTCTGATACAACCCTTATTTCATTGGACACGCTTTGATACAACCCCGCTTTCATTGGACACGCTTCGATACATCCCCGCTTTCATTGGACACGCTTTGATTCAACCCGGGTTTAGTTGCACACGCTTTGATACAACCCTGCTTTCATTGGACATGCTTTGATACATCCCTGCTTTCATTGGACATGCTTTGATACATCCCCGCTTTCATTGGACACGCTATGACACAACCCTGCTTTCATTGGACACGCTTTGATACAACCCCGCTTTCATTGGACATGCTTTGATACAACCCCGCTTTCATTGGACACGCTTTGATACAACCCCGCTTTCATTGGACATGCTTTGATACATCCCCGCTTTCATTGGACACGCTTTGACACAACCCTGCTTTCATTGGACATGCTTTTATACAACCCCGCTTTCATTGGACACGCTTTGATACAACCCCGCTTTCATTGGACATGCTTTGATACATCCCCGCTTTCATTGGACATGCTTTGATACAACCCCGCTTTCATTGGACATGCTTTGATACATCCCCGCTTTCATTGGACATGCTTTGATACAACCCCGCTTTCATTGGACACGCTTTGATACAACCCCGCTTTTATTGGACATGCTTTGATACATCCCCGCTTTCATTGGACATGCTTTGATACAACCCCGCTTTCATTGGACACGCTTTGATACAACCCCGCTTTTATTGGACACGCTGTGATACATCCCCGCTTTCATTGGACATGCTTTGAGACATCCCGCTTTCATTGGACACGCTTTGATACAACCCTGCTTTCATTGGACACACTTTGATACAACCCCGCTTTCATTGGACACGCTTTGATACATCTCCGCTTTCATTGGACACGCTTTGATACAACCCCACTTTCAATGGACACGCCTTTGATACAAACACGCTTTGATACAACCATGCTTTGATACAACCATGCTTTGATACAACCACGCTTTGATACAACCCCGCTTTCATTGGACACGCTTTGATACATCCCCGCTTTCATAGGACATGCTTTGATACATCCCACTTTCATTGGACATGCTTTGAAACAACCCTGCTTTCATTGGACACGCTTTCATACAACCCTGCTTTCATTGGACATGCTTTGATACAACCACGCTTTGATACAACCACGCTTTGATACACCCACGCTTTGATACAACCCCGCTTTCATTGGACACGTTTTGATACATCCCCGCTTTCATTGGACACGCTTTGATACAACCCTGCTTTCATTGGACACGCTTTGATACAACCACGCTTTCATTGGACACGCTTTGATACAACCACGCTTTGATACAACCACACTTTGATACAACCCCGCTTTGATACAACCCCACTTTGATACAACCCCGCTTCCATTGGACACGCTTTGATACAGCCCTGCTTTCATTCGACATGCTTTGATACATCCCCGCTTTCATTGGACACGCTTTGATACATCCCCGCTTTCATTGCACACGCTTTGATACATCCCCACTTTCATTGGACACGCTTTGATACATCCCCACTTTCATTGCACACGCTTTGATACATCCCCACTTTCATTGGACACGCTTTGATACATCCCCGCTTTCATTGGACACGCTTTGATACATCCCCGCTTTCATTGCACACGCTTTGATACATCCCCACTTTCATTGCACACGCTTTGATACATCCCCACTTTCATTGGACACGCTTTGATACATCCCCGCTTTCATTGCACACGCTTTGATACATCCCCACTTTCATTGGACACGCTTTGATACATCCCCACTTTCATTGCACACGCTTTGATACATCCCCACTTTCATTGGACACGCTTTGATACATCCCCACTTTCATTGGACACGCTTTGATACATCCCCGCTTTCATTGCACACGCTTTGATACATCCCCACTTTCATTGGACACGCTTTGATACATCCCCACTTTCATTGCACACGCTTTGATACATCCCCACTTTCATTGGACACGCTTTGATACATCCCCGCTTTCATTGCACACGCTTTGATACATCCCCACTTTCATTGGACACGCTTTGATACATCCCCACTTTCATTGCACACGCTTTGATACATCCCCGCTTTCATTGCACACGCTTTGATACATCCCCACTTTCATTGCACACGCTTTGATACATCCCCACTTTCATTGGACACGCTTTGATACATCCCCGCTTTCATTGCACACGCTTTGATACATCCCCACTTTCATTGCACACGCTTTGATACATCCCCGCTTTCATTGGACACGCTTTGATACATCCCCGCTTTCATTGCACACGCTTTGATACATCCCCGCTTTCATTGGACACGCTTTGATACATCCCCGCTTTCATTGGACACGCTTTGATATAACCCCGCTTTCATTGCACACGCTTTGATACAACCCCGCTTTCATTGGACACGCTTTGATACAACCCCGCTTTCATTGCACACGCTTTGATATAACCCTGCTTTCATTGCACACGCTTTGATATAACCCTGCTTTCATTGGACACGCTTTGATATAACCCCGCTTTCATTGGACACGCTTTGATACAACCCCGCTTTCATTGCACACGCTTTGATATAACCCTGCTTTCATTGCACACGCTTTGATATAACCCTGCTTTCATTGCACACGCTTTGATATAACCCTGCTTTCATTGCACACGCTTTGATATAACCCTGCTTTCATTGCACACGCTTTGATATAACCCTGCTTTCATTGCACACGCTTTGATATAACCCTGCTTTCATTGCACACGCTTTGATATAACCCTGCTTCCATTGCACACGCTTTGATATAACCCCGCTTTCATTGGACACGCTTTGATATAACCCCGCTTTCATTGGACACGCTTTGATACAACCCCGCTTTCATTGCACACGCTTTGATATAACCCTGCTTTCATTGGACACGCTTTGATATAACCCCGCTTTCATTGGACACGCTTTGATACAACCCCGCTTTCATTGCACACGCTTTGATATAACCCTGCTTTCATTGGACACGCTTTGATACAACCCCGCTTTCATTGCACACGCTTTGATATAACCCTGCTTTCATTGCACACGCTTTGATATAACCCTGCTTTCATTGCACACGCTTTGATATAACCCTGCTTCCATTGCACACGCTTTGATATAACCCTGCTTTCATTGCACACGCTTTGATATAACCCTGCTTTCATTGCACACGCTTTGATATAACCCTGCTTTCATTGGACACGCTTTGATATAACCCCGCTTTCATTGGACACGCTTTGATACAACCCCGCTTTCATTGCACACGCTTTGATATAACCCTGCTTTCATTGGACACGCTTTGATATAACCCTGCTTTCATTGCACACGCTTTGATATAACCCTGCTTTCATTGCACACGCTTTGATATAACCCTGCTTTCATTGGACACGCTTTGATACAACCCCGCTTTCATTGCACACGCTTTGATATAACCCTGCTTTCATTGCACACGCTTTGATATAACCCTGCTTTCATTGGACACGCTTTGATACAACCCCGCTTTCATTGCACACGCTTTGATATAACCCTGCTTTCATTGCACACGCTTTGATATAACCCTGCTTTCATTGCACACGCTTTGATACAACCCCGCTTTCATTGCACACGCTTTGATATAACCCTGCTTTCATTGGACACGCTTTGATATAACCCTGCTTTCATTGCACACGCTTTGATATAACCCTGCTTTCATTGCACACGCTTTGATATAACCCTGCTTTCATTGGACACGCTTTGATATAACCCTGCTTTCATTGCACACGCTTTGATATAACCCTGCTTTCATTGGACACGCTTTGATACAACCCCGCTTTCATTGCACACGCTTTGATATAACCCTGCTTTCATTGCACACGCTTTGATATAACCCTGCTTTCATTGCACACGCTTTGATATAACCCTGCTTTCATTGCACACGCTTTGATATAACCCTGCTTTCATTGCACACGCTTTGATACAACCCTGCTTTCATTGCACACGCTTTGATATAACCCTGCTTTCATTGCACACGCTTTGATATAACCCTGCTTTCATTGCACACGCTTTGATATAACCCTGCTTTCATTGCACACGCTTTGATATAACCCTGCTTTCATTGGACACGCTTTGATATAACCCCGCTTTCATTGGACACGCTTTGATACAACCCCGCTTTCATTGCACACGCTTTGATATAACCCTGCTTTCATTGGACACGCTTTGATACAACCCCGCTTTCATTGCACACGCTTTGATATAACCCTGCTTTCATTGCACACGCTTTGATATAACCCTGCTTTCATTGCACACGCTTTGATATAACCCTGCTTTCATTGCACACGCTTTGATATAACCCTGCTTTCATTGCACACGCTTTGATACAACCCTGCTTTCATTGCACACGCTTTGATATAACCCTGCTTTCATTGCACACGCTTTGATATAACCCTGCTTTCATTGCACACGCTTTGATATAACCCTGCTTTCATTGCACACGCTTTGATATAACCCTGCTTTCATTGCACACGCTTTGATATAACCCTGCTTTCATTGCACACGCTTTGATATAACCCTGCTTTCATTGCACACGCTTTGATATAACCCTGCTTTCATTGCACACGCTTTGATATAACCCTGCTTTCATTGCACACGCTTTGATATAACCCTGCTTTCATTGCACACGCTTTGATATAACCCTGCTTTCATTGCACACGCTTTGATATAACCCCGCTTTCATTGCACACGCTTTGATATAACCCTGCTTTCATTGCACACGCTTTGATATAACCCTGCTTTCATTGCACACGCTTTGATATAACCCTGCTTTCATTGCACACGCTTTGATATAACCCTGCTTTCATTGCACACGCTTTGATATAACCCTGCTTTCATTGCACACGCTTTGATATAAACCTGCTTTCATTGCACACGCTTTGATATAACCCTGCTTTCATTGCACACGCTTTGATATAACCCTGCTTTCATTGCACTCGCTTTGATATAACCCTGCTTTCATTGCACACGCTGTGATATAACCCTGCTTTCATTGCACACGCTTTGATATAACCCTGCTTTCATTGCACACGCTTTGATACAACCCTGCTTTCATTGCACACGCTTTGATATCACCCTGCTTTCATTGCACACGCTTTGATATAACCCTGCTTTCATTGCACACGCTTTGATACAACCCTGCTTTCATTGCACACGCTTTGATATAACCCTGCTTTCATTGCACACGCTTTGATATAACCCCGCTTTCATTGCACACGCTTTGATACAACCCCGCTTTCATTGCACACGCTTTGATACAACCCTGCTTTCATTGCACACGCTTTGATACAACCCTGCTTTCATTGCACACGCTTTGATATAACCCTGCTTTCATTGCACACGCTTTGATATAACCCTGCTTTCATTGCACACGCTTTGATATAACCCTGCTTTCATTGCACACGCTTTGATATAACCCTGCTTTCATTGCACACGCTTTGATACAACCCTGCTTTCATTGCACACGCTTTGATATAACCCTGCTTTCATTGCACACGCTTTGATATAACCCTGCTTTCATTGGACATGCTTTGATACAACCCCGCTTTCATTGGACATGCTTTGATACATCCCTGCTTTCATTGGACATGCTTTGATACATCCCCGCTTTCATTGGACACGCTATGACACAACCCTGCTTTCATTGGACACGCTTTGATACAACCCCGCTTTCATTGGACATGCTTTGATACATCCCCGCTTTCATTGGACACGCTTTGACACAACCCTGCTTTCATTGGACATGCTTTTATACAACCCCGCTTTCATTGGACACGCTTTGATACAACCCCGCTTTCATTGGACATGCTTTGATACATCCCCGCTTTCATTGGACATGCTTTGATACAACCCCGCTTTCATTGGACATGCTTTGATACAACCCCGCTTTCATTGGACACGCTTTGATACAACCCCGCTTTCATTGGACATGCTTTGATACATCCCCGCTTTCATTGGACATGCTTTGATATAACCCCGCTTTCATTGCACACGCTTTGATACAACCCCGCTTTCATTGGACACGCTTTGATACAACCCCGCTTTCATTGCACACGCTTTGATATAACCCTGCTTTCATTGCACACGCTTTGATATAACCCTGCTTTCATTGGACACGCTTTGATATAACCCCGCTTTCATTGGACACGCTTTGATACAACCCCGCTTTCATTGCACACGCTTTGATATAACCCTGCTTTCATTGCACACGCTTTGATATAACCCTGCTTTCATTGCACACGCTTTGATATAACCCTGCTTTCATTGCACACGCTTTGATATAACCCTGCTTTCATTGCACACGCTTTGATATAACCCTGCTTTCATTGCACACGCTTTGATATAACCCTGCTTTCATTGCACACGCTTTGATATAACCCTGCTTCCATTGCACACGCTTTGATATAACCCCGCTTTCATTGGACACGCTTTGATATAACCCCGCTTTCATTGGACACGCTTTGATACAACCCCGCTTTCATTGCACACGCTTTGATATAACCCTGCTTTCATTGGACACGCTTTGATATAACCCCGCTTTCATTGGACACGCTTTGATACAACCCCGCTTTCATTGCACACGCTTTGATATAACCCTGCTTTCATTGGACACGCTTTGATACAACCCCGCTTTCATTGCACACGCTTTGATATAACCCTGCTTTCATTGCACACGCTTTGATATAACCCTGCTTTCATTGCACACGCTTTGATATAACCCTGCTTCCATTGCACACGCTTTGATATAACCCTGCTTTCATTGCACACGCTTTGATATAACCCTGCTTTCATTGCACACGCTTTGATATAACCCTGCTTTCATTGGACACGCTTTGATATAACCCCGCTTTCATTGGACACGCTTTGATACAACCCCGCTTTCATTGCACACGCTTTGATATAACCCTGCTTTCATTGGACACGCTTTGATACAACCCCGCTTTCATTGCACACGCTTTGATATAACCCTGCTTTCATTGCACACGCTTTGATATAACCCTGCTTTCATTGCACACGCTTTGATATAACCCTGCTTTCATTGCACACGCTTTGATATAACCCTGCTTTCATTGCACACGCTTTGATACAACCCTGCTTTCATTGCACACGCTTTGATATAACCCTGCTTTCATTGCACACGCTTTGATATAACCCTGCTTTCATTGCACACGCTTTGATATAACCCTGCTTTCATTGCACACGCTTTGATATAACCCTGCTTTCATTGGACACGCTTTGATATAACCCCGCTTTCATTGGACACGCTTTGATACAACCCCGCTTTCATTGCACACGCTTTGATATAACCCTGCTTTCATTGGACACGCTTTGATACAACCCCGCTTTCATTGCACACGCTTTGATATAACCCTGCTTTCATTGCACACGCTTTGATATAACCCTGCTTTCATTGCACACGCTTTGATATAACCCTGCTTTCATTGCACACGCTTTGATATAACCCTGCTTTCATTGCACACGCTTTGATACAACCCTGCTTTCATTGCACACGCTTTGATATAACCCTGCTTTCATTGCACACGCTTTGATATAACCCTGCTTTCATTGCACACGCTTTGATATAACCCTGCTTTCATTGCACACGCTTTGATATAACCCTGCTTTCATTGCACACGCTTTGATATAACCCTGCTTTCATTGCACACGCTTTGATATAACCCTGCTTTCATTGCACACGCTTTGATATAACCCTGCTTTCATTGCACACGCTTTGATATAACCCTGCTTTCATTGCACACGCTTTGATATAACCCTGCTTTCATTGCACACGCTTTGATATAACCCTGCTTTCATTGCACACGCTTTGATATAACCCTGCTTTCATTGCACACGCTTTGATATAACCCCGCTTTCATTGCACACGCTTTGATATAACCCTGCTTTCATTGCACACGCTTTGATATAACCCTGCTTTCATTGCACACGCTTTGATATAACCCTGCTTTCATTGCACACGCTTTGATATAACCCTGCTTTCATTGCACACGCTTTGATATAACCCTGCTTTCATTGCACACGCTTTGATATAAACCTGCTTTCATTGCACACGCTTTGATATAACCCTGCTTTCATTGCACACGCTTTGATATAACCCTGCTTTCATTGCACTCGCTTTGATATAACCCTGCTTTCATTGCACACGCTGTGATATAACCCTGCTTTCATTGCACACGCTTTGATATAACCCTGCTTTCATTGCACACGCTTTGATACAACCCTGCTTTCATTGCACACGCTTTGATATCACCCTGCTTTCATTGCACACGCTTTGATATAACCCTGCTTTCATTGCACACGCTTTGATACAACCCTGCTTTCATTGCACACGCTTTGATATAACCCTGCTTTCATTGCACACGCTTTGATATAACCCCGCTTTCATTGCACACGCTTTGATACAACCCCGCTTTCATTGCACACGCTTTGATACAACCCTGCTTTCATTGCACACGCTTTGATACAACCCTGCTTTCATTGCACACGCTTTGATATAACCCTGCTTTCATTGCACACGCTTTGATATAACCCTGCTTTCATTGCACACGCTTTGATATAACCCTGCTTTCATTGCACACGCTTTGATATAACCCTGCTTTCATTGCACACGCTTTGATACAACCCTGCTTTCATTGCACACGCTTTGATATAACCCTGCTTTCATTGCACACGCTTTGATATAACCCTGCTTTCATTGGACATGCTTTGATACAACCCCGCTTTCATTGGACATGCTTTGATACATCCCTGCTTTCATTGGACATGCTTTGATACATCCCCGCTTTCATTGGACACGCTATGACACAACCCTGCTTTCATTGGACACGCTTTGATACAACCCCGCTTTCATTGGACATGCTTTGATACATCCCCGCTTTCATTGGACACGCTTTGACACAACCCTGCTTTCATTGGACATGCTTTTATACAACCCCGCTTTCATTGGACACGCTTTGATACAACCCCGCTTTCATTGGACATGCTTTGATACATCCCCGCTTTCATTGGACATGCTTTGATACAACCCCGCTTTCATTGGACATGCTTTGATACAACCCCGCTTTCATTGGACACGCTTTGATACAACCCCGCTTTTATTGGACATGCTTTGATACATCCCCGCTTTCATTGGACATGCTTTGATACAACCCCGCTTTCATTGGACACGCTTTGATACAACCCCGCTTTTATTGGACACGCTGTGATACATCCCCGCTTTCATTGGACATGCTTTGAGACATCCCGCTTTCATTGGACACGCTTTGATACAACCCTGCTTTCATTGGACACACTTTGATACAACCCCGCTTTCATTGGACACACTTTGATACATCTCCGCTTTCATTGGACACGCTTTGATACAACCCCACTTTCAATGGACACGCCTTTGATACAAACACGCTTTGATACAACCATGCTTTGATACAACCATGCTTTGATACAACCACGCTTTGATACAACCCCGCTTTCATTGGACACGCTTTGATACATCCCCGCTTTCATAGGACATGCTTTGATACATCCCACTTTCATTGGACATGCTTTGAAACAACCCTGCTTTCATTGGACACGCTTTGATACAACCCTGCTTTCATTGGACACGCTTTGATACAACCACGCTTTGATACACCCACGCTTTGATACAACCCCGCTTTCATTGGACACGTTTTGATACATCCCCGCTTTCATTGGACACGCTTTGATACAACCCTGCTTTCATTGGACACGCTTTGATACAACCACGCTTTCATTGGACACGCTTTGATACAACCACGCTTTGATAAAACCACGCTTTGATACAACCCCGCTTTGATACAACCCCACTTTGATACAACCCCGCTTCCATTGGACACGCTTTGATACAGCCCTGCTTTCATTCGACATGCTTTGATACAATCCTGCTTTCATTGGACACGCTTTGATACAACCACGCTTTGATACAACCCCGCTTTCATTGGACACGTTTTGATACAACCACGCTTTGATACAACCACGCTTTGATACAACCCCGCTTTCATTGGACACGTTTTGATACATCCCAACTTTCATTGGACACGCCCTGCTGGGATACAACCCGGCTGGGACACAACCCCGCTTTTGATACCAACCCTGCTTTCATTGGACACGCTTTGATACAACCATGCTTTGATACAACCACGCTTTGAAACAACCATGCTTTGATACAACCCCACTTTGATACAACCCCGCTTTGATACAACCCCACTTTCATTGGACACGTTTTGATACAACCCTGCTGGGATACAACCCGGCTGGGATACAACCCGGCTGGGATCCAACCCCGCTTCTGATACAACCCCGCTTTCATTGGACACGCTTTGACACAACCCCGCTTTAATTGGACCTGCTTGGATACAACCCCGCTTTCATTAGACACGCTTTGACACAACCCCGCTTTAATCGGACATGCTTGGATACAACCCCGCTTTAATCGGACATGCTTTGATACAACCCCGCTTTCATTGGACACGCTTTGATGCAATCCCGCTTTCATTGGACACGCTTTGATACAACCCCGCTTTCATTGGACACGCTTTGATACAACCCCTTTTTCATTGGACACGCTTTGATACAACCCCGCTTTCATTGGACACGCTTTGAGACAACCCCGCTTTGATACAACCCCGCTTTGATACAACCCCGCTTTGATACAACCCCATTTTGATACAACCCCGTTTTGATACAACCCCACTTTGATACAACCCCGCTTTGATACAACCCCACTTTGATACAACCCCGCTTTTGATACAACCCCGCTTTCATACATCCCCGCTTTTGATACAACCCCACATTCATTGGACACGCTTTGCTACAACCCCGCTTTCATTGGATACGCTTTGATACAACCCCGCTTTCATACAACCCTGCTGGGATACAACTGTAATGAAATTGTATCTAAGTTGAACCCAGGTGTTATGCTCTCTCCAACCACTGAGAGGCGTCTATAAGAATTCGGACGAACATCGCTCCGGATCATTCCTGTGACAATGTGACATATAATCTGTGTGACTGCGTATACTCGAATGGTGTGTATATCGAGATGTTCCAGGCTTGCTTGCATTGATTGATAAATTTCTGGACTCCTCCATGATTATGTTTTCCTGATATATGGCTTGATTGCATCTCACAGGTGTTGCCAGAGATCGAATTTGAATTAAACCTACCATTAGGACAATGTTGTGGAATTGACTTTTTACAACAACAACCACGCTTTTGATACAACCCCACTTTTGATACAACCCCGCTTTTATTGAACACGCTTTGATACAACCCTGCTGGGATACAACCCTGCTGGGATACATCACCGCTTTTGATTCAACCCCGCTTTTGATACAACCCCGCTTTTGATGCAACCCCGCTTTTGATGCAACCCCGTTTTTGACACAAACCCGCTTTTGATACAACCCCGCTTTTGCTACAACCCCGCTTTCGTTGGACACGCTTTGATACAACCCCGCTTCCATTGGACACGCTTTGATACAGCCCTGCTTTCATTGGACATGCTTTGATACAATCCTCCTTTCATTGGACACGCTTTGATACAACCACGCTTTGATACAACCCTGATTTCATTGGACACGTTTTGATACAACCACGCTTTGATACAACCACGCTTTGATACAACCCCGCTTTCATTGGACACGTTTTGATACATCCCAACTTTCATTGGACACGCCCTGCTGGGATACAACCCGGCTGGGACACAACCCCGCTTTTGATACAACCCTGCTTTCATTGGACACGCTTTGATACAACCATGCTTTTATACAACCACGCTTTGATACAACCACGCTTTGATACAACCCCGCTTTGATACAACCCCGCTTTGATACAACCCCACTTTCATTGGACACGTTTTGATACAACCCGGCTGGGATACAACCCGGCTGGGATACAACCCGGCTGGGATCCAACCCCGCTTCTGATACAACCCCGCTTTCATTGGACACGCTTTGACACAACCCCGCTTTAATTGGACATGCTTGGATACAACCCCGCTTTCATTGGACACGCTTTGACACAACCCCGCTTTAATCGGACATGCTTGGATACAACCCCGCTTTAATCGGACATGCTTTGATACAACCCCGCTTTCATTGGACACGCTTTGATGCAATCCCGCTTTCATTGGACATGCTTTGATACAACCCCGCTTTCATTGGACACGCTTTGATACAACCCCTTTTTCATTGGACACGCTTTGATACAACCCCGCTTTCATTGGACACGCTTTGAGACAACCCCGCTTTGATACAACCCCGCTTTGATACAACCCCGCTTTGATACAACCCCGCTTTGATACAACCCCGTTTTGATACAACCCCGTTTTGATACAACCCCACTTTGATACAACCCCGCTTTGATACAACCCCACTTTGATACAACCCCGCTTTTGATACAACCCCGCTTTCATACAACCCCGCTTTTGATACAACCCCACTTTCATTGGACACGCTTTGCTACAACCCCGCTTTCATTGGATACGCTTTGATACAACCCCGCTTTCATACAACCCTGCTGGGATACAACTGTAATGAAATTGTATCTAAGTTGAACCCAGGTGTTATGCTCTCTCCAACCACTGAGAGGCGTCTATAAGAATTCGGACGAACATCGCTCCGGATCATTCCTGTGACAATGTGACATATAATCTGTGTGACTGCGTATACTCGAATGGTGTGTATATCTAGATGTTCCAGGCTTGCTTGCATTGATTGATAAATTTCTGGACTCCTCCATGATTATGTTTTCCTGATATATGGCTTGATTGCATCTCACAGGTGTTGCCAGAGATCGAATTTGAATTAAACCTACCATTAGGACAATGTTGTGGAATTGACTTTTTACAACAACAGCCACGCTTTTGATAAAACCCGACTTTTGATACAACCCCGCTTTTATTGAACACGCTTTGATACAACCCTGCTGGGATACAACCCTGCTGGGATACAACCCTGCTGGGATACAACCCTGCTGGGATACATCACCGCTTTTGATTCAACCCCGCTTTTGATACAACCCCGCTTTTGATGCAACCCCGCTTTCGTTGGACACGCTTTGATACAACCCCTTTTTCATTGGACACGCTTAGATACAACCCCGCTTTGATACAACCCCGCTTTTGATACAACCCCGCTTTGATACAACCCCGCTTTGTTTGATACAACCCCGCTTTGATACAACCCCGCTTTGATACAACCCCACTTTGATACAACCCCGCTTTTGATACAGGGGCTTTTGATCCAACCCTGCTTTCATACAACCCCGCTTTCACACAACCCCGCTTTCATTGGACATGCTTTGATACAATGCCGCTTTCATTGTATACGCTTTGATACAACCCCGCTTTCATTGGATATGCTTTGATACAACCCCGCTGGGATACAACCACGCTTTTGATACAACCCCGCTTTCATACAATCCCGCTTTCATTGGACACGCTTTGATACAACCCCGCTTTCATTGGATACGCTTTGATACAACCCCGCTGGGATACACCCACGCTTTTGATACAACCCCACTTTTGATACAACCCTGCTTTTATTGGACACGCTTTGATACAACCCCTTTTTCATTGGACACGCTTTGATACAACCCTGCTTTCATACAACCCCACTTTCATACAACCCCGCTTTCACACAACCCCGCTTTCATTGGACACGCTTTGATACAACGCCGCTTTCATTGGATACGCTTTGATACAACCCCGCTTTCATTGGATACGCTTTGATACAACCCCGCTTTCATACAATCCCGCTTTCACACAACCCCGCTTTCATTGGACACACTTTGATTCAACCCCGCTTTCATTGGATACGCTTTGATACAACCCCGCTGGGATACAACCACGCTTTTATTGGACACGCTTTGATACAACCCCTTTTTCATTGGACATGCTTTGATACAACCCTGCTTTTGATACAACCCCGCTTTGGATACAACCCCGCTTTTGATACAACCCCACTTTTGACACAACCCCGCTTTTGATACAACCCCTTTTTCATTGGACACGCTTTGATATAACCCCGCTTTGATACAACCCCGCTTTTGATACAACCCCGCTTTTGATACAACCCCACTCTTGACAACGCCGCTTTTGGTACAACCCCTTTTTCATTGGACATGCGTTGATACAGCCCCGCTTTTGATACAACCCCACTTTCATTGGACATGCTTTGATACAATCCCGCTTTAATCGGACATGCTTTGATAAAACCCCGCTTTCATTGGACACGCTTTTGATACAACCCTGCTGGGATACAACCCCGCTTTTGATACAACCCCGCTTTTGATACAACCCCGCTTTCATTGGACAAACTTTGATGCAACCCCTTTTTCATTGGACACGCTTTGATACAACCTCGATTTGATACAACCCCACTTTTGATACAACCCCACTTTCATACAACCCCACTTTTGATACAACCCCGCTTTCATTGGATATGCTTTGAGCCAACCCCGCTTTGAGACAACCCCGCTTTCGATACAACCCAGCTTTCATACAACCCTGCTTTTATACAACCCCGGCTTTGATACAACCCCGCATTCATACAACCCCAGTTTTGATACAACCCTGCTTTCATACAACCCCGCTCTTGATACAACTCCCCTTTTGATACAACCCAGCTTTCATACAACCCCAGTTTTGATACAACCCCGCATTCATACAACCCCACTTTTGATACAAACCGCTTTCATTGGACATGCTTTGATACAACCCCGCTTTCATACAACCCCACTTTTGATACAAACCCGCTTTCATTGGACACGCATTGATACAACCCTGCTTTAATACAACCCACTTTTGATACAAACCCGCTTTCATTGGACATGCTTTGATGGAACCCTGCTTTCATACAACCCCACTTTTGATACAAACCCGCTTTCATTGGACACGCTTTGATACAACCGCGCTATAATATGACATGCTTTAATACACTCCACTTTAATCGGACCTGATTTGATACAACCCCGCTTTAATCGGACATGCTTTGATTCAACCCCACTTTAATCAGACACGCTTTGATACAACCCCACTTTAACCGGACATGCTTTGATACAAACCCGCTTTGATACAACCCCGCTTGAATCGGACACGCTTTTATACAACCCCACCTTAACCAGACATGCTTTGATACAACCCCGCTTTGATACAACCCCACTTTAATCGGACACGCTTTGATACAACCCGGCTTTGATACAAACCCGCTTTGATACAACCCCGCTTTCATTGGACATGCTTCGAAACAACCTCGCTTTGATACAACCCCGCTTTCATTGGACATGCTTTGATACAACCTCGCTTTGATACAACCCCACTTTCATTGGACACGCTTTTAGACAACCCCGCTTTCATTGGACATGTTTTGATACAACCCCGCTTTTATTGGAAATGCTTTGATACAACCCCGCTTTAATCAGACATGCTTTGATACAACCTCGCTTTGATACAACCCCACTTTCATTGGACACGCTTTTAGACAACCCCGCTTTAATTGGACACGCTTTGAAGCAACCCCGCTTTAATCGGACATGCTTTGATACAGCCTCACTTTAATCAGACATGCTTTGATACAACCCCGCTTTAACCGGACATGCTTTGAAACAACCCCACTTTAATCAGACACGCTTTGATACAACCCCGCAAAGTAGATGGGAGGGTTGTCCAGTCGGCTTTTCGGAGAGACATAGTAAGAGTGAGAGTTTTGTCAGGATTGAAAGACATGTTTCACTTGTTTGACCAGTCTGTAATGTGGTCCAGGTCTGCAGAGAGTGAGGAGGCTGCAGACTGCCGATCTGAGGGAAGAGGAATGGAGTGGCAGAGAGTGGAGTCATCAGCAAAGAGATAAATATTTTTCATAGAGTCAGAAAGATCACTGATAGAGATTAGAAAAAGCACAGGGCCCAGAACACTGCCTTGAGGAACTCCAACCTGGTCAGGAAGAGGAGATGAGAGAATTGTGAGATCAAGCCATTGGAGAAGAGGAAGGATTGAAATTTAATTTGGAAGCAATGATGGATCCCATGCCCTTGCTCATTATTGGGAGCAGGCTGATTGGTCTGTTGTTGCAAGGATCTGTTTTTGCACCTTTTTGTATAAACCCGTAATGGTGGTGATTTCTAAGCAGATGGCAGATGACCTTGAGCAAAAGAGAGAGGGTGTGCAAGAACGGCAGAGCAGGATTTTAGGACCCGTGGGCTGATGCCGTCTGGTCCAGTTGCAGAATCGGAATCGAGGTTTGACAGAAACTTCTCCACATTGTCGGTGGGGAAGGATACAGAGTCCTGGAGCAGCTGGATACGACTGGGAAAGGTGGGTACAGAGAGTGTTTGGGTTGGGACACAACATTTTTAGGCAAACACAGAGTTGAAACATTCGGCTTTTTCATGTCTGGAGTCAGCTGTGTAGCTGTTTAAGGTTAGGGGATGGAGAGGAAACAAACACCAGAAACAGATTTGTCCAGACAACACCAGGATTTGGAAGAGGGAGACAGGTTTGAGAGTTCGCTCTTGAGAGTAGAGAGATATTGTTTCCTGGCTCTCCTGAGGGTGGACACACACTTGTTCCGAGCTTTGTGGAAGGAAATTAGATTATCTTCAGTTGGATTTGCCTTCCATGAGGCGAAGGCAAGTTCTTTCAAGGCAACTGTCTCACCACAAGCTTCAGTGTACCATGGACGGGAGGAAGGGTATGACAACTGAAGAAGAGATGGGATAAATCTGTGCATGTGAGAGAGCAGTTTACTTTGGAAGAATTACCAGGAAGAGTTGATGTCAGAGGCAGTAGAGATGGGAGAGCAGTCCAGATGATTGATATCTGCTTGAAGACCATGCCAGTCGGCCTGAGTGAAATGCCAGATGCGTTGGTGCTGAGGAGGCTCTCTGAGAACGGCCAGAGAGATGTCCACTTTAACAAGCACATGATCAGAAGAACTGATTGGAGTAGAAGAAGAGCAGCAGACATTTGCAGGGAAGTTTGTCATCACCAAGTCTAGAAGAGAAGATACTCCGTTTACTGAGATCCGGGTCGGGAAATTGACAGATTGTGTCAGTCCCAATGAGTTGCAGAAGTCTTTTGCTGAGGTGTCATGGCAGGTGTGAGAGGTACCCACACCCAGACAGCTGGCATGATGACAGTTGAATTTGCCACATGCAGTCGGGGCCAAAAATATTGGCACCCTTGCACTTTTTTCAAATAATGCACCATTTCTTTCAGAAAATTGTTGAAATTAAGGAATCTTTTGGTATCCACATTTGTGTTTCTTTGGTTTGCAGTGGAACTGAAAAAAAGCTGAAAAAAATAGCTAAATCTTATCTTATTCCACACAGAACTATAATGGCCCGGACAATATTATTGGCACCTTTTAGAAGTTGTTCAAAATAATTAGATTTCAAGCAGGTGATTCTCCTTTAGTTTGGAATTGAACTCACCTGTGGTGAGTTGCAGGTGCCTGCAATATAAAAATCACTCAATCAACCAGTTTGAATTGAGAAAAGGAGGCATTCTCCTGTTTTGTGTCACTGTGTGTTCCGCAATGAGCATAGAGAAAATAAAGAAAACCAGAGAATTGTCTGAGGAGGTCAGACACAAGATTATAGCCAAGCATGGACAATCTCAAGGCTACAAGTCCATCTCCAGAGACCTTGATGTTCCTGTGTCCACCATATGTGATGTTATCAGGAGGTTTAAAGACCATGGCAATGTAGCTAATCTCCGAAGGACGTGGTAGCAAAAGAAAACTTGATCGAAGATTGCAGCAAATGACTGTTTGAATGGTGGAGAAAGCACCTCGATCAACTGCCAAACAGATTCAAGCTGACCTTCCGCCACAAGGTGCGACAGTGTCGACTCACACCATCCGCCGCCAACACAAAGAAAGGGAGTTCTATGGTAGGAGACCCAGGACTGAGAGAGAGACATGAGAAAGCTCAACTGGAGTTTGCCAAAATACACCTGAACAAGCCAAAATCCTTCTGGGAGAATGTCCTGTGGACAGATGAGACCAAATTAGATCTTTTTGGTGAAGCACATCATCTCTGTTTACAGAAAACAAAATGAAGCCTTCAAAGAAAAGAACACCTTCCCTACAGTCAAACATGGAGGAGGTTCAGTGATGTTTTGGGGCTGCTGTGCTGCCTCTGGCACTGGGCACCTTGAATGTGCGCATGGCATCATGAAATCAGGAGATTACCCTGGCATTTTGGAGCGCAATGTTCAACCCAGTGTCAGAAAGGTGGGTCTCCGTCGAAGGTCATGAGTCTTGCAGCAGGAAAATGACCCCAACACACACTTCAAAAAGCACTCAGGAATGGTTCAAGACAAAACGCTGGACTGTTCTGAAGTGGCCAGCAATGGGTCCAGATCTAAATCCCATTGAACATCTTCATCTGAAAACAGCAGTTGGGGGAAGGCGCCCTTCAAATCTGGGAGAACTGGAGCAGTTTTCACAAGAAGAGTGGGCCAATCTGCCAGTAGAGAGGTGCAGGACGCTCATTCATGGCTGTAGGAAGCGCTTGACTGCAGTTAGTTTGTCCAATGACTGTGGGTGATACCAAATATTAAGTATCGGGTGTCAATAAATTTGTCCATGCCATTTATTTTTATTTTCTGGTTTAAAAGGATATATTAAGGTCTGAATGAAAAACAAAGGTTCTGTCATATTAACAGTGAAATAAAGAATTGTGGAGACCAAATACTTTTGTCAATTTCAACTTATTTTGGGGGAAAGTTGTGAGTAATTTGAAAAAAGTGCAAAGGTGCTAATATTTTGGCCACGTCTGTATAAGGAAGAAAGAGTTGGGATGAGTGGATAGAAGTTGGTCGATGTTGTGGGACAGCGAGATGTAAATGGAGTCATCACTGTTTGGTGGATGGTACAACACAAATATGATCAAAAGGTGGGAGCGGAGGGGAATCTGTAGCCAGAGGTACTCCGAGGGTGGGGTGGTGAAAGGGCAGTGCAGGGAGAGTGCGGAAGAGAGTTTTTGATAAAGATAGCAACCCCATCACCAGGACGATGCTCAGGTCTACCATACCAGAGGAGGGAGTAACCAGGAAAAATATATTAAGGAATCGGAGACATCTTGAAGGAGGAAAGTTTCTGTTAAGCAGATAACATCTGGTTTGTCAGGAGCAACCTGTATGGATAGATCAATCAGGTTTGAGCGAAGGCCTTGGATGTTTGAGGTCCATACCGTTAAAGAAGAGGGAGGGGTAGCATTCTATACAGGACAGGGGAGTGGCGGGGTAAGGTAAGATGAGGTGGAGAGGGGGAGGTAGGGAGAGCTGTTGACAGTGTGTCGGAGATTGCAGAAGAGCTAGGAGAAGGGGAAGAATGAGGAGGACAAAAGGTTTGATGGTGATGGGATGAGGCACAATGAGGAGTTGTTTGAGGAGGGGGGAAGGGAAGCAAAGTAGAGGGTTAGAGGGAATTTCTTGGAGGAATTTGGCGAGTTTCTCCCATTCTTCCTTGCAGATCTGCTCAAGCTCTGTCAAGTTGGATGGGAAGTGTCGGTTAACAGATATTTTCCAAGTCTTTCCACAGATTCTCAATGGGATTAAAGTCTGGGCTTTGACTGGGCAACTCAAAGACTTTCACGTTCCTGTTCTGAAGCCATTCCAGTGCTGCTTTGGCTGTTTGCTTGGGGTCATTGGCCTGTTGGAATGCAAATCTTTTCCGCAGTCTAAGATCTTTTACAATCTGAAGGAGGTTCTCCTCAAGGATTTGCCTGTATTTGGCTCCATTCATTGTTCTCTCTATCCTTGGAAGGCTCCCAGTTCCTGCTGCTCAAAAGCATCCCCATAGCATGATGGCTGATTCTTGGTAGGAATGGTGTTAGATGGGTGATGAACTGTACTCGGTTTCCGCCAGGCGTAGCGCTTTGCATTCAGGATGGTACGGCAGATCGGTGAAATATTTGGGAGAATTGTGCCTTTGATGATACAAGTACGAGATTTGGCACACAGTTAGAGTATGAACTCAGGAAGATATTTGTCTATAGAGCCATCGCAGATTTGTCCTGTGACAACAATGGCGGCCATTTTTCAAAATGGCCTCCAATGCTTGTTATTTTACATATATTTGGTACATTACTGTGTATAAACTGTTGTTGTGGTCATACAAGCTTGACATTTGGCACATAATTAAAGACCCCTAACTATAGGGTTATCATATATTTGTCCTGTGACAACAATGTTTTTAAAATGGCCGCCATTTATATGGTATATTATGGTATATACTATATGGTATATGGTATATGGTAGGAAGAGTCTGGGTCTTTCAATACTCTCGAAATTGTCTTTTACCCTTCCCCAGATCTAGTCCTTCTCACAATTCTATCTCGGAGTTCTATGGACAGTTATTTAGACTTCATGGTGGAGTTTCCGCTCTGACATGAACTGTCAACTGTGGGACCTTATATAGAAAGGTGTATTTCTTTCTAAATCATGCCCAATCAATTGAATTGGCCACAGGTGGACTCCAATCAAGTTGTAGAGACATCTGATGGATGATCAAATGACATTGGATGCACCTGAGCTCAATCTGGTGTGTCATAGCAAAGGGGTTGAATACTAATTTATGCGAGACATTTCAGCTTTGCATTTTTAATTAATTTGTAAACATTTCTTCAGAAAAAAATTCCACTTGAACATTACCGGCTCTTATAGCATTCCTCAGGGTATTGGATCAATAGGTACTCTGTATTGGTACTCTGATCAATAGGTACTCAGGTGTAGAGTACTCGGTACAATAGGTACTCAGGTGTAGAGTACTCGGTACAATACGTAGGGTGTGTGGAGTACTCAGTACAATAAGTAGGGTGTATAGAGTACTCAGTACAATAAGTAGGGTGTATAGAGTACTCACTACAATAAGTAGGGTGTGTGGAGTACTCAGTACAATAAGTAGGGTGTATAGAGTACTCAGTACAATAAGTAGGGTGTGTGGAGTACTCAGTACAATAAGTAGGGTGTATAGAGTACTCAGTACAATAAGTAGGGTGTATAGAGTACTCACTACAATAAGTAGGGTGTGTGGAGTACTCAGTACAATAAGTAGGTGTGTAGAGTACTCAGTACAATAAGTAGGTGTGTCGACTACCTAGTATAATAAGTAGGTGTGTAGAGTACTCAGTATAATAAGTAGGTGTGTAGTGTACGCAATATAATAAGTAGGTGTGTAGAGTACTCAGTATAATAAGTAGGTGTGTAGAGTACGCAATATAATAAGTAGGTGTGTAGAGTACTCAGTACAATAAGGAGGTGTATATAGTACTCAGTACAATAAGTATGTGTGTCGAGTACTCAGTACAATAAGTAGGTGTGTAGAGTACTCAGTATAATAAATAGGGTGTGTGGAGTACTCAGTACTATAAGCCGGTGTTTAGGGTACTCAGTACAATATGTAGGGTGTGTGGAGTACTCAGTACAATAAGTAGGTGTGTTGAGTACTCAGTACAATAAGTAGGGTGTGTGGAGTACTCAGTACAATAAGTAGGTGTGTAGAGTGTGGTGATATTGTCACATACGTTACAACCCTGATGTTATGCTACTCACTGTCCACTACGCGGCTCCTATAAGAGTCTGCCCGTTTAGTGCAGAAGGCAGTTCTGTGAGATGTATCCTATGGCATCTCCGTGCCTTCGTAGAATGGTAAGGGTTCTGCATTGTGCGTTGCCTGCTTGATTGCTTGCTTGAATAGATATCACTCGTATGTACCCTTAATGTTACTAATACCACGATTGCTGGTTTTCTTTTTAGATGCTGTTTGAGATCGATTACGATTAAACTCAGATCGGAGACATTGTTGTATTCTCTCATTCTTACAACACTTAATCATAATCTTCTCCTGACATCGTTCTGAATCGAGATGATGCCCATGCTCCTGCAACTACCCATCTTTGGGAGAGGCCCTCAATCGGCGGACGCGCTTTGGCCGGGCATGCTGGCGGGCTGTCTGCAGGCTCATGCTGACATCACGGATGAGCTGACGCGAGCTGTTCTCTTTTCCCATGTGACTCACATCGTCTACAATTATATTTCTCATTGTGCTACATGCGACGATGCAGGCCTCAAGCCTCGGAGTGTCATCTACCCTCGATACCAGCTTGCCACGAGGAGACTGGTTGCATCGGATCCCCTGTTCAGGAACTACGTCGCCTGAGCAAGGGATGCTCTCCCAAGGTCCGAACGCCAGAGCTGGAGTGTGACGATCTCCTGCGAGACGCATTCGTTTCTGGTATTTACTCCCCATCACTATGGCCGCGTTTGCTGGAGTCACCGACTCTGATTCTCAAGGAGGCTTACGATCTGGCGCTCGTACTCCAACAAACGCAAGCGGAAGCGTACGGATGCCTGTACGTCACGGCGGGTCTCACTGGGGAGAGACGCCTAGAGAACGATGCTACTGGGGAGAGCCCTGCTGCTGAAATTCCGTTGGAGCCGACGGAAGCGCTCGGAGCCGAAGGTACGAGTCTAGCTGCGACTGCCTCGGTCGGGGGAAATGCTAAATGCTTCCTCTGTGAGAATCATCCTAGATCTGCGTGCCCAGCGCGAGATGCGACATGCCACGCGTGTGTTCACGACACCCATGTCTGCCGCACCACACGAGGCCAGCCTACCCGACCGACGCTGGTCGAAATCACCTCTACGTGCGAGCCGCGATCTGCACCCATCGAGGGCCCGACTCTGCCAGGCCGGCATATCCGACCGACGCTGGCCGGAATCATCTCAACGCTCGAGGCTCCACGGGCATCCCTAGAGGTCCCGACCCTGCCCGGCCCGCATGGCTTGTTCAGCTCCGTCGTTCCAGTACTGATTGACGGACAGGCAGAGAACGCCCTTGTCGACACGGGAGCGACTGAAAGCCACGTTGATATGAGCCTCGACCGATGGCACGGATTGTCGATTCTGGGGACATCGCGCAGGATGTTCATAGTCTCACAGGCACTGTGGATGCGCATTAAGGGAGAATGTCACATCAAGCTAGTTATTTATAGCCCGATGTACACAGATGTACACCTAACCATCTCGCCTATCTTATGCGCGAAGGGTTTGTTGGGACACGATTTTCTCCATCGTCATGGTCGGTTGGAAATACTCTCTGTCTTTGCGTCGACGGGAAGGGCTATCAAATCGAGACTCTATTCCCGGGCCGATGCACAATTTATCGCTGAAGAGACTAGCAGCCTCCTGAAAGAGGGAATAATCACGCATGGCCGATCGCTTCGGCATGCCCGAGTGCTGGTTCGACAGGTGGGCCAGGTAGCCCGACACGCGGTGCACAGCACCTTCGATTCGTGTAGCACGAATCATCAGCGGCTGTCCCAAATCACGCATTTGACCTATGGCGTCATTAACGTGGTTGCATGCTTTCAGAGGGCGATCGATGACGTCACCGCCGGAGTTCCGTTTATCCGGAGTATAGCCTCCGTCCACCTCGGTAACCCAACGGTTTGCGGACGTGAACAAGTTGATTTATCGAGCTCAATGCGTGAGGATCATAATGCTATTTTGCGGTGCAGTCTAGCCATCAACGAGGACACATTCCGTTACTCGACTAGAACGAATGTACTTTTGCGGCGCTTTCCACAGGCCGCGCGCCGGAGAAGTCTAGCCATCAACGAGGACACATTCCGTTACTCGACTAGAACGAATGTACTTTTGCGGCGCTTTCCACAGGCCACACGCCGGAGAAGTCTAGCCATCGACGAGGACACATTCCGTTACTCGACTAGAACGAATGTACTTTTGCGGCGCTTTCCACAGGCCGTGCGCCGGAGAAGTCTAGCCATCAACGAGGACACATTCCGTTACTCGACTAGAACGAATGTACTTTTGCGGCGCTTTCCACAGGCCGCGCGCCGGAGAAGTCTAGCCATCAACGAGGACACATTCCGTTACTCGACAAGAACGAATGTACTTTTGCGGCGCTTTCCACAGGCCGCGCGCCGGAGAAGTCTAGCCATCGACGAGGACACATTCTGTTACTCGACTGGAACGAATGTACTTTCGGGGTACACGGTGACCCGGCGGACGATAACTCTGGACACGAAGCAACTGACTCCCTTACCGCCCTTGCTAGACATGGTGGCGCCACCCAACCGTGCGCCCTTGAACAGAGCTCTTGGTTTGTTTTCAAATGATTCGCGCCGGGTCCGAGACTTTGAGATGCCTCGTTCATACACTGCAAAAGGGTCCCTCTGACTGAGGCAGCGAAGGTCGCCTTATCTAGGCTGAAGGTCCACATAGCTAGCGCGACTGAACTCTCGGAGGAGGGGGTGGATGAGAGCATCCTCTCTGTGTTGTCAATAGGGGTATCCGCCCGGGACGGGGTGGATGGGAGCATCCTCTCTGTTTTGTCAATAGGGGTATCCGCCCGGGACATCGCGGCGACGTGCGGGGATCCGGCTTGGTCTGAGCCCAACACGGGGAATCCGGCTATGGGGGCTCCGCCGGCTGTCGCACTCCCTCGCTCGCTCGATCCGATCGGTATGGCTGTGCCGCCTCCATCGCCCTTATTGTGCCCCTCCATCTGTGCCGATTTAGGTTCCGCTATTGAGGGCCCCGATGTGTCTTCTCACCTTCTAAGGGATCATGACTGGTGCCCTTGCGCTGTCACACAGCTGACACACGTCATCACATGCCGTGTGTAACCCGTCCGGGGTTATTACCAATCAACAAAGCGTTGTGCGACTGGACGAGACGCGTCATGCCCTTTTGCATGTTCGAAACAAACGGAGGCCTCGTGGGGCCTTCACTTATCACCCGGGGTGGGGAACCCCCGCTGAGGACGTGATGATATGGGCCGTATGTGCGGGCATCACCGTAGGTGAAGTTCTCCGCGATCTTCAGGAGCTGCTACCAGCTCTGACTTTAGTTTGAGCTAGTCGGCCGTGGGAGGTATTGGCTATGGGCTCCTGCTTGTTTGGTTGCGATTGTGCATCACTACCAGTGATTGGTACCAGTGATTGGTTTATGCGAACGATCCACTGTCGGCATCGTGTGAGTAGTGGACCGACATGGGTCTCTCGGCTCTCCGAATCTGGGCCGGCTTCCCACAAACGAGCCGTGCGCGTTCACGCAATGACGATCCGTTATTCGCCAAGGTACACATTATTCGGCATAGCTACTGTGCCCGTTTACCCCGCTGTACAACTACTGCGACGATGCGTCACCCCCGGGCCTTGCGGGGAATTCAATGAGACCAGGTTCTGTCCGGAGGTTTCGTTAAGGGGGTCTCCGTCTTCTCCTGGGACGTTCGATCCGGGCGGCTTTGCATGCTGTCGGAATTGATTGCTACTCAGACTATGGGTATGCGGTGGAATGGCAGTAACACCTTAATCGGGATCGATGACGCCCCTAGCGTTTCGGCTGGCAGTAACATCCTTTCAGATGTCTTTCGATTCTCCGCATGTTGATATAGGCCATGGGCCATCAAATATGGGTCCCAAATGGACAGTGAGACCCAGTTTATTAACTGCTACTTGTTGATTTCCACTTCAGGGGACCCCAATGGTCCAGAAAAACATGGGGTCGGAGGGTTGTGGGGGGGGGGGGGGGGGGGAGGGTGCAGATGGACCCTACCTGGCCCATGGCCTAATATACCCATGTGCTGTTTATTGTTATCTGTCTACTGTTCAATGGCTTGCTAGCAAAGTTTTATATGCGGGGAGAATGTGGTGATATTATCACATACGTTATGATGTTATGCTACTCACTGTCCACTACGCGGCTCCTATAAGAGTCTGCCCGTTTAGTGCAGAAGGCAGTTCTGTGAGATGTATCCTATGGCATCTCCGTGCCTTCGTAGAATGGTAAGGGTTCTGCATTGTGCGTTGCCTGCTTGAATAGATATCACTCGTATGTACCCGTAATGTTACTAACACCACGATTGCTGTTTGAGAATGCTGTTTGAGATCGATTACGATTAAACTCAGATCGGAGACATTGTTGTATTCTCTCATTCTTACAACATAGAGTAGTCAGTACAATAAGTAGGTGTGTAGAGTACTCAGTATAATAAGTAGGTGTGTAGAGTACTCAGTACAATAAGTAGGTGTGTAGAGTACTCAGCACAATAAGTAGGGTGTGTGGAGTACTCAGTACAATAAGTAAGTGTGTAGAGTACTCAGTACAATAAGTTGATGTGTAGATTACTCAGTATAATACGTACGCGTAGCTGCTGGTTCTCATTCAAAACAAAGGCGATGCCATATGCATTTTGTCCTGTGCTGCGGTCGCGTGCTTGCTTTGCCTTTGACTGTTATTTTTGTGATTATTCCTTTACTGTGTCTGTGTTAGCCATGGGTCCTAAGAAGGATAGTGCTAGTGTTTCCAAGCGTAATGTGGTTATGATGGAAGATAAGTTAAATCTGATTAAAAGGTATGAGAAAGGTGAAAAAGTGTCGGTGATAGCACATGCCTTAGGGCTGCCACGGTCGACGGTATCGACCATCATTCATGATCGGGAACGTATTCTCGCATACGTCACTGAAAAAGCGCCGTCGGCTAAGACTGCTGTCATGAATGTGAAGAGGGGTCAGATTTTGGACGAGATGGAGAGACTCCTTTCGTTGTGGATCGAACGCCAGACCCATGAACGCATACCAACGACCCAGCTGCTGATACAGGAGAAGGCGAAGTCTTTGTTCCAGGATCTTCTGAAGACGTACCCGGATGATAAGGACACAACCTTCGTTGCAAGCTCTGGATGGTTTGCACGCTTTAAACGGCGCTTCAGCTTGCACAACGTCAAGATTCAGGGCGAAGCCGCAGCCGCCGAGGAATTTCCTGCCACATTGAAGAAGATCATTGAGGACGAGGGATTCTTGCCCGAGCAGATCTTCAACGTCGACGAAACGGGCCTTTTTTGGAAGAGGATGCCCGACAGATCCTTTATCTCGAAGGAGGAGAAGACCATGCCAGGCTACAAAGTCGCGAAGGAGCGGCTAACGCTAATGCTTGGGGGTAATTGCACCGGCGACTTCAAGCTGAAGCCGCTCTTGGTGTATCATGCGGCGAACCCCCGGGCACTTAAGAACATCCCGAAGGCATCTCTTCCTGTCATTTGGATGAATAATATGAAGGCATGGGTAACCGTCATAATTTTTGAAGAATGGTTCATCAATCATTTCATCCCGGTTGTCATGAGCTATTGTCGAGAGAAGAAAATTCAAAATGTGTTTTTGTGTAAATGTGTTTTTTGTGTTCAGAAGAGACGCCAAGTTTAAGGTGAATAACATAATTTTAATTATTATTCTTTACAAATTCATTTATTAATTGTGTTCATTACTCATTAAAAATATGACTAAAATGTGTTTTTAGTGTTCTTTAAGGTTTAGCGATAGTTATATACTTTCGCGAGTTATTTACTCTAGTTTTACGGTGTTTGTCTTCATTTTAAGGCATTTTAAAGGCTTTATGCCCGGTTTACGTCAAAAACCGAGATACGTCATGGCTTATGGAACCAATTAATGACGTAGGCCGGGGTATTTCTGTACTCAGTACAAAGAACTGAGTGCTTTCTCCTGTGTATTTTTCTCTTCTAACTTCTTATTTTTCATATTCTTATTTGGAATGATAATCTTCTTCTTCTTCCTGTCCTACTCCTCCACCTTCTTGCTATCCTCCTCATCTTTTGTTCTTCATTTTGCACCTCATTCAAACAAGCAGACTTTTTCCTGAGATTTAAGATCGAGAGAAATAATGTAAAAACATGTGTCAGATTATGTTGAAATGCATCTCATGACTACCTTTTCATAACAAAAGAAAGGTATTCACACGAGTGTTGATGCACCTGCGTCTTTCTATCGCTTTCTGATCAGGGTGGCGTGAACATTCGGACGTCTCAAAGTGGACCGATGCGAGTGATGCAACCAATTCGCCATTTCAGGCGCCGTCATCGTGCTCGATTTCCCTTTGGACACCTGCAACGTAGACGAGACAGGATTCGAGAGGCCGGAGACAGGATTCCAGAGGCCAGAGACAGGATTCGGGAGGCATTTGGAGGTCGGAGACGACCGAGGATAAGAGACGCCATTCCTAATGAGAGACGACGGCTGCACGAGCACGACTTTCGTCAGGTGAGGATATGCTTATTATTCATTGGTTGAAGTCGCTGATCAAACATCGTTTTCCCCATAAGAACAACACGAGTCTTCATGACCTTGTGCATTCCTAATGTCTACAAAATACTCTCAAAGATCCACCTCAGCCATATTGGAAACAATCAACATGAGATCTTCATGGATCAATGTTAATATAGTGTTAATTTACGTATGTTTGAGCATCTTCATCCTATTAAATTGGACTGTTTGGGATCATTTTGTCATCATTTGACCTCATCGGACATGTGTATCTACTGGATCAGATTGAGATGATGTTGCTCCAGGATTATGACGTCACCAACTAAAGCTTCAAAGTCACAAACCTCTGATCACTCGCATGGCACCATATACATCTCATTGAGGGATTTGAGATAAGGGATTGCACACAGTTTAGTGCTGTGATGATTTTTAGCTCACCTGGAACGAAGTTCAGGGGAGCTTATGCGATGGCGCGTCGTCTGTCCATCCGTACACGGAGACCCACAGTAAACGGACTTGAAACTTCTTCTCCGAAACCGCTGATGGGATTGTGACCAAACTTGGCACAAATTATATTTGTTGTTCTGTGACTAAAGTTTGTTCACAGCATAAATAAAAAAAAATCTTCCCCTTTAGGTGTCTATTGGGGAGGGGGGAGGGGTTTCCCCCCAAAAGAGGTATTTGCTTTCTTCTCAGAAACTACACATGCAATTTCGATGAAACCCATGATGTACCAATGTTTGTTCAAAGCATTATGCAAATTGGGCTTTTCGGAAGTATATGGGGTTGGGGGAGGGGGAGTTTCCCCCCAAAATAGGAATTTTTTTCTTTGTTTGTTTAAAGTCTTATGGTTATGGTAGTATGATTCTACATGCTGCCCTGTCTTCTAGCAGCCATTGAAATTGGTTTAAAATACCTTTAGTTAGTGTAGTATACTGTTTATTCTGTGTAGTATACTGTGGGTCTTGCCGGCGAGGTTACGTTTTTTCGAGGCTGTCCACGCTCTCCTTCGAAATCGAAGTTGAGTAATTGTTCCCATTTGTATTTTCGTCATAACTGTATTTATTTTATGGTGTGTGTACGTATAGTGTGTCCCGAGGAAGATTCTCGGTGTAAATCTTTCATACCTGTATAGAAAATCGTGTTATTTCATGTCGTGTCTTTTGAGGTCTTGCACAGTGTCCAACCTTGAGGCTTTGTTTTTCTCTCAGCGGTCCGTCGTTTGTGCTCCAATAACTTTCGTTCTCTGTTTTTCCCAGTTTTTTCACCCCATACTTCCTTGTTTATAATCTGAACTAAAAAAACAAACAAAAAAAAAACATTTCCTTCTCTGTTCTTATTCATTGTTCTTATTCATTTATTCGTTCTTATTCGTTCGTTCGTTCTTCGACTACATGTTTCTCCCCCATATCCCCAGATAGTTTTCACTGTTAAACTTTAAAATGTTTAAACTTTCCCCTCAAGTTCTGTATTCTGTTGTATATTATAACACCTTTTTCTTCTTCTTCTTTAAAAGGTTGCTTTCGACTTGCTCACCAAATCTATTCATCCCCCCAAAAAATTCCATCTCTTACAGTTCCTCTTTTCTACATTCCCGAAACTCACCTGCACTCCACCCCCCTCCAGCGTCCTTAAACGTATTTTTGACTCGAAGGTCACAACAAGCTCATTTTGCTATAAATGTTCGTTTCCCATTAATCGTACACTTTTGAAAATCCAATCTCACCCCTACCCTCCAAATCTTCCCCATCACCCCTCCCCTCCAAATCTTCCCCATCACCCCTCCCCTCCAAATCTTCCCCATCACCCCTCCCCTCCAAATCTTCCCCATCACCCATCCCTTTCAAATCTTCCCCCTTGCCCCTCCCCTCCAAATCCTCCCCATCACCCATCCCTTTCAAATCTCCCCCCTTGCGCCTTCCCTCCTAAACTCCCCCCACACCCCTCCCCTCCAAGACTCCCCCTCGCCCCTCCCCTCCTAGACTCCCCCCTCACCCCTCCCCTCCAAATCTCCCCAATATCCCATCCCTTTCAAATCCCTCCCCTTGTCCATTCCCTCCTAAACTCCCCCCTAACCCCTCCGCTCATAAACTCCCCCTCCCCTTCAAATCTCCCCACCCTCATTTCTTCTCCATTTCCCCCCTCTCACCCCTCCTCCTCAAAGCGTCCTCCCCACTTCTTCCCCCTTCCAACTCTCACCTCCATCTCCCCCAACCTTCTGCCTCGCTCTTCCCCCTCCTCAAATAACACCTCATTGTGCCTCACCCAATCACCATCAAACCTTTTGTCTGCTCCATCCTTCCCTTTCTCCGAGCTATTCTGAAATCTCTGACACACCTTCAACAGCTCCCCCTACCTCTTCCACCTCTTCCACATCTTACCCTACCCCTCCTCTCCCCTGTTCTGTATCCGATGCTCCCCCTTCCTCTTCATTAACGGTATGGACCTCAAACATCCAGGGCCTTCGTTCAAACTTAACTGATCTCTCCATACAGGTTGCTTCTGACAAACCAGACATGATCTGCTCAACAGAAACTTTCCTCCTTCATGATGTCTCTGATTCCTTAGTATCTCCCCCGGGTTACTCCCTCCTCCGGTATGATAGACCTGAGCCTCGTCCTGGAGGTGGGGTTGCTATCTTTATCAAAAACTGTCTTCCTCACTCACCCTGCACTGCACTCTCTCCACCTCATCCCCAGGAATACCTCTGGCTACGGCTTCCCCTTCGCTCCCACCTCTTGTTCATATGTGTGTTGTACCGGCCACCAAACAGTGATGACTCCATCTACATCTCGCTGTCTGATAATATCGACCAACTTCTATCTACTCATCTCAACTCTGTCTTCCTCATATGTGGTGATTTCAATTGTCACCATGCCAGTTGGCTGGGTGTGGGTACCAGCTCTCACCAGCCATGGTTCCTCAGCAAAGGACTTCTGCGACTCACTGGGACTGACACAATCTGTCATTTTCCTGACCCGGATCTCAGTCAATGGAGCATCTTCTCTTCTGGACTTGGTTATGACTAACTTCCCAGAAAATGTCTGCTGCTCTTCTTCTGCTCCAATCGGCTCATCTGATCATGTGCTTGTTAAAGTGGACATCTCTGACAATTCTCAGGGAGCCTGCTCAGCATCGACGAGTCTGGCATTTCACTCAGGCCAACTGGCACGGTCTTCAAGCAGCCATCAATCATCTGGACTGGTCTCCCATCTCTACCACCTCTGACATCAACTCATCCTGGGAATTCTTCCAAAGTACATTGCTCTCTCTCATGCACAGATTCATCCCATCTCATCTTCAGTTGTCATACCCTTCCTCCCGTCCATGGTACACGGAATCTTGTGGTGAGGCTGTTGCCCAGAAACAACTTGCCTTCGTCTCCTGGAAAGCAAATCCAACGGAAGGAAATCTCATTTACTTTCACAAAGCCCGAAAAACAAGTGTGTGTCCACCCTCAGGAGAGCCAGGAAACAATATCTCTCCATTCTCAAGACCGAACTCTCTTATCTGTCTCCCTCTTCCAAATCCTGGTGGCGTCTGGTCAAATCTGTTTCTGGTGTTTGTTCCCCCTCCATCCCCTCCCTTACCTCAAACGGCTACACAGCTGACTCCGCACGTGAAAAAGCTGAATGCCTCAACTCTGTGTTTGCCTCTAAATCTTGTGTCCCAAACCCATCCCTCTCTGTACCCACCGTACCCAGTCGTACCCAGCTACTCCTGGACTCCGTGTCCTTTCCTCCTGACAAGGTGGAAAAGTTTCTGTCAACCCTCGACTGATTCTGCAACTGGACCTGACGGCATCAGCCCACGGGTCCTAAAATTCCTGTTCTTCCGCTCTTTCACTCCCTCTCTCTGTTCTCTTCACCCTCTCTTTTGCTCAGGGTCAACTGCCATCTGCTTGCAAATCAGCCAACATCACCGCTTTACACAAAAAAGGTGCAAAAACAGATCCTAGCAACTACAGACCAATCAGCCTTCTCCCAATTATCAGCAAAGTCATGGAATCCATCATTGCTTCGGATATGAAATCTTTCCTCTTCTCCAATGGCTTGATCTCTGATCATCACTTTGGTTTCAGACCAGGGCACTCTACACTGTACATGCTGCTTCTGCTGTCTCAACAATGGATGGAGGTCCTCAATGCCAAACAGGAAATTAGAGCTGTCTCCCTCGACATATCACATGCCTTCGATACGGTCTGGCACCCTGGCTCTGGCTCTGCTCACCAAACTCTCCTCCTTTGGTATCCATGGAAATCTCCACGCATCGCTGGCGGACTTCCTCTCTAGTCGTAGTCAACGTGTGGCCCTGAATGGGTTTCTCTCATCTCCTCTTCCTGTTCAGGCTGGAGTTCCCCAAGGCAGTGTTCTGGGCCCTGTGCTTTTTCTGGTCTTCATCAATGATCTCTCTGACTCTCTTGAAAATCCTCTCTATCTCTTTGCTGATGACTCCACTCTCTGCCACTCCATTATTCATCCCTCAGATCGGCAGTCTGCAGCCTCCTCACTCTCTGCAGACCTGGACAAAATCACAGACTGGGCAAACAAGTGGAACATGTCTTTCAATTCGGACAAATCTCACACTCTTACGATGTCTCTCCGAAAAGACCGACTGGACAACCCTCCCAAACACTTTCTGAATAATCCTCTCCAAGAAGTTCTGTCACTCAAGCTTTTGGGTCTCACTGTCTGCCATGATCTTTCCTGGGAAAACACATTTCCAAGCTGGCCTCCAAAGCCAGTTGCCGACTGGGCATCCTCCGTCGTGCGAAGTCCTTCCTTGGCACACCTGAGGTCCTCACCACATACAAGGCTTTCATCCGCAGCTCAATGGAGTGCTGCTCTCCCCTCTGGGCTGGTGCTCCTGCCTCACACTTAGCTCGTCTTCACGCTGTTGAAACCAAAGCGTTCAGAATCATTGGAATCTCCCGCGATGACACTATCTCCGAGGGCCTTTCACTTACTCAACGCAAGCATGTTGGTGGTCTTTCCGTCTTCTACCGACTCCTCTCCGGCCTTGCTCCCCCAGCTCTCTCTGGGCTCTGTCCCCCAAATATTCCTGCAGGTCGCACAAGATCTGCCTGCAACCCTCTTATGGTTATACTGCCAAAATCAAGACTCTCTGCTCACCTACACTCCTTCATTCCTCTTTTCTCCCGCCTCTGGAACAAACTCCCTCACTCCCTTCAATCCCACTCCTCCCTCCAGGTCTTTAAAACAGCTGTTCACCACCATCTCTTATCTTCCCCCATCCAAAACCTTGATCTTTTCTACCCCCACTAATGTCACCCCAAATCCACTTTTTTGAAATACCAACTTCTTTCCTGGAAGTCCTTGGTGTCCTTGCGTTTTATACCTATCCTGCCTCCCCCCAAGCCCTCTCCCTCCCACACATCTCCTGATGTCCCTGCTCTCAAATGTTTTGTTTGTGTGCTTCCTCCCCTTCTCTCCCCATCTTGTCTACCGCTCTCCTTTTTACATACTTTGTTTGTTTGTCTGTTTGATTTGTTTGTTTGATAAATGTTAGCTCTTTCATGAGCCTCGATTCTGTATACAAAAAAAAAAAAAAAAATTCTAGCTGGTGAATGCCAGGGGTATTGCCCCTATGTTTGTGATTGCCAGAGTGTTATATGTTATATTATTTAATGTTACAGTGTGACTGATTGTGACGTCACCGTGCTATGATGAAATGTTTTTACTCTATCTATTCTGCCACATGTTGTTGAGCAGGTTGGCGTGAGAGGGGGCGATGGCAAGTTGGCACTCACGGCGTTCGTTACTGTTGGGCTCAAGTACGGCCTGGAGAACTGCACCGATGAGGAGCAGAACAAGGTGCGAATGACCTCCTTTACCCATCGCTGAAACCTGCACCGAGCATCCTAAATATTGATGAAAAGACTAATCGCCTGAAAACCAGACACTAAATATTCACAATCACAAATCCTAAATACTGATCTCAGGACGAATCACCTGAAAACCAGACACTAAAAATGCACAATCACAAATCCTAAATATTGATCTCAGGACGAATCACCTGAAAACCAGACACTAAATATTCACAATCACAAATCCTAAATACTGATCTCAGGACAAATCACCTGAAAACGAGATCCTAAAAATTCACAATCACAAATCCTAAATACTGATCTCAGGACAAATCACCTGAAAACCAGATCCTAAAAATTCACAATCACAAATCCTAAATACTGATCTCAGGACAAATCGCCTGAAAACCAGACACTAAATATTCACAATCACAAATCCTAAATACTGATCTCAGGACAAATCACCTGAAAACCAGACACTAAATATTCACAATCACAAATCCTAAATATTGATCTCAGGACAAATCACCTGAAAACGAGACACTAAATATTCACAATCACAAATCCTAAATATTGATCTCAGGACAAATCACCTGAAAACCAGACACTAAAAATGCACAATCACAAATCCTAAATACTGATCTCAGGACAAATCACCTGAAAACGAGACACTAAATATTCACAATCACAAATCCTAAATACTGATCTCAGGACAAATCACCTGAAAACGAGATCCTAAAAATTCACAATCACAAATCCTAAATACTGATCTCAGGACAAATCACCTGAAAACCAGACACTAAATATTCACAATCACAAATCCTAAATATTGATTTCAGGACAAATAACCTGAAAACCAGACACGAAATATTCACAATCACAAATCCTAAATACTGATCTCAGGACAAATAACCTGAAAACCAGACACTAAATATTCACAATCACAAATCCTAAATACTGATCTCAGGACAAATCACCTGAAAACCAGACACGAATATTCACAATCACAAATCCTAAATACTGATCTCAGGACGAATCACCTGAAAACCAGACACTAAAAATGCACAATCACAAATCCTAAATATTGATCTCAGGACGAATCACCTGAAAACCAGACACTAAATATTCACAATCACAAATCCTAAATACTGATCTCAGGACGAATCACCTGAAAACCAGACACTAAAAATGCACAATCACAAATCCTAAATATTGATCTCAGGACGAATCACCTGAAAACCAGACACTAAAAATGCACAATCACAAATCCTAAATACTGATCTCAGGACGAATCACCTGAAAACCAGACACTAAAAATGCACAATCACAAATCCTAAATATTGATCTCAGGACGAATCACCTGAAAACCAGACACTAAATATTCACAATCACAAATCCTAAATACTGATCTCAGGACGAATCGCCTGAAAACCAGACACGAATATTCACAATCACAAATCCTAAATACTGATCTCAGGACAAATCACCTGAAAACCAGCCACTAAATATTCACAATCACAAATCCTAAATATTGATCTCAGGACGAATCACCTGAAAACCAGACACTAAATATTCACAATCACAAATCCTAAATACTGATCTCAGGCCGAATCACCTGAAAACCAGACACTAAATATTCACAGTCACAAATCCTAAATACTGATCTCAGGACAAATAACCTGAAAACCAGATCCTAAAAGTTCACAATCCTAAATATTGATCTCAGGACGAATCACCTGAAAACCAGACACTAAATATTCACAATCACAAATCCTAAATACTGATCTCAGGACGAATCACCTGAAAACCAGACACTAAAAATGCACAATCACAAATCCTAAATATTGATCTCAGGACGAATCACCTGAAAACCAGACACTAAATATTCACAATCACAAATCCTAAATACTGATCTCAGGACGAATCACCTGAAAACCAGACACTAAATATTCACAATCACAAATCCTAAATACTGATCTCAGGACGAATCGCCTGAAAACCAGACACTAAAAATGCACAATCACAAATCCTAAATACTGATCTCAGGACGAATCACCTGAAAACCAGACACTAAATATTCACAATCACAAATCCTAAATACTGATCTCAGGACGAATCGCCTGAAAACCAGACACTAAAAATGCACAATCACAAATCCTAAATACTGATCTCAGGACAAATCACCTGAAAACCAGACACTAAATATTCACAGTCACAAATCCTAAATACTGATCTCTGGACGAATCACCTGAAAACCAGACACTAAAAATGCACAATCACAAATCCTAAATACTGATCTCAGGACGAATCGCCTGAAAACCAGACACTAAATATTCACAATCACAAATCCTAAATACTGATCTCAGGACGAATCGCCTGAAAACCAGACACTAAATATTCACAATCACAAATCCTAAATATTGATCTCAGGACGAATCACCTGAAAACCAGACACTAAATATTCACAATCACAAATCCTAAATACTGATCTCAGGACGAATCGCCTGAAAACCAGACACTAAATATTCACAATCACAAATCCTAAATACTGATCTCAGGACGAATCACCTGAAAACCAGACACTAAAAATGCACAATCACAAATCCTAAATACTGATCTCAGGACAAATCACCTGAAAACCAGACACTAAAAATTCACAATCACAAATCCTAAATATTGATCTCAGGACGAATCACCTGAAAACCAGACACTAAATATTCACAATCACAAATCCTAAATATTGATCTCAGGACGAATCACCTGAAAACCAGACACTAAATATTCACAATCACAAATCCTAAATACTGATCTCAGGACAAATAACCTGAAAACCAGACACTAAATATTCACAATCACAAATCCTAAATACTGATCTCTGGACAAATAACCTGAAAACCAGACACTAAATATTCACAATCACAAATCCTAAATACTGATCTCAGGACAAATCACCTGAAAACCAGACACTAAATATTCACAATCACAAATCCTAAATACTGATCTCAGGACAAATCACCTGAAAACCAGACACTAAATATTCACAATCACAGATCCTAAATACTGATCTCAGGACAAATAACCTGAAAACCAGACACTAAATATTCACAATCACAAATCCTAAATATTGATCTCAGGACAAATCACCTGAAAACCAGACACTAAATATTCACAATCACAAATCCTAAATACTGATCTCAGGACAAATAACCTGAAAACCAGACACTAAATATTCACAATCACAAATCCTAAATACTGATCTCAGGACAAATCACCTGAAAACCAGACACTAAATATTCACAATCACAAATCCTAAATACTGATCTCAGGACAAATCACCTGAAAACCAGACACTAAATATTCACAATCACAAATCCTAAATACTGATCTCAGGACAAATCACCTGAAAACCAGACACTAAAAATGCACAATCACAAATCCTAAATACTGATCTCAGGACAAATCACCTGAAAACCAGACACTAAAAATGCACAATCACAAATCCTAAATACTGATCTCAGGACAAATAACCTGAAAACCAGACACTAAAAATGCACAATCACAAATCCTAAATACTGATCTCAGGACGAATCACCTGAAAACCAGACACTAAAAATTCACAATCACAAATCCTAAATATTGATCTCAGGACAAATAACCTGAAAACCAGACACTAAATATTCACAATCACAAATCCTAAATACTGATCTCAGGACAAATAACCTGAAAACCAGACACTAAATATTCACAATCACAAATCCTAAATACTGATCTCAGGACAAATAACCTGAAAACCAGACACTAAATATTCACAATAACAAATCCTAAATACTGATCTCAGGACAAATAACCTGAAAACCAGACACTAAATATTCACAATCACAAATCCTAAATATTGATCTCAGGACGAATCACCTGAAAACCAGACACTAAATATTCACAATCACAAATCCTAAATATTGATCTCAGGACAAATCACCTGAAAACCAGACACTAAATATTCACAATCACAAATCCTAAATACTGATCTCAGGACGAATCACCTGAAAACCAGACACTAAATATTCACAATCACAAATCCTAAATACTGATCTCTGGACAAATAACCTGAAAACCAGACACTAAAAATGCACAATCACAAATCCAAAATATTGATCTCAGGACAAATAACCTGAAAACCAGACACTAAATATTCACAATCACAAATCCTAAATACTGATCTCAGGACAAATCACCTGAAAACCAGACACTAAATATTCACAATCACAAATCCTAAATACTGATCTCAGGACAAATAACCTGAAAACCAGACACTAAATATTCACAATCACAAATCCTAAATACTGATCTCAGGACAAATAACCTGAAAACCAGACACTAAATATTCACAATCACAAATCCTAAATACTGATCTCAGGACAAATAACCTGAAAACCAGACACTAAATATTCACAGTCACAAATCCTAAATACTGATCTCAGGACGAATCGCCTGAAAACCAGACACTAAATATTCACAATCACAAATCCTAAATACTGATCTCAGGACGAATCGCCTGAAAACCAGACACTAAATATTCACAATCACAAATCCTAAATACTGATCTCAGGACAAATAACCTGAAAACCAGACACTAAATATTCACAATCACAAATCCTAAATACTGATCTCAGGACAAATCACCTGAAAACCAGACACTAAATATTCACAATCACAAATCCTAAATATTGATCTCAGGACAAATCACCTGAAAACCAGACACTAAATATTCACATTCACAAATCCTAAATACTGATCTCTGGACGAATCACCTGAAAACCAGACACTAAATATTCACAATCACAAATCCTAAATACTGATCTCAGGACGAATCACCTGAAAACCAGACACTAAATATTCACAATCACAAATCCTAAATACTGATCTCAGGACGAATCACCTGAAAACCAGACACTAAATATTCACAATCACAAATCCTAAATACTGATCTCAGGACGAATCGCCTGAAAACCAGACACTAAATATTCACAATCACAAATCCTAAATACTGATCTCAGGACGAATCACCTGAAAACCAGACACTAAATATTCACAATCACAAATCCTAAATACTGATCTCAGGACAAATCACCTGAAAACCAGACACTAAATATTCACAATCACAAATCCTAAATACTGATCTCAGGACGAATCACCTGAAAACCAGACACTAAATATTCACAATCACAAATCCTAAATACTGATCTCAGGACGAATCACCTGAAAACCTGACACTAAATATTCACAATCACAAATCCTAAATACTGATCTCTGGACGAATCGCCTGAAAACCAGACACTAAATATTCACAATCACAAATCCTAAATACTGATCTCAGGACGAATCGCCTGAAAACCAGACACTAAATATTCACAATCACAAATCCTAAATATTGATCTCAGGACGAATCACCTGAAAACCAGACACTAAATATTCACAATCACAAATCCTAAATACTGATCTCAGGACGAATCGCCTGAAAACGAGACACTAAAAATGCACAATCACAAATCCTAAATACTGATCTCAGGACAAATCACCTGAAAACCAGACACTAAATATTCACAGTCACAAATCCTAAATACTGATCTCTGGACGAATCACCTGAAAACCAGACACTAAATATTCACAGTCACAAATCCTAAATACTGATCTCAGGACGAATCACCTGAAAACCAGACACTAAATATTCACAATCACAAATCCTAAATATTGATCTCAGGACGAATCACCTGAAAACCAGACACTAAAAATGCACAATCACAAATCCTAAATACTGATCTCAGGACGAATCACCTGAAAACCAGACACTAAATATTCACAATCACAAATCCTAAATATTGATCTCAGGACGAATCACCTGAAAACCAGACACTAAATATTCACAGTCACAAATCCTAAATACTGATCTCAGGACGAATCACCTGAAAACCAGACACTAAATATTCACAGTCACAAATCCTAAATACTGATCTCAGGACGAATCACCTGAAAACCAGACACTAAATATTCACAATCACAAATCCTAAATATTGATCTCAGGACGAATCACCTGAAAACCAGACACTAAATATTCACAGTCACAAATCCTAAATACTGATCTCAGGACAAATCACCTGAAAACCAGACACTAAATATTCACAATCACAAATCCTAAATACTGATCTCAGGACGAATCACCTGAAAACCAGACACTAAATATTCACAATCACAAATCCTAAATATTGATCTCAGGACGAATCACCTGAAAACCAGACACTAAATATTCACAATCACAAATCCTAAATACTGATCTCAGGACGAATCACCTGAAAACCAGACACTAAATATTCACAATCACAAATCCTAAATATTGATCTCAGGACGAATCACCTGAAAACCAGACACTAAATATTCACAATCACAGATCCTAAATACTGATCTCTGGACGAATCACCTGAAAACCAGACACTAAATATTCACAGTCACAAATCCTAAATACTGATCTCAGGACGAATCACCTGAAAACCAGACACTAAATATTCACAATCACAAATCCTAAATATTGATCTCAGGACGAATCACCTGAAAACCAGACACTAAAAATGCACAATCACAAATCCTAAATACTGATCTCAGGCCGAATCACCTGAAAACCAGACACTAAATATTCACAATCACAAATCCTAAATACTGATCTCAGGACGAATCACCTGAAAACCAGACACTAAATATTCACAATCACAAATCCTAAATACTGATCTCTGGACGAATCACCTGAAAACCAGACACTAAATATTCACAATCACAAATCCTAAATACTGATCTCTGGACGAATCACCTGAAAACCAGACACTAAATATTCACAATCACAAATCCTAAATACTGATCTCAGGACGAATCACCTGAAAACCAGACACTAAATATTCACAATCACAAATCCTAAATATTGATCTCAGGACGAATCACCTGAAAACCAGACACTAAATATTCACAATCACAAATCCTAAATACTGATCTCTGGACGAATCACCTGAAAACCAGACACTAAATATTCACAATCACAAATCCTAAATACTGATCTCAGGACGAATCACCTGAAAACCAGACACTAAATATTCACAATCACAAATCCTAAATACTGATCTCAGGACGAATCGCCTGAAAACCAGACACTAAATATTCACAATCACAAATCCTAAATACTGATCTCAGGACGAATCGCCTGAAAACGAGACACTAAAAATGCACAATCACAAATCCTAAATACTGATCTCAGGACGAATCGCCTGAAAACCAGACACTAAATATTCACAATCACAAATCCTAAATACTGATCTCTGGACGAATCACCTGAAAACCAGACACTAAATATTCACAATCACAAATCCTAAATACTGATCTCTGGACGAATCACCTGAAAACCAGACACTAAATATTCACAATCACAAATCCTAAATACTGATCTCAGGACGAATCGCCTGAAAACCAGACACTAAATATTCACAGTCACAAATCCTAAATACTGATCTCAGGACGAATCGCCTGAAAACCAGACACTAAATATTCACAATCACAAATCCTAAATACTGATCTCTGGACGAATCACCTGAAAACCAGACACTAAATATTCACAATCACAAATCCTAAATACTGATCTCAGGACGAATCGCCTGAAAACCAGACACTAAATATTCACAATCACAAATCCTAAATACTGATCTCAGGACGAATCGCCTGAAAACGAGACACTAAAAATGCACAATCACAAATCCTAAATACTGATCTCAGGACGAATCGCCTGAAAACCAGACACTAAATATTCACAATCACAAATCCTAAATACTGATCTCAGGACGAATCGCCTGAAAACCAGACACTAAATATTCACAATCACAAATCCTAAATACTGATCTCAGGACGAATCGCCTGAAAACCAGACACTAAATATTCACAATCACAAATCCTAAATACTGATCTCAGGACGAATCGCCTGAAAACGAGACACTAAAAATGCACAATCACAAATCCTAAATACTGATCTCAGGACAAATCACCTGAAAACCAGACACTAAATATTCACAGTCACAAATCCTAAATACTGATCTCTGGACGAATCACCTGAAAACCAGACACTAAATATTCACAGTCACAAATCCTAAATACTGATCTCAGGACGAATCACCTGAAAACCAGACACTAAATATTCACAATCACAAATCCTAAATATTGATCTCAGGACGAATCACCTGAAAACCAGACACTAAAAATGCACAATCACAAATCCTAAATACTGATCTCAGGATGAATCACCTGAAAACCAGACACTAAATATTCACAATCACAAATCCTAAATACTGATCTCAGGACGAATCACCTGAAAACCAGACACTAAAAATGCACAATCACAAATCCTAAATACTGATCTCAGGACGAATCACCTGAAAACCAGACACTAAATATTCACAGTCACAAATCCTAAATACTGATCTCAGGACGAATCACCTGAAAACCAGACACTAAAAATGCACAATCACAAATCCTAAATACTGATCTCAGGATGAATCACCTGAAAACCAGACACTAAATATTCACAATCACAAATCCTAAATACTGATCTCAGGACGAATCACCTGAAAACCAGACACTAAAAATGCACAATCACAAATCCTAAATACTGATCTCTGGACGAATCACCTGAAAACCAGACACTAAATATTCACAGTCACAAATCCTAAATACTGATCTCAGGACGAATCACCTGAAAACCAGACACTAAAAATGCACAATCACAAATCCTAAATACTGATCTCAGGACGAATCACCTGAAAACCAGGCACTAAATATTCACAGTCACAAATCCTAAATACTGATCTCAGGACGAATCACCTGAAAACCAGACACTAAATATTCACAGTCACAAATCCTAAATACTGATCTCAGGACGAATCACCTGAAAACCAGACACTAAATATTCACAATCACAAATCCTAAATACTGATCTCAGGACGAATCACCTGAAAACCAGACACTAAATATTCACAGTCACAAATCCTAAATACTGATCTCAGGACGAATCACCTGAAAACCAGACACTAAATATTCACAATCACAAATCCTAAATATTGATCTCAGGACGAATCACCTGAAAACCAGACACTAAATATTCACAGTCACAAATCCTAAATACTGATCTCAGGACGAATCACCTGAAAACCAGACACTAAATATTCACAATCACAAATCCTAAATATTGATCTCAGGACGAATCACCTGAAAACCAGACACTAAATATTCACAATCACAGATCCTAAATACTGATCTCTGGACGAATCACCTGAAAACCAGACACTAAATATTCACAGTCACAAATCCTAAATACTGATCTCAGGACGAATCACCTGAAAACCAGACACTAAATATTCACAATCACAAATCCTAAATATTGATCTCAGGACGAATCACCTGAAAACCAGACACTAAAAATGCACAATCACAAATCCTAAATACTGATCTCAGGCCGAATCACCTGAAAACCAGACACTAAATATTCACAATCACAAATCCTAAATACTGATCTCAGGACGAATCACCTGAAAACCAGACACTAAATATTCACAATCACAAATCCTAAATATTGATCTCAGGACGAATCACCTGAAAACCAGACACTAAATATTCACAATCACAAATCCTAAATACTGATCTCTGGACGAATCACCTGAAAACCAGACACTAAATATTCACAATCACAAATCCTAAATACTGATCTCAGGACGAATCACCTGAAAACCAGACACTAAATATTCACAATCACAAATCCTAAATACTGATCTCAGGACGAATCGCCTGAAAACCAGACACTAAATATTCACAATCACAAATCCTAAATACTGATCTCAGGACGAATCACCTGAAAACCAGACACTAAATATTCACAATCACAAATCCTAAATATTGATCTCAGGACGAATCGCCTGAAAACCAGACACTAAATATTCACAATCACAAATCCTAAATACTGATCTCAGGACAAATCACCTGAAAACCAGACACTAAATATTCACAATCACAAATCCTAAATACTGATCTCAGGACAAATCACCTGAAAACCAGACACGAAAAATTCACAATCACAAATCCTAAATACTGATCTCAGGACAAATAACCTGAAAACCAGACACTAACTCTCAGAATTATTGGAATCTCCCGCGATGAAGCTATCTCTGAGGGCCTTTCACTCACTCACCGCAGGCAGGTAGGTGGTCTTTCTGTCTTCTACCGACTCCTCTCTGGCCTTGCACCCCCAGCTCTCTCTGTGCTCTGTCCCCCAAATATTCCTACATGTCGCACAAGATCTGCCAGCCACCCTCTGATGGTTAAACTGCCGAAATCTCGGCTCTCTGCTCACCTTCACTCCTTCATTCCTCTTTTCTCCCGCCTCTGGAACAAACTCCCTCACTCCCTTCAATCCCACTCCTCCCTCCAGGTCTTTAAAACAGCTGTTCACCACCATCTCTTATCTTCCCCCATCCAAAACCTTGATCTTTTCTACCCCCGCTAATTCACCCCAGATCCACCTTGTTTGAAATTCCAACTTCTTTCCTGGAAGTCCTGGCAGTGTCCATATGTTTTATACCTCTCCCACCGCCCCTTCCCATGCCCCTCCCCCCCAAAGCCCTCGCCCTCTCTCAGATCTCTCGATGTCTCCATGTCTCTCAGTCCCTGCTCTCAAATGTTGTGTTTGTGTCCTTCCCCCTCTCTCCCCATCTTGTCTACCGCTCCCGATGTTATATGTTTTATGTGTCGGTTTGTCTTTTTGTGTGATTAATGTTCGCTCTTTCACGAGCCTCGATCTTGTATACAAAAAAAAAAAAAAAAAAAAAAAAAAATATTCACAATCACAAATCCTAAATACTCATCTCAGGACAAATCACCTGAAAACCAGACACTAAATATTCACAATCACAAATCCTAAATACTCATCTCAGGACAAATCACCTGAAAACCAGACACTAAATATTCACAATCACAAATCCTAAATACTGATCTCAGGACAAATCACCTGAAAACCAGACACTAAATATTCACAATCACAAATCCTAAATATTGATCTCAGGACAAATCACCTGAAAACCAGCCACTAAATATTCACAATCACAGATCCTAAATACTGATCTCAGGCCGAATCACCTGAAAACCAGACACTAAATATTCACAATCACAGATCCTAAATACTCATCTCAGGACAAATCACCTGAAAACCAGACACAAAAAATTCACAATCACAGATCGTAAATACTGATCACAAGACTAATCACCTGAAAACCAGACACTAAAAACTCACAATCACAAATCCTAAATAGTGATCTCAGGACAAATCACCATTGTTGTCAATGGGTTCGATGAGTTCGATGAGTTCATCGGTTTCTGAGGTTTGGGACATGGAATGTAGGGACAATGACAGGGAGATCAGGAGAAGTGGTGGAAAGTATTGGTCAGAAGAAGAGTGGACATATGTTGTGTGCAGGAGACGAGATGGAAGGGAAGTGGTGTGAGAATGGTGAAGGGTAGGCAGGGACAGAAATAGAAGTTTGTGTGGCAAGGGTGCCTGGAGGGCGTGATTGGTGTTGGTGTCCTGTTTTCTGAGGAGTTTGTAGACAGTGTTGGTGAGTGTGACTAGAGTGAGTGACAGGTTGATGATGGTGAAAATGATGATTGGAAAGCTCTTGGTGAACGTCATCTCGGGATATGCTCCGCAGGTTGGTCGGAGTGATGAAGAGAAGGACAAGTTCTGGTGTGCGATAGAGAAGCTGATGGAAAACGTGAACGATGAGGAAGTTGTTGTGGTAGGAGGAGACCTAAATGGACATGTGGGAAGGAGTATGGATGGTTTTGAGGGAGTTCATGGGGGTTACGGATATGGTGTAGAAATCGAGAAGGTGAAAGGATTTTGGAGTTTGCTGATGGAGCTGATTTGTTGATTTGTAATACTCAGTTCCAGAAAGGGGATAATAAGCTTGTTACATACACGTCAGGTGGGTCGACGACAACCGTGAACTACCTGATGGTGCGTAGGCGAGATAGGGGGCACCTCCGGGACACAAAGGTGATCCCGGGGGAGGAGGCTGTTTCACAGCACCACTTGGTTTTCTGCGACATCAGGTTGAAAGGTGCGAGGAGAGCTCGGTGGGTGAAGTACCAACCGAGAATGAAGGTGTGGAGGTTGAAAGAGGTGACAGTAAGGAAGGCATTAAAATTTAGGCTGAGTAGGGTAGAGGATGCTGTGGTTGAGCTTGAACGTGGTTGGATGTCAATGAAAGATAGTCTGTTGGGAGCCGTTGGTGAGGTATGTGGATGGACAAATGGACCACCGAGGCACTCGGAAACATGGTGGTGGGATGATGAAGTTGGAAAGAGGATTGACGAGAAGAGGAAGAAGTTCAAGGAGTGGCAGAAGGCGAAGGGTATGGTAGCAGAAAAAGCAGAGCATGAAAGTTATAAGGCAGCCAAGAAGGCTGCAAAGAAAGAGGTAGCAAAGGCACAGGGGGAATGTAGGAAAATGTTCGGAGAACGCTTGGATTCGGAAGAGGGTTAGAGAGCGGTATTCAGGATTGCAAAGCAGATAGCGAAAGAGAGGTGTGATGTGATGAGGGTGAGTTGCTTGAAGGATGAAGTGGGCCAAATCGTTGTGGACCCAGATGGAATTAAAGGAAGTTGGAAAAGATATATGGAAATACTGTTGAATGCAGAGAATGAATGGGATGGCAACATAGAGAGTAACCCAGTTTTAGGACCGGCAGAGAAGATAACTGAGAAGGAAGCGATAGAAGGAAGCTTGAGGAAGCGATAAAAGCAATGAATAGTAGAAAAGTGGGAGGGCCGACGGGAGTTGTGGGAGATATGTTGAAGGCAGCAGGAAGTTGGGGTGTGAAGAGAATGACAGAGATCTGTAATCTGGTGGTGAAAGAAGGCCACATTCCAGTGGATTGGGAACTGAGTACCCTCGTTCCTCTATACAAGGGGAAAGGTGACCCTCTGTAGTGTGGCTCGTACCGAGCGATAAAGTTATTGGAGCATGGAATGAAGGTATTGGAAAGGGTGTTGTAGAGGAGGATAAGGCTGAAGGTGAAGATCGTCGAAATGCAGTTTGGATTTATGCCAGGAAGAGAAACGACAGACGGGCTCTTTATTGTGAGGCAGTTGCAGTAGAAGTACATGGAGAAGAGGAAGAAGTTGTTTCTTGGGTTTGTTGATCTGGAGAAAGCATTCAATAGGGTTCACGTGAAGTATTGACATGGGCATTGAGGAAGTTAGGAGTGGAGGAATGGTTGATCAGAGTAGTGATGTCAATGTACAAAAGAGTGCGCACAGCTGTAAGGACGAAGGACGGGAACAGTGGTGAGTTTGAGGTGAAGGTGGGAGTGCATCATGGGTCGGTACTAAGTCCACTACTATTTGTAGCTGTGATGGAGGTGCTGGCTCAGACCGTAAAGGAGAGTTTACCGTGGGAGTTGTTGTATGCAGATGATCTGGTGTTGATTGCGGAAAGTATGGATGGACTGAAGGAAAAGATGAACAAGTGAAAGGAATGTATGGAGACAAAAGGTCTGGAGGTGAATATAGGAAAGACGAAGGTAATGGCAAGTGGTAAAGCATGTGGTGAGGTGGAAAGAACTGGGAAGTGGCCCTGTGCTGTGTGTAGGAAGGGTGTCGGAGTGAACTCCATTCAATGTACAATGTGCACTGAGTGGGTTCATCAAAAATGTAGCGGTCTGAGAGGGTCATTAACCAGTGTGGCAGCTACATTCAAATGTAAGGTGTGCACAGAGGGATCTGCAGATGGAGGAAATGTTGAGTTGTATCTTGGAGATGGCGTGAAGCTGGAAGGTGTGAAAACATTTTGCTACCTCGGAGACATGCTGAATGGAGAAGGTGGATCAGACTCGGCAACGGTTGCTAGAGAGAGATGTGCATGGAAAACGTTTCGGGAACTGATTGGCGTGCTGATGAGGAGGGGAGTATCGTTGAAGCTGAAGGGAAAGGTGTATGCTGCATGTGTGAGAAGTGTTATGATTTATGGGAGCGAGACATGGGTCATGAATGTAGCGCAGCAACGAAGGCTGGAAAGGGTGGAAATGCGAATGGTTCGGTGGATGTGCGGAGTATCGTTGAGAGAGAGGAAGACAAATGATGAATTGCGAAAGATGATGGGAAAAGAGCCTGTGATTGATGCTGTGAAGAGGAACAGGTTGAGATGGTTTGGTCATGTGTTGAGGAAGGATGAAAGTGACTGGTTGAGAAGAGTGATGGAAATGAATGTAGAAGGAAGTAGAGGACGGGGAAGACCGAGAAAGACTTGGCTAAAGATGGTGGAAGAAGAAATGCGGACAAGGGGGTTAACAAGGAGAGATGCAGAAAATAGGGCAAAATGGAGAAGATTGTCATGGGGACCGCAAGGCTAACCCCCGCTCTAGCAGGGAAAATGGCCTTAAAATGCATGTTGTTGTTGTTGTTGTTTTTGTGTCTGTCCTCTTCATAAGGGTAGGTTTAAAAGCTTTTGAGTAGTGCTTTAGGAGGGATTTGAGTGGGGTTTTAATGGGAAATCGTTGAGCACGACTGTGTGTCCACCAGTTAAAATACCGAAAAGACTCCGAGGACCCAAAATAGCCAGAGGACCCAAAATACCCCAAGGACCCAGGAGACCCCAAGGTACCAAAATACCCATACGACCCCGAGGATCCCAAGGACCCGAAAGACCCGGAGGACCCAAAATAATCAAAAGGCTGAAAAGACTCTGAAGGCCCAATGGACCCCAAAGACACAAAATACCCTAAATACCCTAAATACCCGAAAGACCCAAAAGACCACAAAAACCCAAAAGACCCTGAAGTCCCAAAAGACCCTGAGGACCCATCAGACCCCAAACAACCAAGAGGACCCAAATGACCGAGAGGAGCCAAATGACCCCGAGGATCCAAAAGACCCCAAGGACCCAGAAGACTCAAAACACCCTAAAGACCATTAAAAAACCTTGAAGACTGTTAAAGACCCAAAATATCCAAAATACCTGAAAGACCCTGAAATCTCAAAAGACCACAAAGATCCTTAAATAACCCAAAGACTGAAAAGGCCCTGAAGACTTAAAAGACTCTGAAGACCCAGAACACATTTAAAGACCCAGAAGACCCAAAATATCCAAAGAACCCTTAAAGACCCCAAATACCCAAAGACTGAAAAGATCTAAAAGACCCAGAAGACTGAAAAGACCCCGAAGACCTTTAAAGACCCCAAAAAACCCCAAAGACCAAAGAGACCCTGAAGTCCCAAAACAATCCAAAAGACCAAAAAGACCCTGATGACCCAGTGAACCCCAAAGACCCAAAATACCCCAAAGACCCTTAAATACCCCAAAGACTCAGAGGACCAGAAAGACCTGGGAACCCAAAGATCCAGAGGACCCATGAGACTCAAATGACCCAAAAGACCCTGAAGACCCAAATGACCCCGACGACCCAAAATATCCTGAGGACGTAAAAGACCCCAAGGACTCCAAAGACACAAAAGCAGGGTAATTATGTCTCTTACATTGGAATTGTAAACGGTGGCTTGCAAACCGAGCCTCAAGGTCGGTGTACAGAAGCGTTTTATTAAAATAACAATAAAGACAAGGTGCAAGGAGGTGAAATTCGCTGCACGTGTGCAGAGTAAAGAGAGTGTTCATTTACATCTGTCGGATGTCTTTCAAACAAAGAATATATAAGCACACCTGACACTAGGCCCAGGCTTCAGACTTGGGCACACTCACGTGGCTGCACCGTCAAATAAACTGTTCCAACCGGTCATATTTGACGAGCTTTATACTAGTCTTTTAATAATCTACCTTCTTTCTATGAGATCTCATCTATTAATTAGCCAGCACTTACCTTTAACAGAGCATCCAGAAAATGATGAGCCATCTATATATTGCAAAACAAGGGTTGTGGCGAGGGCTAAATTTCGAAAATGAAATGTGGGTAAAGGATGAAAAAGGGGGATGAGAGGAGAGAGAAAGAAAATGAGAAAGATGGGGGAAGAGTAAGGAGACAAAAATAAGTTTCGGAGGAGATGCAAGTTATATGAGTCTCTTGCACACCTCATTCGGGGTGGAGGCAGGAGTCAAAATCTCACCTTATTTATCCATTCAATAAAAACATGGTCACATGGTCAAACTTGGGGGCTGGCAGGATGGCCGAGAGGTACTCGCTCTGAAAGTGTGCAGGATGGCCTAGAGGTACTCGCTCCTAAAGTGTGCAGGATGGCCGAGAGGTACTCGCCTCTAAAGTCTGCAAGATGGCCTGGAGGTACTTGCTCTGAAAATTTGCAGGATGGCCTAGAGGTACTCACTTCTAAAGTGTGCATGATGGCCCAGAGGTACTCGCTCCTAAAGTGTGCAGGATGGCCTAGAGGTCCTCGCTTTTAAAGTGTGCAGGATGGCCCAGAGGTACTCGCTCCTAAAGTGTGCAGGATGGACGAGAGGTTCTCACTTCTAAAGTGTGCAGGATGGCCTGGAGGTACTTGCTCCGAAAATTTGCAGGATGGCCAAGAGGTTCTCACTTCTAAAGTGTGCAGGATGGCCTGGAGGTACTTGCTGCAAAAATGTGCAGGATGGCTGAGAGGTTCTCACTTCTAAAGTGTGCAGGATGGCCTAGAGGCACTCACTTCTAAAGTGTGCAGGATGGTTTGGAGGTACTTGCTCCAAAAATGTGCAGGATGGCCTAGGGGTACTCACTTCTAAAGTGTGCAGGATGGACGAGAGGTTCTCACTTCTAAAGTGTGCAGGATGGCCTGGAGGTACTTGCTCCGAAAATTTGCAGGATGGCCAAGAGGTTCTCACTTCTAAAGTGTGCAGGATGGTTTGGAGGTACTTGCTGCAAAAATGTGCAGGATGGCTGAGAGGTTCTCACTTCTAAAGTGTGCAGGATGGCCTAGAGGCACTCACTTCTAAAGTGTGCAGGATGGTTTGGAGGTACTTGCTCCAAAAATGTGCAGGATGGCCTAGGGGTACTCACTTCTAAAGTGTGCAGGATGGCTTAGAGGTACGAACACTCACCCCTAAAGTGTGTGCGCTATCCCTCGGATGTGTGGTAAACTTGGCCTCTCATCCACCGGCATTTCTGGTGTTACAAGGCAAGGGAAAGTGTGTGTGTGTGTGTGTGTGTGTGTGTGTGTGTGTGTGTGTGTGTGTGTGTGTGTGTGTGTGTGTGTGTGTGTGTGCGCGTGCGCCATCCCTCGTAATGTATGGTAAACTTAGCATCTCATCTACCATCATTCCTGGTGTTTCACAGGGAAGGCAACTTATTAGTGTGTGTGTGCCATCCCACATTGTCCTATCACTGGCACCCTGAACAAATGACAATTTCCTGCTCTAACTTGCAGGGGGCACTGCAATAGTGGTACAGCTGCACCCCAGCAAATGATGCAACCCTCGGCCATGTGCTGCATACGAAAGAAAAGAAAAAGCCATAATTTGGCCCATCCTCACTCAAAAGCTCACGCACCAATTTACATATGAGGAAGTTAGTTAGGGATTTACCCCCCACTCCACTAGAGATGCTGAGACATCTTGGACAGTTACAGGAGCATTTATTAAGGCTTAACATGTACATGGAAGAAGCTGTCATTAACTGCAGCTTCTCAACAAAACACATCAGGCTAGGGTCTTTATACTCGACCAGTAATCATTAATTCTACTTCAAAGACAAGATGGAAAGAATAACAATTGGAGCTGTTTTTGGAAGAGGAAGCCATCAAGTCGAGGCCTCTCGTCCACGCTGCTTTTGTTCAAGGTTGGTGCCTGAAAGCTTCAACAAGCAGGCCATGGTATTACGGGCCAAGGGTTGGTTTTGGTTTTGCCAGCTTTGCTGAAGGGGTGCTCAAACAGGGCCAAATATGAAATCCCTGGCAATGGGATTTGACTGGAATCCCCCACAATTGTGTATTTAACCTGCCTTTTGTTATCCCTGCAACTCCAGGTGGTGAGAAACAGCTTGGCACGTGCAGTGAGCTTTTTGCGCGAAAACATTGTCCTTGCATCTAGTCCGTATGCCATTTGCCTGGCATCGTACGCGCTCACCCTCGCCAACAATGGCGCATCGGATATCGCTCTCGCAACCGCTCACCTGCGCCACATTGTGAAAGAGAGAGATGGTGAGAAACCTTGGGATTTATAATATCAGCCTTGGGATTTATAATATCAGCCTTGGGATTTATTATATCAACCTTGGGATTTATTATATCAGCCTTGGGATTTATAATATCAGCCTTGGGATTTATTATATCAACCTTGGGATTTATAATATCAGCCTTGGGATTTATTATATCAACCTTGGGATTTATAATATCAGCCTTGGGATTTATAATATCAGCCTTGGGATTTATTATATCAACCTTGGGATTTATTATATCAGCCTTGGGATTTATAATATCAGCCTTGGGATTTATTATATCAACCTTGGGATTTATAATATCAGCCTTGGGATTTATTATATCAACCTTGGGATTTATTATATCAGCCTTGGGATTTATAATATCAGCCTTGGGATTTATATCAGCCTTGGGATTTATAATATCAACCTTGGGATTTATAATATCAGCCTTGGGATTTATTATATCAACCTTGGGATTTATAATGATAACCTTGGGATTTATTATATCAACCTTGGGATTTATTATATCAACCTTGGGATTTATTATATCAACCTTGGGATTTATTATATCAGCCTTGGGATTTATAATATCAGCCTTGGGATTTATTATATCAACCTTGGGATTTATTATATCAACCTTGGGATTTATAATATCAGCCTTGGGATTTATTATATCAACCTTGGGATTTATAATGATAACCTTGGGATTTATAATGATAACCTTGGGATTTATTATATCAACCTTGGGATTTATTATATCAACCTTGGGATTTATTATATCAACCTTGGGATTTATTATATCAACCTTGGGATTTATAATATCAACCTTGGGATTTATAATATCAGCCTTGGGATTTATTATATCAACCTTGGGATTTATTATATCAACCTTGGGATTTATTATATCAACCTTGGGATTTATTATATCAACCTTGGGATTTATTATATCAACCTTGGGATTTATTATATCAGCCTTGGGATTTATAATATCAACCTTGGGATTTATAATATCAGCCTTGGGATTTATTATATCAACCTTGGGATTTATTATATCAACCTTGGGATTTATTATATCAACCTTGGGATTTATTATATCAACCTTGGGATTTATTATATCAACCTTGGGATTTATTATATCAACCTTGGGATTTATAATATCAACCTTGGGATTTATTATATCAACCTTGGGATTTATAATATCAACCTTGGGATTTATTATATCAACCTTGGGATTTATAATATCAGCCTTGGGATTTATTATATCAACCTTGGGATTTATAATATCAACCTTGGGATTTATAATATCAGCCTTGGGATTTATTATATCAACCTTGGGATTTATTATATCAACCTTGGGATTTATAATATCAGCCTTGGGATTTATTATATCAGCCTTGGGATTTATTATATCAACCTTGGGATTTATAATATCAACCTTGGGATTTATAATATCAGCCTTGGGATTTATTATATCAACCTTGGGATTTATTATATCAACCTTGGGATTTATTATATCAACCTTGGGATTTATTATATCAACCTTGGGATTTATTATATCAACCTTGGGATTTATTATATCAGCCTTGGGATTTATAATATCAGCCTTGGGATTTATTATATCAACCTTGGGATTTATAATATCAGCCTTGGGATTTATTATATCAACCTTGGGATTTATTATATCAGCCTTGGGATTTATAATATCAGCCTTGGGATTTATTATATCAACCTTGGGATTTATAATATCAACCTTGGGATTTATAATATCAGCCTTGGGATTTATTATATCAACCTTGGGATTTATTATATCAACCTTGGGATTTATAATATCAGCCTTGGGATTTATTATATCAGCCTTGGGATTTATTATATCAACCTTGGGATTTATTATATCAACCTTGGGATTTATAATATCAGCCTTGGGATTTATTATATCAACCTTGGGATTTATTATATCAGCCTTGGGATTTATAATATCAGCCTTGGGATTTATTATATCAACCTTGGGATTTATAATGATAACCTTGGGATTTATTATGTCAACCTTGGGATTTATTATATCAACCTTGGGATTTATAATATCAACCTTGGGATTTATAATATCAGCCTTGGGATTTATAATATCAGCCTTGGGATTTATAATATCAGCCTTGGGATTTATTATATCAACCTTGGGATTTATTATATCAACCTTGGGATTTATTATATCAGCCTTGGGATTTATAATATCAGCCTTGGGATTTATAATATCAACCTTGGGATTTATTATGTCAACCTTGGGATTTATTATATCAACCTTGGGATTTATTATATCAACCGTGGGATTTATTATATCAACCTTGGGATTTATAATATCAACCTTGGGATTTATAATATCAGCCTTGGGATTTATAATATCAACCTTGGGATTTATTATATCAACCTTGGGATTTATTATATCAACCTTGGGATTTATAATGATAACCTTGGGATTTATAATATCAACCTTGGGATTTATAATATCAACCTTGGGATTTATTATATCAACCTTGGGATTTATTATATCAACCTTGGGATTTATTATATCAACCTTGGGATTTATTATATCAACCTTGGGATTTATTATATCAACCTTGGGATTTATAATATCAGCCTTGGGATTTATAATATCAGCCTTGGGATTTATAATATCAGCCTTGGGATTTATAATATCAACCTTGGGATTTATTATATCAACCTTGGGATTTATAATGATAATCTTGGGATTTATAATATCAACCTTGGGATTTATAATATCAACCTTGGGATTTATAATGATAACCTTGGGATTTATAATATCAACCTTGGGATTTATTATATCAACCTTGGGATTTATTATATCAACCTTGGGATTTATTATATCAACCTTGGGATATATTATATCAACCTTGGGATTTATAATATCAGCCTTGGGATTTATAATATCAACCTTGGGATTTATAATATCAGCCTTGGGATTTATAATGATAATCTTGGGATTTATAATATCAACCTTGGGATTTATTATATCAACCTTGGGATTTATAATGATAATCTTGGGATTTATAATATCAACCTTGGGATTTATAATATCAACCTTGGGATTTATAATGATAATCTTGGGATTTATAATATCAACCTTGGGATTTATAATATCAACCTTGGGATTTATAATGATAACCTTGGGATTTATAATATCAACCTTGGGATTTATTATATCAACCTTGGGATTTATTATATCAACCTTGGGATTTATTATATCAACCTTGGGATTTATTATATCAACCTTGGGATTTATTATGTCAACCTTGGGATTTATAATATCAACCTTGGGATTTATAATATCAACCTTGGGATTTATAATATCAACCATGGGATTTATAATATCAACCTTGGGATTTATAATATCAACCTTGGGATTTATAATATCAGCCTTGGGATTTATTATATCAACCTTGGGATTTATAATATCAACCTTGGGATTTATAATATCAACCTTGGGATTTATTATATCAACCTTGGGATTTATAATATCAACCTTGGGATTTATTATATCAGCCTTGGGATTTATAATATCAACCTTGGGATTTATTATATCAGCCTTGGGATTTATAATATCAACCTTGGGATTTATAATATCAGCCTTGGGATTTATAATATCAGCCTTGGGATTTATTATATCAACCTTGGGATTTATAATATCAACCTTGGGATTTATAATATCAGCCTTGGGATTTATAATATCAGCCTTGGGATTTATAATATCAACCTTGGGATTTAAAATATCAGCCTTGGGATTTATAATATCAGCCTTGGGATTTATTATATCAGCCTTGGGATTTATAATATCAACCATGGGATTTATAATATCAACCTTGGGATTTATAATATCAACCTTGGGATTTATAATATCAACCATGGGATTTATAATATCAACCTTGGGATTTATAATATCAGCCTTGGGATTTATAATATCAGCCTTGGGATTTATTATATCAACCTTGGGATTTATAATATCAACCTTGGGATTTATAATATCAACCTTGGGATTTATTATATCAACCTTGGGATTTATAATATCAACCTTGGGATTTATTATATCAGCCTTGGGATTTATAATATCAACCTTGGGATTTATTATATCAGCCTTGGGATTTATAATATCAACCTTGGGATTTATAATATCAGCCTTGGGATTTATAATATCAGCCTTGGGATTTATTATATCAACCTTGGGATTTATAATATCAACCTTGGGATTTATAATATCAGCCTTGGGATTTATAATATCAGCCTTGGGATTTATAATATCAACCTTGGGATTTATAATATCAGCCTTGGGATTTATAATATCAGCCTTGGGATTTATTATATCAGCCTTGGGATTTATAATATCAACCTTGGGATTTATAATATCAGCCTTGGGATTTATAATATCAGCCTTGGGATTTATTATATCAGCCTTGGGATTTATAATATCAACCTTGGGATTTATAATATCAACCTTGGGATTTATAATATCAACCATGGGATTTATAATATCAACCATGGGATTTATAATATCAGCCTTGGGATTTATAATATCAGCCTTGGGATTTATTATATCAACCTTGGGATTTATAATATCAACCTTGGGATTTATAATATCAACCTTGGGATTTATTATATCAACCTTGGGATTTATAATATCAACCTTGGGATTTATTATATCAGCCTTGGGATTTATAATATCAACCTTGGGATTTATTATATCAGCCTTGGGATTTATAATATCAACCTTGGGATTTATAATATCAGCCTTGGGATTTATAATATCAGCCTTGGGATTTATTATATCAACCTTGGGATTTATAATATCAACCTTGGGATTTATAATATCAACCTTGGGATTTATAATATCAACCTTGGGATTTATAATATCAGCCTTGGGATTTATAATATCAACCTTGGGATTTATAATATCAGCCTTGGGATTTATTATATCAACCTTGGGATTTATAATATCAACCTTGGGATTTATAATATCAACCTTGGGATTTATAATATCAGCCTTGGGATTTATTATATCAACCTTGGGATTTATAATATCAACCTTGGGATTTATTATATCAACCTTGGGATTTATAATATCAGCCTTGGGATTTATTATATCAGCCTTGGGATTTATAATATCAACCTTGGGATTTATAATATCAGCCTTGGGATTTATAATATCAGCCTTGGGATTTATTATATCAGCCTTGGGATTTATAATATTACCTTGGGATTTATAATATCAGCCTTGGGATTTATAATATCAGCCTTGGGATTTATTATATCAACCTTGGGATTTATAATATCAACCTTGGGATTTATAATATCAACCTTGGGATTTATTATATCAACCTTGGGATTTATAATATCAACCATGGGATTTATTATATCAGCCTTGGGATTTATTATATCAACCTTGGGATTTATAATATCAGCCTTGGGATTTATAATATCAGCCTTGGGATTTATAATATCAATCTTGGGATTTATAATATCAACCTTGGGATTTATTATATCAACCTTGGGATTTATTATATCAACCTTGGGATTTATTATATCAACCTTGGGATTTATAATATCAACCTTGGGATTTATTATATCAGCCTTGGGATTGATAATATCAACCTTGGGATTTATAATATCAGCCTTGGGATTTATAATATCAGCCTTGGGATTTATAATATCAATCTTGGGATTTATTATATCAGCCTTGGGATTTATAATATCAACCTTGGGATTTATAATATCAACCTTGGGATTTATAATATCAACCTTGGGATTTATAATGATAACCTTGGGATTTATAATATCAGCCTTGGGATTTATAATATCAACCTTGGGATTTATTATATCAACCTTGGGATTTATAATATCAGCCTTGGGATTTATAATATCAACCTTGGGATTTATTATGTCAACCTTGGGATTTATTATATCAACCTTGGGATTTATAATGATAATCTTGGGATTTATAATATCAACCTTGGGATTTATAATATCAACCTTGGGATTTATAATGATAACCTTGGGATTTATAATATCAACCTTGGGATTTATTATATC